>NC_139942.1:50055094-50260094 GCF_963454915.1 Gymnoscopelus microlampas | reverse complement strand
GTTCTCATGTATTATTTGTGTGTGTGTGTGTGTGTGTGTGTGTGTGTGTGTGTGTGTGTGTGTGTGTGTGTGTGTGTGTGTGTGTGTGTGTTTTCGTTGTGGTTGGGTCAGTGACAAACCCACGAAACCAAAGACAAAACGGAGTCCATTAGTAATAGCAGCAGCCGCACCTTACGATGAGGGGAAAACACTTAGAACACAATGGATCTAATGCTGTGAGCTCCGTTTTCAGTAGAGATATTTAGTGTAGGGTGAAAACAGAAGGGGGCCTGGGGGACCTTGGGAATACGGTCAACTAAGTATAGAGTTTGAGTGTTTTTTTAACATAGTCAACAACATATTATCTTAACCTCAAACTTATAAGAATACAAGTTACAACTTACAAGAATAATAAGGGGAAATAAGAGCAGACGAACATGGAACACTGGAAAATTTTAACTGATGAATTATCTTTGTGGGGTTTCACTTTCCTTAGTGGACAAAAAACTAATACAAAACAAAAACAACAACAAATGAATGCACACACACACACAGACAGATACAGTAGATATATGCATACAGGATGGGAGCTATGGAGGCTGGTGTGTGTGTGTGTGTGTGTGTGTGTGTGTGTGTGTGTGTGTGTGTGTGCGTGCGTGTATATGTATAAGAAAGAGAGAGCAATCTGGAACAACCATTCATACTCCCACACCGTGAACCATTTTCATGTGTTCTATTTTTAGCTGCATTCATTCAGTGTGCCGTTCAGACTGAGCCGCTCCACTGAAAACCCCTCAGTACATTTTGGTACAGTGAGATATGCTTCTACAGCACACACACACACACACACACACACACACACACACACACACACACACACACACACACACACACACACACACACACACACACACACACACACACACACACACACACACACACACACACACACACACACACACACACACACACACACACACACACCCCTCTTACCAAGCAAGGGAAACAAGAGCCTACTGTTGACAAACTTGTTAATGACGTATTCAATCAATCAAATAAATACACACATACAGTAATATTAGGACTTAAGTGACAGGACTCCAGCTTTTCGGTTAAGTGCCCAGCGCTAATACATACAGCATTATCATCATTATTAGTGGAGCAGAGAGACTCCTGGTGACAGAAATCGCTGTGACTTGGAGACCAAAACATTGGCGAAGGCCATTGCTAGTTCCCATTAACATTTTAGATCCCATAGCCGACATGGAGGAGAAACTGATTGTAGATTTCTGACTTCTCTGTCCTTTGTATGATCTATTCCCCATCCATTTAACCCATTCAATACGGGAACGCATCCGTGTCATTTTAGATTTCTTTGGCTATTAGAAAATAGCAGATATACAAGCTCACTATGAGCTTGTATATCTGCTGTTTTTGAAAAATCTTGAAAATGTGTGCAACATTTGTACACAGATGCGTTACCGGTCTTAATATGGATTAATATTCATGCAAAACTTTAACCATGTCGGGATCCCCATGGGAACGATTATGTGCATCTCTAAAGTCATAGGACACCAGCCTGTGACATCAGTGGTCTATGATGTACAGTATCTATTACACAAGTAGTAAATAAGCATTGGGAACCCAATGTGGTCCATAGGTCAATAGCCCATCTCCTGTTTCCTTAGTGTGAGGGCAGCTTGTTGTACAAGTACACCTCGTCCTGGACATTACTCTATAGTACTGTATGCTGCAGGGACTCTCCCCCCCCCCCCCCGAACCAGCCCCCCGATGTGGAGTGCCAAGCAGGGAGGCACTGGGTACCATCTATTTTTATAGTCTCTGGTATGACTTGGCCGGGGATTGAACCCTGACCTCCCAATCTCCGGGCGGACACTCTAGCCACGAGGTCACTGAGCTGCTCTATTTAGATCTGAGCCCCACTGACACCCATTATATTATAAATATTACATATAAAAGTAACACACACACACACACGTTTGTATTACTACACTTTAGGTCAGGCATTGAACAACGATGAAACTAGAAACATGCGCTCCTCAGGGCTCAGATCCCCACCAGCCCAACTTCAGTTCTTCTCTGTTTTATGGTTTTAAAAAAAGATGTTTAGAGATACGTTTACAAATAGTTCAGGTTTAGGGGTTGGAATTTAGAGTAAAACATGATTTATACATAGTTGGGTGCCAGTGTCATGCAACCGGAAAATGGCAGATCTACAAGCTCAACACGCGTTGTACCGCAACGCGTTGTGAGCGTGTAGATCTGGCATTTTTCGCCTCTAGATATGTTATATATGCTATATCATTTTTTTTTAGAATGGCATTCCTAAAATTGTTGTCCTAGAATGTTAACATTCTCACGAGTATAGTAATACAAACGTGTGTGTGTGTGTGTGTGTGTGATAGACACACGGACCTGGCACTGTGAAGTCCTGAGTGTAGATGATCTCGTCCTCGTAGAGCTCCTCGTCGTCCTCCTCGGTGTACCCGTGCAGGTCCTCCAGGTAGGGCACTACCGTCATGCTCCTCCAGGGGTCTCTGCTCTCTGCGTTGCACGGGATGGGCACCGGGGGCTCAGAGGGGGGGTGTTTCTTACGCACCCAACTAAGTGAGGACAAGGTAGGTGGGGGTTAATCAATCAGCTTTATCATTTTTAGATTTGAGCTAAAAAAGCATCATTTTACACTTTGGGCTATTCAAAAATAGCAGATATACAAGCTCATAGCGCGGCACCGAGTGCCGCGCTACGAGCTTGTAGATCTGCTATTTTTGAAAAATCGTGAAAATGTGTGCACATTTTTGAATATATATATTTTCAAAGCGAACATTTTTAACTCAAATCTTTGCTTCTGGGGGTCCCTGGAACAAAATATTTTGATGGGGGTCCACGGCCAAATAAGTATAATTTTGGGGGTCCTTGACATGAAAAAGATTGAGCTCCACTGATATAGAAACATACGTTTTTTTCAGAATACTGTTGGGATTTAGGAGACATGTAGAATCGGCTTCAGGTCTCAATGGGTTAATGATGCCCTAAAAATGCTTTGGTAACAATAAAACCAAAAAGAATATATTTTGTATATCGTCGCTGTATCGTCCAAAAGCTTTAGCTTGACACTCTTGTCTGATGAAGTAGGACAGTGGTTTTCAACCCTTTTCATATCAAGGTCCATTTTTTATTGGGCATTGGAGCCACGGACCACCGTCTGATGAGATTTAGACTCTCAGACCCAAGACTTGATGTTGGTTCCATAGGAGAGACAATAACAGGCAAACGTTGATCGTAAAATGAAACCAAATGGACCCCTAAACTGTGGGGCAAAATTCCACCTTTAAGTGACAAAAAACATTAATATTTGGACATACAGGGTTTCTTTCTGACAGTGACCATAATATACAGGCATATCACACAGGCAGAAAGAGCAGCGTTTTGCTCCTCTTTTCTTCCCTCTCCCTCATCTCACTCCCCCATCTCCCTCATTTCCGCCCCCTCTCTCCCTTCTCTCCCTCCCTTCTCTCCCTCCCTCCCTCTCAAGCTCTAGTCTGACATCACACACCGGGCATGTCCATATTTGTAAAACTGGTTACAGAGATACCGCCACACTGCCCACCCGCCAAAACTTTAACCCATTGAGACCTGAAGCCGATTCTACATGTCTCCTAAATCCCAACAGTTTTCTGAAAAACGTATGTTTCTATATCAGTGGTGCTCAAACTTTTTCATGTCAAGGACCCCCAAAATTGTATCTATTTGGCCACGGACCCCTATCAAAATAGTTTGTTCCAGGGACCCCCCAGAAGCAAAGATTTGAGTTAAAAATGTTCGCTTTAAAAATATATATATTCAAAGATTTGCACACATTTTCACAAATTTTCAAAAATAGCAGATCTACAAGCTCGTAGCGCGGCACTCGGTGCCGCGCTATGAGCTTGTATATCTGCTATTTTTGAATAGCCAAAGTGTAAAATAATGCTTTTTAGCTCAAATCAAAAAATGACACTGTTCCAGGTCTTAATGGGTTAACTCTATAGAGAGGACACAATATGTCTATCTATACACAGTGCACAGCAGTTGTTAGATGCATACAAATGGCTATGGTGACTTTAGTACAAAGACATCACTCACTTGTGTTGCCTTATATGCTGTATTGAAAACCTCTTGACTGGTTCATATTCAAGCATTCCTGAAAAACAAACAAAACAGAGAGAGATTAGGGATGTCGACTCGTCGGAGGCAACTAACTGCATAGACTGTGTTCTTAACAATTCTTTGACAATTCCTAGTCATGTCTGTTCATGAAGTTATAATGAATTACTGTGTTGCTGGAATGGCAGCGATATGGGGGATATTATAGCGTGGCTCAAGTACATTAATCATACGCTGAAATCCTGCAATATTAACCAACTGTAACTCTGAGAGAGTACACCCTTACAGAGTTATGTGGGTCCATGGTGGTGTAATGCATATCAAACGGGTCCTTGAAATGAAAACGTTTGACAAGCACTGATTCACATTCTAACGATCCCAGAAAAAAAAGATTAAAGACGATAGTCGAGAACTACACATCTCTACAGAACGTTAAGGCTGGGATTCAGGGCAGTAAATGCAGGCTAGGCTACGGCTAGCGTCGTGTCATCCTCAAATGAACACGTTCAGGGAATGTTAATGAATGCCTGCAATAAAAACCCCCATTCATCATCAGAACACGGCAACACCTCCTCCTGCAAGGACACAACGCTATAGATGAGATACAGAGATGAAACATCCATGTTCCTGAACCACCAGCAGCAGCAGTAAAGGGCATTAAGATCACATCAGTGTCTGGATCAGTGTTCATAACCAGTATTATGCTGCTACTACCCATTATTTTCTTAGCCATTATTGTATCGACTTTTTACATTATCAACACAAATAGATTTTTAAGAATATAATCCACTAAATCAGGGATCTTCAACAGGGGGTCCGGGACCCCTAGGGGATCCTCAGACTTACTACAAGGGGTCCACGAAATCTTTGTGTGGTGGGGAACATTAGCCGAAAATTGCAGATCTACAAGCTCACAACGCCTCGCACTGCGAGGCGTTGTGAGCTTGTAGATCTGCACTTTTCTGAGTCTGTGTAGAAGGAAAAAGATCAAATCAAGTACACAGCCAACTGTCAAGTTGACTAAATATTGAGGGTTTAAAGGTTAACCATCTGAACATAACATACACATTAAAATGAATCCAGCTAAATCTATGAAAAGGTTTAATCTGCAACATGTAGTGGGGGTCCCTGCTTCATCTCTCCCTCAGCTGTGGGGTCCTTGGACTGAATAACGTTGAAGACCCCTGGCCTAAATCCATTAGTCTGATGAACCACTTAAGTCTTATTTTATATTATGTATAATGGTGTCACGTAAATAATGGTGAAAATAGCCGACCTTGTACAAGCATACAACGCAGAGTGCTCATACATGTAAATATGATGATGGCAGTGAGTCAGAGGAGGTGACTCACCACCTAAACACATGTAATGGTGGAAGGCTCTCCTGCTGCCAGGTAGAGGAGGACAGAAGGTACTGCTGCTACAGTAAATGGTGCGCTTTACATAGATTGTGCATTACATTCACCCATTCACACACACATTCATACACCGATGGCGGAGGAAACCATTCAAGGCACCAACCTGCTCATCGGGAGCAATTAGGGGTTCAGCGTCTTGCTCAAGGACACTTCCGACACTAACTCTAGGGGAGCCCCGGGATCGAACATCCGGCCGCTCTACCGGCCACTCTACCCCTGAGCCACCGCTGCCCCTACAGTGATGATGGTAGTACTGTGAGTACAGGGCTGACTGTAGTACTGTGAGTACAGACAGAAGGTGCTGGTAAGGTGACTCTCCACCACACAGAATACTTCAGACTACAACAGACTACAACAGACTACAACAGAACAGACTACAACAGACTACAACAGCAAAAGTTGTCATTTAGTTCGGCACAAACGGTTCGGCCGACGTTCAAGAGGACTCATTATTACAGGCAGCGTTGCCATATTTTGTGAGAGAAATAAGCAACCAGGTCTAGGAAAACAAAAGCCCAAAAAGAAGAAGCAACTCAGGCCATATGAGCACTTTAAAACTATATGCATCGGCCATTTGAAAATAGCAGATCTACAAGCTCGTACGAGCTTGTGCATCGGCCATTTTCAAAAAACTCTAGCAATAAAAATGTGGAATATTTTTGAAACATTCTAGTACATTCTGTCTGTACATTCAGAAGGTACTGGTACAGTACTTGATGGTAGTACTGTGACTGTAGACAGATGTACTGGTACAGTACTTCTAGTATTGTATTGTGACACCTTTTGTCGAGCCTGAGCTTATTTTAGAGCCAGCAATTATGATGGACGAACTAACGCACCTCCTTCTCAGGTGCTGCGTCAACAGACACACACACACGCAGACGTCACACAGAATCACACAGAATCACACACACACAGAAAACGGGTGTGGGGGGGGTTGGGGGGTCGCGGCACCGGCAGCACTCCGCTGCAGTGATGATGGAGTGCCTCATTTCATTCTGCTCAGCTTCAGGGCGACGACCTCAGCAGCAGACAAAATACATTTGATGCCTTGGAAGCGATTCTCTTTTAGTCGCTATGGTGGCGGTGGCGTCTATCTGCCTGCCTGCCAGCCAGCCAGCCAGCACAGGCAGAGAACAACGAGACGTTTAAAAATGTTTCAGAAACAGCCAATCTACACAAGCTCTGTGAGCTTGTAGATCTTCTATTGCCACGTGACGTGACACCATCATCACGCAACACAAAGTATAAAATACTAGTAGGGGCTTATGTGGTCAAAAACCAATGACTCTAAATGCGTTCACAAGGTCAGGATTTATTCGTTCAGAATTCAGGATTACACGGAGGCTATTTTCCTGTTCCTGATATCAAAAAAGGTTTATACCATCCGTCCCTCAACCAGAATGAAAACAAAAATATCATTCCATCAGACCAGATTGGATATTCTCTGCCAATTGATGAGTTTACAGAGTTTAACCTTTTACATTTGGCCACGGACCCCCATTTGAAAATCTTTTGTGCCAGGGACCCCCAGAAGCAAAGATATCAGTTAATTTTCGCTTTAAAAAAATATTAATATTCAAAAGATATGCACACTTTTTCAAGGTGTGGTTAAAATGATTGTGACGCCATGTTAACTCATTTTTCCTGGGACCCCCTGGTACTCCCTCAAGGACCACTGGTGGTCCCCGGACCACTGGTTGAAAACCACTGGTTTACATGATTTACATTTTCTGTTCTGATTGAGCCGTCATTCTGAATATAAGTGGAATATTTTTGATACTTCTAATTGGACCTGCAGGAGCCTGACAATATTTCTTGTTGTCGTTTTGCCTTCAGGGTTTTGCAGCATTCATTCCTACACGATAAAACACTCTGCTTCTAGTACAGAAATATGTAGTTGTTTAGCATTCATTCCTACACGAGAAACGCTCTGCTTCCAGTACAGAAATATGTAGTTGTTTAGCATTCATTCCTACATGAGAAAAGCTCTGCTTCCAGTACAGAAATATGTGTTGTTTAGCATTCATTCCTACACGAGAAAAGCTCTGCTTCTAGTACAGAAATATGTGTTGTTTAGCATTCATTCCTACACGAGAAAAGCTCTGCTTCCAGTACAGAAATATGTGTTGTTTAGTATTCATTCCTACACGAGAAAAGCTCTCCTTCCAGTACAGAAATATGTAGTTGTTTAGCATTCAGCTGCTGGTTCCACATCAATGGGAAGGACGTCAGCAGATAGACTGCTGGGATTCTCTACAGTAAGACCAACCCAAATGAGGCTGAGGAGTCACAGCCACACTCCTGGCACCACGGTGACACCTACTGGACACAGACGGGAACTACGGCTGCCTGAAGACGCCTTACTTATCGTTGCTGTTCCAGGTGGAAGCCTTCCCTTGTATGTGAAAAACGGCAACTTTTCAGGAAATGGGAAAAAAATTGAACCAGTGTTCCAATGGAATTGGATCCAAATTCAATGTAGTTATTATTTAGTCACAGGCTATTGTTAATATGCTTTTAAACCCTAATATCTATAACTAATAAACCACAGACACCCTCACCCAACCCAGGATTCAAGATCACCAGAATTAATGCATGAAAGCCTTTATTCTCAGTGGAATTCAATATTTACTCTCGCCAAAAAGCCTCGAATTCATGGAGAATAATTTCTTTGGTCGCATTCCTGAATGAAGAATCAAAAAAAAATGAAGAGAATATTGGATGAACTGAGAGAAAAACAAACTCAAACAGACAAACTAGATCAAAGATCATTTATAAAAACGCCAAAACAACTCACAGCGTCGAGAGAGAGCGAGAACAAGAGAGAGGGCGAGAGCGAGGTTCAGCTGTGAAGCCTGGTTCTTCCATTTATCAAATATCTCTTCATTTAAATCTCCATGAAATCAAGGCTTTCATGGGGTGAGTAAGTGAGGGAGGGGGGGGGGTCAAGTGCTTTATTTTGCATAACAGATATAAAATAGCATGGACGGGTCATACAGTAAGCACCGTACTGCCGTGTTCATAAGACGCCCACTTTGCTATAAGACCCAGTGACACATATTTCTACAGATACCAGTAGATCCAGAGTGTGCAGAACCAGTCTGCATCTAGGCTGCCCTAGCTTGTCTGATTTCATGTCTAGAGGGGCGGATTTAAAAATCAGCGGAGAGAGAATGCGCCTGAGCCCATTGGTTCGCCGATCTGTCCGTCACCCCCGCCCCGCTCCGCATAACATTTGGAGCGACGCCCACTGCACTCTGGTTGGTTGAGGATGACTCCTCCCACTTCCTATGCCCGGAACGTCGACTCGCTGGTCCAGGCTTTTTTTTCTTTTTAGCAAAAATAAAAGGCTTTTATTTTTTTAGCAAAAATAAAAGGCTTTTATTTTTTTAGCAAAAATAAAAGCCTGGAGAGCGAGGCTAGTCTGCATCCAACAACAAGCCTCCCGCCACGGTTTGATTATACTTCTGACACGGAGGCGCAACATTTCTGCTCTAAGCCGTTCCCATTTCTACGGTTGTCAAGCCCCTTCTCGTCCACCGTTTGCAAAACGAGCAAATCGTGCATGTAGGAGCCAATCGTTTGGTTTCTATTCATTAAATTGTTTAATTTCTTCCTGTAATGTGGTGTGTGTGTGTGTGTGTGTGTGTGTGTGTGTGTGTGTGTGTGTGTGTGTGTGTGTGTGTGTGTGTGTGTGTGTGTGTGTGTGTGTGTGTGTCTATTAACGGATGTAGTGAGCTCAACCCCCTGCAGGTCTCTTTATAGTTAAGATGCTGCATGCTAGGGGGGCGTGGTAGACTGAGAAGCACACAGTCTATAATAGCCTTGTTCCCAGACTGAGAAGCACACAGTCTATAATAGCCTTGTTCCCAGACTGAGAAGCACACAGTCTATAATAGCCTCGTTCCCAGCCTTTACTCATCTGTGAAGAGAAAAGCCTGGTCACGACCTAATGCAGTAAGTGTCTACACAGGGGCAGGACTTCCGTTGTACTTCCTTGTTTCATTGACGGAGAATGAAAACGGATTTGTAAAGCATCAAAGTAATTTCCTTGGGCGGCGGTACTTCCGCCAAAATTCCGTTTACACAGACACTCAACCGGCTAGGTCTTGCCCAGAGTCTTTAGACCATACATGGGCAACTGGCAGCCCGGGGGCCACATACGGCGCCCACCTTCACTTAATGCGGCCTGCCGGTTAATATCGGAATACTGATATATTATTGATTTCAACTGTTAGAATTCCAAACATGCAAACATGACCCGCTTTAATTACTTCAGTCTATATTAGTAGTAGCTTAATGACTAGTATAAAAATTCTATTGTCTTTTTTATGTCCAATGTGTTTGTAATTTAAGTTCATAAAGTTAACATAAGTATAACTAAATGCATTTGAAATTAAATAAAAGTTACTTTTCAGGATTCCAATTCAAAAATAGCCGATCTACAAGCTCAAAACGCGTCGCGTAGATCGGCTATTTTTGCTACTTTTGTGGGAAAAAAGTTAAAATACTGAGAGACAGTATATGCAATGTGGCCCTCTGGAGTGAGTGTGGAAATATAGTGGCCCTCTACATCATCAAAGTTGCCTACCGCTGCTTTAAACCTTGCTGCGTGCAGGAGATTTTTATTTTTTACAAAAAGGATACGTGGTCACTACAGTACACTCTGTGCCGCAAAGCCTTTCTGCAAGGCACTGTATGGCAGTGTTGATTTCGTCGACTAAAACTATGACGAAAAATGTTCGTCAACTACCTTTTTTTCACTGATAAACTAAATAAAAACTAACTAAAAACTAAGCTACGATGACTGAAACTGAGACTAAATATATTGACAATTTCGTCAACAAATAAAAACCAGACTAAAATGTTAGTGAGGGACTAGTGGAGAAGAGATCCAGTAGAACTAAAAGACAAGTCATTTCATGTTTGGTTGTGCTCGGGTGTTGCACTCTGAAAAAAGCAGCGCGCTGTGAGATTGTAGATCGGCTATTTTCAGCATGCAACCGAGTGTAAAATCAGCCATTACGACGCCATCAAGGCACCACCCAAAATACATTTTAGTCTACTAAATCAACTGTAGATTTAGTCGACTAAAATCTTAAGACATTTAGTCGACTAAAACTAGACAAAAACAAAAACATTTCAGATGACCAAAACATGACTAAAACTAAATGGAATTTCATTCAAAAGACTATGACTAAAACAAAATCAAAATTTGCTGTCAAAATCAACACTGCTGTATGGCTAGAGCTTTCAACCCTTATCACTTTCTGTACATCGTTGCCGTCGGGCAGAAACAGAAGAAAATGAATGCACTACTTCGTCATACAAGAGCATTGCACAAAAGTATAGTGTAAATAGACCATCTATAATATCACAACGCATAGCGACACCAATGATATATGACTATGAATAGACTCCACTGCTGCTGCACTGTCTGGCACCATCACTTATACAATTATGTCTGATATGTGCTGCCAAGAGATTTCTGTCACCTGCACAAGACTGTGAACATATATATCTGCTATAAATGTTGTCTCTACTTGCACAAGAAGCATTTCTGCCTCTGCACTCGGGTGGCACAGTGGTTAAGTCCCTGTAAATGGTAAATGGTGCATTTATATAGCGCTTTTATCCAAAGCGCATTACATTGTGCACTACATTAACCCATTCACACACACATTCATACACTGATGGCGGAGGAAACCATGCAAGGCACCAAGGGAGCAATTAGGGGTTCAGCGTCTTGCTCAAGGACACTTCGACACTAACTCTGGGGGAGCCCCCCAACCCGGGATCGAACTGGGAACCTTGCGGTTTCCAGTTCACGCAAATGTTTGTGGGGAGGAATTAATTGACATACAGACTAAATTGGGGAGAAAAAGGGGGTAAAAAATAATTAGCTACTCTAAATAAATAAATAAAAAAGAAGCATTTCTGCTTCATTTTATTCCTATTTTGACCATGCACCTTATGTACATTTCACATCATGTCTTCTTGTTATCCGACTTTGCTTCCCTTGTTTCTTTCTCTATTCTATACTTTTACTAACTTGGTTCTACATTGAGCACCTGGTTGTGTTTTTGTCCTCCGCTTCTTACCTTGTTGTAACATTTGTTTTGAAAAGGCGCTTCATTAATAATAAACTTGAACCATACATGAAAGTGCGTGGCTGTTGAATGTTGGTCCAAAAACTCACCTTTTAGCAGGTCTGACAGCAGGGGTCCGCACTCCTCTGGAACGCTGTAGTCTCCCTTTCCGATGTTCTCAAACAACTTATAGATGTTGTCCCCCTCGAAGGGATACAGACTGGTCGTAATGTTATATCTGTGTGGAGAGAGAACACAGTAAACAGTATGAGAAACTGTGTACTAACCAAGGTTATAATAGTTTTGGATTTTTCATTTTAGTTTAAGTTTGTTTAGATTTTTTTTCCAATACAGTTAGTTTTAATTAGTTTCTAGAGCGGATTTTTTTGATACAAACCCCATTGTGGGAAAAGACTAACCTTTCTCTCCAAGTGGGGCATTTTAAAATATTGCCTTGTAATTCAGTTATTCCAACATTCCCTGAATTTTGTCTAAATTCCCCATTAACACATTCCCTGCCAGAGGTCTTTTTTTTTTTACTTCCCCCACTGCCAATGTTAAAAAAAAAAAAACACAGGAGCCGAGATACAGGATTTTAAAGTAATAAAAAGGAGTGAATGGAGCTAGAAATCTTTGGATGGCTATATCTCTATATTTCTGTGTGGATAAATTGAAAATTGAAAAAAATAAAATAAATACGTGGTCACTACAGTGCACTCTTTGCCGCAAAGCCTTTCTGCAAGGCACTGTATGGCAGTGTTGATTTCGTCGACTAAAACTATGACAACAGACTACAACAGACTACAACAGAACAGACTACAATAGACTACAATAGACTGTCATTTTTTGGTTTGAGCTAAAAAGCATTATTTTACACTTTTGGCTATTTAAAAATAGCAGATATACAAGCTCATAGCGCAGCACCGAGTGCCGCGCTACGAGCTTGTAGATCTGCTATTTTTGAAAAATTATGAAAATGTGTGCAAATCATCGAATATATATTGTTTTAAAGCTAACATTTTTAACTAAAATATTTGCTTCTGGGGGGTCCCTGGAACAAAATATTTTGAGATGGGAGGTCGGCGGTCAAATAAATGTAATTTTGGGGGTCATTGACATGAAAAAGTTTGAGCACCACTGATAAAGGGGGTTCCAAATGGACCCTTACAGGTCTGTAACGCTGTAAAGTGTACAAATGGAGTACAGAGTTATGTGGGGGTCCTTGAAAGTAAAAGGTTTGAGAACCACTGAACTAGGGCACCATGAAGAAGAGGGGGGCCGGCCACTCACAGTGTCACGCCAGCCGACCAGATGTCCACCTTGAACCCTGAAAAGGTGTCCAGACCGTTGGCGATCTCCGGAGGCTGGAAGGCCGGGGAGCCCTGGCTGGTACGACACGTGTCGTCGTCCGCAAACGGGTGAAGGGCCTGAAAGAGAGAGAGAGAGAGAGAGAGAGAGAGGAGGATGTGAGTGAGAAGGGAGTAAAAATATATATAATTATATAAACAATTGTAAAATAAACAGACGAGGGGCCATTTTCTTAACCCTCTGGTTGTCTGGCATCTTGTTTTAAAATACAAACCCTTTTTAAAAATGGGTGCTGGTATGGCCGACTGACCACTTAAACCCTATATATACTTTCGCTGATTTACAAGTTTAGACGGTGTCGCTCGCATCACAACGTTTATGCCATCATAAAGAATCACCTTCAGGAGGCTGCAATTCTAAACTGGCCCCTGTCAAAGTCTTAACCTACCCCCCACCCTCCCCTCCTCCTAAAACTGTCTTTTGCACATATTTCTTGTTTTTCATACCAGTAACCTGTAAGCTGATTGTATGACGTTCTGCATAGTAGTGTATATTTGTATGTATTCTTAAGTGTCATCATGATTTGAGTGCACGGGGATCTCATTTTAAATAAGCCACTGTGCTTTTATGAGCGATCCAGTTTAGAGGACCTTGTATTGTGAATTGTACTTCCATGTACTGTTTCCATGTCTTTCTAAATAAAGTATTCAATCAATCAATCAGTCCAGCCAGTAGCCATGTTGTATGTTCATGATAGGTCATCTGGACCACTGACATGCGTCAACAATATTTGGTACAAATAGGATCAGACATCTCCAGGAATGAGACCCAGATGTCCCCCCATGAGAACTTTCATTGGAGCCCAATACTGTACGACAACTCTGAAGATGGCCACCGATTATCACCTGCGGTCTGTTTTTTTCCAATCAGAAGTTTAAAAATAGGTTAAATCAATGATGAATTCCTCAACCCAAAAAATCTAAACACAGACATCATGTACTGTTCAGCAACTGTAGGCCAAACCATTTTGAATTCTGAACTCAAGTGGATGGCACACATCAGGGCAGGAATTTCATGGAGGCCACGGCCCTTCAGTTTGGCTTTCTGCCCCTCAAAACATGATCTGCCCCGCGTATAAACGCATGACTCTGGAGTTTCTATAAATATTTGCACAACGCATTGCGCATTGCGATGTTGCGCCTTGTGAGCTTGAAGATTGGCTATTTTTGCGAGACACTGTTGTATGACGAAGACTAAAACAGGGCTTAAGTGGTTTAAAATACAAATGTATGCATAAACAAAATAAACACTTCACGATTATTAGATTAATCAATAAGTCAGTACTCAGTACAAGTTGCAGCCCCTATCAACAACAGCATGTAGACCCGGGGTCTGAGCTCACCTCTGCCACCCCCAGGTCCGAGATCTTCAGTCCTCCATCTGTGGTCAGCAGCAAGTTCCCTGGTTTAATGTCTTTGTGAACGATTCCCTGGCTGTGCAAATATTCAAGGCCATCTAACAGTTGGCAAAAGTACCTGAGGACAGAAAAACACAAAAAAGGGCTGTAATGGATATAACGGCTAGGATTCAGCAGAAGAGACACAAGTATCATGTGTGTGTATGCCTCGCTCTTCTCCTCAACGCATGTCGAGTGGTTTGCATTCTAAAATGGATGGTTTGGTTGCTCGACCTTTTTACTGTTCAGAAAACCACATATTATCATATTATAATTATACTATCAGTATGTTAGTCTCAGGGCAACTCTTTAATTGAACCATGAAGCCAAGGTAAACAAAGGAATAATGCAAACTGTGTATTCTGTGTCAATTGTCTGCACATTTGTCCACCGGAGGGCGCTGACAGCACCAAAACAAACTCAGGCTTACACACTACCATACAGCTTGCATGCATGGCAGTGAGCTACAGTTATGTGGCTCAACTATGCACACCTCTAGGATTTTTATTAAAGGGTCTACACCATGAATTTTAACTTTTTCTTCATTTTTGTGTGTTTTTGGTCTGCCCCACCTCTCTTCCGTTCCAAAAAATACCCGACTTCGAGCATGCAGGCTTTCATAGGCTATCTGTGGTTTCTATGTAAATTGGTCTGAAAACAGTCCGTCAGATTTGTTCCCCCTGCCTACGTCACGTCAGGGAACAATTCCTCCCGTTTTTCAGTTCCAAACCAAAAAAAAGAAAAATCTTTTCAAAAAAAAATATTTTTCTCTTTTTTTTTTTTTTACTTTTTCCACACAGAACCAGGAGATAACATGCATACAAACTGGCTCAATAGCGCCCCGTGCCAAACAGGACAATGTGGTATTGCAGGTGAAAGTGCTTTATAAGCCAGAGAGAAGTTAGTTGGAATGAGTATATCTGAGGCTTGATTTAGGCTCAAACCTTTTGAAAAACGTTTGAGGGACATAAACAATATGATATTAAATATTATCATTATTTTTTAAATTCATGGTGTAGACCCTTTAATGCATTTATCTTTAGTTAAGGGCGGTCTACAACCCTTTAGTATTTTCAGTTGTGAGTTATTCATAGAATTCATAGAATCTCCATCTATGGGCAAACAGTGGACACACACACACGGACACACACGGACACACACGGACACACAGACACACACATACACACACACAGATTCCTGGGTCATAAATTTAGATGACAATTCCCCGTATATTCTAGTCCCTTGTCAGGGCTGGTTAGTACAGTGCTTGGCCCCAGGGGGAGCACAGATAACCATGTGTCTCCTCTGATACGTGTGATGTCAAGGAGGAAAGGCCGCGTCTCTCCTCCTGACAGTGAGGAGTTTCACCAGGAGGGAACGTGACTAGGGTTGGGGATCCTTTAGGATTTTAACGATGCCGGTTCCTTAAGGAATCAGACCTTTTTAGATGGAATCGTTAACAGTTCCCTTTAACGATTCCTATATTTTAATAACTTAATATCAGACGTGGTAGTACGTGGTATGTGAAGTGCACATACCAGCTCTGACAGTGTGATGAAACCTCGGTTGGTTCCTCAATGTTGGACATGGTCCGTAAATGTAATTGTTAACCCATTAAGGCCTGGGGTTCTGATTCTACAAATGTCTTCTAAATCCTAACAGTTTTTTTGAAAAAAACGTATGTTTCTATGTCAGTGGTGCTCAATCTTTTTCATGTCAAGGACCCCCAAAATTATATGTATTTGGCCGCCGACCCCCATCTCAAAATATGTTGTTCCAGGGACCCCCAGAAGCAAAGATTTAAGTTACAAATGTTCGCTTTAAAACAATATATATTCAAAGATTTGCACACATTTTCACGATTTTTCAAAAAATAGCAGATCTACAAGCTCATAGCTTGTAGAGCTTGTAGATCTGCTATTTGAATAGCCAAAGTGTAAAATAATGCTTTTTTTTTTAGCTCAAATCAAAAAGTGACACAGATGCGTTCCAGGTCTTAACCCATTGATACCTGGAACGCATCTGTGTCACTTTAGATGTCTTTGGCTATTCAAAAACAGCAGATATACAAGCTCATAGCGCGGCACCGAGTGCCGCGCTACGAGCTTGTAGATCTGCTATTTTTGAAAAATCGTGAAAATTATTTTTTTATATTTTTTTCCGAAAAATTGTTAGGATTTAGATTTTTTTTAGACGCTGCCTCAGGTCTCAATGGGTTAATGGATTAATCGCACATTTTTTGTGTGACAATTAATCGTCAAGTTTCATAAAGTCGGGACGGCCCCAACCCCCCAACCCCGCCAGATGCACCACAGAGACCATCCTCTCTGCAGAGCCTCTATAGAAGCCGCAGATAAAAACCACACCAGTCTAAAAATCAATACGTTTTGAATTTCATCTTGAGAAACGGTGTGTAAGCAAGCGTGTATGCTTCACATTATTGTAAAAAAAAAAAAAAAACATTACGAGCGACGCCCACTGCACTCTGGTTGGTTGGGGAAATGAAACACTTCCCATACCGGGTACACCGAAGCACTCCTCCAGGCTTTTATTTTTTTAGCAAAACTAAACAATAAAAGCCTGGAGATCGAGGCTAAACAAGAAGTGAATGGAGCAGCAAATCTTCGGATCACGATATCTTGGGTTCTGAACATTCTTTTCCAAAATAAATAAATAAATAATAATAATATATATATTTTTTTTTTTAACAACTCGGGATTTTTCGTTCTTGGCACTGAGGGCATTCAGAAAAAACTCGGGGTAACTTGTTTTGTGGCACTGAGAGAGTTAATTACATGTCCCGGACAAGCCTTAATGTGGAGCCCTGGTAGAGGTCTGGTCGGCAGTAACTTACTACCCCCCTGTGTGTTTGTTTATATCCAAGTATGTATGTATGTATGCATGCATGTCACTCTGTGTCTTATTGACAAAACACATCAGGAATGTAGAGAGAGGGGAGGGAGCGGTTCACAGGAGGAAGCCTTCAGGCAGCCTGACATACAAACATGTGTGAGTCAGACGAGTGGCTCCTTCTTACCACTGATAAACCAGTGAACTGGTAGATCTGCTCTTTTCAAAAGATTCTTATACATTTCGAACACTTAATGTGTACTTTATACTTTTGTGGTACCAATACATTTTGATGCCATTACTCGTTGTAGTAAATTATGATGAACTTTTACCGGACTTTTACTTGTAACAAGAGTATTTCTACTATTGTAGTAATTGATACTTTTACTTAAGTAAAAGAAATGTGAGAACTTTGGTTCCACCGCTGCTGATAACTCACTCACACAGAGCAGATATTTTAACCCATTCAGACCGGGGAAGTATCTGTGTCATTTTAGATTTCCTTTGGCTATTTTTGAAAATCTTCGTGAAAATCGTGAAAATGTGTGCAAATCTTTGAATATATATATTTTAAAGTAAACATTTTTAAAGTATTTTGTTCCAGGGACCTCCAGAAGCAAAGATTTGAGTAAAAAAAAATGCCGATCTACAAGCTTGAAGTGCCGCGCTACGAGCTTGTATATCTGCTATTTTTGAATAGCAGATATCTGCTATTTTTAGCGGTGCCAACCGCTCTATATCTGACTTTGTCTGTGTGTCCGGGTGTCCGTGTGTCTGTCCGAGTGTGTGTCTGTCCCATAAACAAATATTGATGACAACATCAATACGGGGCTCATCAAAGGCACCGCTTCCTTCACACAGGGTGTGATTTTTTAATTATTTATGACACAGAATTTAAGTATGACACAGTATGCATTCCCGATCTTAATAGGTTAACAAGCCTGCAGGCTCTGCAGTCCTGCTGCATCTAAACTTAGGCCCTGGAGTAGCGGGGCTGTAGATAGATAGATAGGCTGAGACTAATAATAGCAGAGAGAGAGAGAGAGGGAGAGAGGGAGAGAGATACTTTTTTTTGTTTTTTACCCGTGAGCTTGAAACACTGGAAACCTTTTCTCTGGGACGCTGTCCAGCATTTCTTGCATCCCGCATACGCAATACTCCATCACCATATACGTAAGTCAGGGAAGTTAAGGAAGGGATATACTGTGCGTGCGGTCCCCCCCCACAAACACAAACAAACCAGAAGCCTTTAATAATGGGAACAATCTGTGAGGCAACACAACACAACTGTGGATCATATGCAAACAAACAAACTGTGTGTATCCCACAGAGACACGGAGGTAGTCGTCAACAACACTGATTTTAGGCTTAGCGACAGCGCCGTTCCTTTTATATCCTGTTCGTTTTATAAACACTAATTATTACACTGGATGACAGGTAGGACAGTGTGGTTATAAACAAACACATTAAACGTGAGAAGGAGTGAGAAGAAGGCCAGCATGACCAGGCCAGTGTGGATGATGATGCAGTAACAAGCAGGTTTTAGTCGTGGATTCATCTGGAACCCACAGCGCTCTACAAATTCATATGCATTTGGCCCCTGTAAAGACTTTGTGCCAGGAACTCAAAATAAGATTTGTGTTGAAAGTTTTCAAAATTACAATTTAAAAAAAAGAAATCTTATCCCACAATTTCTGTAACCCATTTTTTCACCCAGTGCCAATTGCCTAAGCTGTAATCCTGGGCGCTACTCTCCCTCTGCCAGCCTGGGGAGAGCCCCGAACTGAGCTCATGCTTCCTTCAATGCATGAGGAGTGAGCAGGCCGCTTCTTATCACCTGACAGGGGGGAGTTTCCCCGGTAGGACGTATCGTGTGGAAGGAACACATTATTCCAACCAGTTCCTTTCCCCTCCATCAGGCGCTCCAGCTGACCAGGGGGAGGCAGTATAGAGACCAGGATTACTGCATGTTTTTTGTGAGGGTACCTACCCTAGGGGACATGGGGAGAACATGCAAACTCCACACAGAAAGGCCCTTTCACCAACCCCACCTAGGGTATGGGCACTGATGATGCGGAGGAGAGAACACGCCCCCCAGCGTCCATATTCTGGGGGAAAACCTTTGCAGAAAATAGCAGCTATTTTCAGCAAAGATATTTAATGTAGAGTGAAAACAGATAATACACTAGTACAGAGCCCTGAGGGACAATGTAGGGGTTGGTTAAAGTGGGCAAACTGACCGCACTTTGAGATCTACTGCTGTAGGCAACGACAGTGAGGGACAGACAGGCACACACACACACACACACAAGAGTGGAACAAACTAAAAGGATATATTTTCTGCTTCTCTTCATTGTACAGCACGTCCACCAGCGTAATGACATTCTTGTGCTGGAGTCTCCTTAGCAGCTGAATCTCTCTGGAAGACACAGAACACACCCACACAACAAGTTAAAAACACAGAAACACACACAACAAGCTAAAAAAACACACAAGTTAAAAGTCTCCTTAGTAGCTGAATCTCTCTGAAAGACACAAACACACAACACAGTTAAAAACACAAACATGGCAACAATGACTATACAATAAAGCAGCTTGTCTGTAAACGGTCATCCAGCATCCAGCTGACTGCATCAGCAGCCAAACCGTGGCAAAGGGCAATCCAAATCTCCAGAATGTAGACGTTTTATCTAATGGTGCAACAAGATTAATCAAACTAATCAAATAGATCAAATACAAAATAATCAATTTGAATAAAAAAAGATAATGGGAACAAATACAATTACAACTTTCCCCCACTCAATAAAAAAAGAATAGCAACAATAGCAAAAAAAGCAGATCAGCTATTTTCCCTATTTTGCATGACGTTGTACAATGAAATAGGACTTAAGTGGTTATTCAGACTAACAGATTTAAGTCAATCGAATCTATTAGAATTGTTTCATGATGATGTTGATATAAAATATACACACGCAAAAATGTGAATATTGTGGGAAAACTTCATATACGCCTATATATTGTAATCATCATGATCATCCACTTAAACCCCAGCAAGCTCACAACGCGACGCAACGCGTCACGTTGTGAGCTATTTTCAGCGAAAGCTTTCCCCACAATAACAGAAAAGACACTAGTATTGAGCCATGCGGGACTCCGGTTACCCATATGGGGTTGAAGTGTTTAAAACAAGCAACGGCTTTATGTGCAATGAATATAGTTAACTTTTTGTTTTATATTGTGAAACAAAACGTGATATTCTTCTGTCTGTCTGTCTGTCTGTCTGTCTGTCTGTCTGTCTGTCTGTCTGTCTGCATGTGCGTATGTATGTAAATATATCCAAAAGAATAGCCAGTATAATAGCTAAGACGTAGCTAAGATGTGGCTAAGAAGAAGAATGGCTGTACTATTTGCAGCCCTAGGTTTTCATCTCCTCTCATTAGCTACACGGATGAAGCAGCAGGCTGGCACTGTTCAGAGTGCTAGAGTCCAGCGGCAGAGCTTTAAATCACCAGGACGCCACATTCATTGTAACCGTGTCACTGGGGGGGGGGGGGCGGGGGGGGGGGTCCTAATGCATTCAGCACACAGCAGCTAGAAAGAAGCTCCACACAAAAAGCATGAAGGGAAAGAAAGAGCTGCTGGAACATGGAGGACAGGACACAGAGAGGAGAGCCAACGCTAAGGCTATGCACGTTTCACTTGACTTTTTTTGGAAGACAGTGACATCTGAAAGTATGCCGCCCATGTGTCCAGAATCCCCAATTTAAACCACTTTAAACAAAGCGTCCCTATTTTGTCATTATATGCAACAACAAAAAAATCTTTTCTTCAAACAATAGCTGATCTACAAGCTCACAATATGTCACATTGTGATGTGTTGTGATGCTTGTAGGTCGGCTATTTAAAAAAAATCGCACCCTGTGTGAAGGAAGCGGTGCCTTTGATGAGTGGCCTCCTGGTGGCGCTATAATAGGGCGGGGCGGGGCTTCAGCAATTAATGCTCGTCCCTATTGGTGGTGTAAGTCCACATACCAAAGTTGGACTTGGTGGCATGCTGCAAACTGGAGTTATAGCTGTTTAAAGCCAGTGGCCTCCTGGTGGCGCTATAATAGGGTGGGGCGGGGCTTCAGCAGTCAATGCTCGTCCCTATTGGTGGTGAAAGTCCACATACCAAATTTGGACTTGCTGGCATGCTGCGATCTGGAGTTGTAGCTGTTTAAAGCCCGTGCTCAAACGGACATAACGGACAAACGGACAAACAGACAAACGGACATACGGACATACGGACGGACATAGTCAAGTGTAGAGCGGCTGGCACCGCTAAAAATGTTTTAGGGCAGAAGTGGTTAAATAAATTAAAGTATACAGTATATGTGCTGAATGTTCTATTAAAAAAATGTTTATTTATATGTATTCGTCTGATTGATTAAGCTTCCGTTTGAGAACATTTAACTTATAAGCAAAGTCATTAAAATTGATTAGGACATTTTGCACAAAATATCGATCAAAACATGGGTAATCGGTGGGGCAGTAGGACAAATTTTGGCCCCGGGCCCAAATACATGGTATGGGTCAGGCTTTAGAAAAAAGAGATTACAGCCACTAATGACTGTTTGTTCAGTTTAGAACAGTGGTTCTCAACCAGTGGTCCGGGGACCATCAGTGGTCCTTGCGGGGGTTCCAGGTGGTCCCCAGCTAAATGATGGAGAGTTGGTAACCAAATGGACCCTTATACTGTAGATCTTTAACTCTTGAGAGCGTAAAATGAAACCAAACGGACCCATAAGGGTCCGTTTGGTTTCATTTTACTTTCTCAAGAGTTAAATTATTGTTAAACATCTGCATTGCTTAATTAAATAATTGTGATTTTGATCAACGTGTGTCTGTCATCTTCTCCTATGGTAACAACATCAATACAGCATGGATGGAATTGTGGACAAAATCTTATCCAACGATAACAAAATATTTTTGTTATCTGTTGGGTCTGAGAGTCTAAATCTCATCAAATGGTGGTCCATGGCTCAAATGCCAAATAAATAATGGACCTTGATATGAAAAGGGTTGAAAACCACAGATGTAGAATATTTGCTTCTCTCTCTTTCTCCTCTGCTCACACCCGGCTGTCTGCACTTTTGCCCAAACAGAATCACCTCTCCTCTCTCACTCCAACACATGTCATGTCACACTGTGGCTTTTTTCTTGTCCTGTCAAGGCCGCCAAAAGTCACACACAGTATTTCCACTGACACACACATTTTGTGCTCCAGTCAGTCAGTCAGTCAGTCAGTCAGTCACTTAATGAAGTGGTTCTCAAACATTTTCATATCATAACGGGGACGGGGACGGGGACGGGGGTGCGTGATTGTTTTAAATTTATTTAGTTTTACCGACAGCAGCTGAAGTCCTCGTCATGTCTGTCTGTCTGTCTGTCTGTCTGTCTGTCTGTCTGTCTGTCTATCAGTCCCTCCTGGTGCACACAACACCACTGACCACTTTCTTAACACGCTGAGGAAGGCTTGACGGCAAAACGCTATTAATTCAAAAGTACCAGAAAGTTTGTTTTAACTGGCTGTCTTGACTGTGGACCCACTGAAACCCCCTTAAGGACCCCTGGGGTCCCCAGACCAAGCCTATTAGATGGAACAGAAAATTGGAAATCATGGCTGGAAATGATCAGTTTAAGAGGCGAGCTTGGTGCTCTGGAAGATGATAGATTTCTGCCTCTCTGCTGTCCTACATAAATACACCAAAACTAAAGACAAGGGCAAAGATGGGGAAGGACATGGAACACAGGTCTCTGGCCGGAATCGAACCAGGGACCTTGATGTTATGGAGGTTGACGTTGCGCTATCCGGTGAGCTAGCCGCATGTCCCAAGATCTACCCGCTAGACATACAGTATATACACAGCTAGCTGACCGGATAGTCAGTGAGTCAACCTCATAATAACCTCAATGTAATTTCAGTCTGAAATGACATACACCATAAATATCACAATGGTGAAGGACAGAGCCTGGTTGCATCGATGCACTGATGTAAAAGTCATCACCTTCACAAAAGAGCCCTAGATAAAAACATCATTACACTACAGTAAAGTCATTGTACTAATTAATCCTGTGTCATCTTCCATGGTCCAGTAAGCTAAGCCGACAGTACAGGCAGCACAGATAGATAGATAGGACAGGCCGGGGCCGATTCAACTCTTGAAAAGCAGCACAAGTACAGTTCGTACAGTCGCTGCTTTGTTTTGATCCAAAATAACCCATTAAGACCTGGAACGCATCTGTGTCACTTTAGATTTATTTGGCCATTCAAAAATAGCAGATATACAAGCTCATAGCGCGGCACCGAGTGCCGCGCCATGAGCTTGTAGATCTGCTATTTTTGAAACATCGTGAAAAAATATTTTCCAGATTTTTTTCAAAAAACTGTAGGATTTAGAAAACATTTTTAAGAATGGCCTCAGGTCTTAATGGGATAATAAAGCAGAAAGGCATTGAATCGTAGAAAGCAGAGTGTCAGCTGTTTGCTGTGTGAAGCACAGTCAGTGTCTGCTGCTGCTGCTGCAGTCTATCTGCAGTGAGTCTGCTAATTCAAATGCCCCGAGCGAGCGAGCGAGCCGAGGCCCAGACAAGACCCACTGTGCCCCGCAAGGGGTCCAGACAGACCCACTGTAACAGCAGTGACTCACAACCTTATTGACCACTTGAACCCCAGCATCATGCCTATTCTGGGGGGAGGGAACTTTCATCTCTCTTTTTAAAAAAAATCACTTTAACCCATTGAGACCTGAAGCCGATTCTACATGTCTCCTAAATCTCAACAGTATTCTGAAAAACGTATGCTTCTATATCAGTGGTGCTCAATCTTTTTCATGTCAAGGACCCCCAAAATTATATGCATTTGGCCGCGGACCCCCATCAAAATATTTTGTTCCAGGGACCCCCAGAAGCAAAGATTTGAGTTAAAAATGTTCGCTTTAAAAAAATATATATTCAGAAGATTTGCACACATTTTCACGATTTTTCAAAAATAGCAGATCTACAAGCTCTTAGCGCGGCACTCGGTGCCGCGCTATGAGCTTGTATATCTGCTATTTTTGAATAGCCCAAAGTGTAAAATAATGCTTTTTAGCTCAAATCAAAAAATGACAGTTCCAGGTCTTAATGGGTTTTAAAAAAAGGGATAGTTCACCCCCAAAATGACTTTTTTTCTATCGATTACTCACGGCATGGAAACTTGAATTCATGGATATTTTTTTTGTTTTTGTCGCATTCCTAAGCCACTAATTCGATGACCGGCAGCTCCTTTGTGTCTCCTACCGGAACCGCTGCCTACTGGGGTCTGCTGGTCATCAAATTATTGGCTTAGGAATGCGACAAAAAACAAAAAATATCCATGAATTTAAGTCTCCATGGGGTGAATAAACAATAGAAAATGTGTTTTTTTTGGGTGAACTATCCCTTTAAGCCCTAAACTTAGACGTACGATTAATAACAAAAATAGCCGATCTACAAGCATCGTGACGCATCGCGAGCTCGTCGATCGGATTCATCTGTGGATCCATATTATAGATCTACGTTTGAACGTTTTTTTCTGAATGCCGAACCACAGGGGAGACCAGTTAGAAAGTAATTAAAGTTTGTGTTCCTTGTTGGCCACCGCTGTGGGCATGTTCGTGCCTGTCATTCCAAACAAGGGCACGGCATTCCGGACGGAGGCGTTGCCGGAGCAACGGGAGTGGCATTGCTCAATCATTTGCCACAGTGTGGGCATGCCCATGATCGTCGTGGCAACGCTCCCAAAGCAGGAAGTTGTTTGGCAGAGACTGGAATGCATGAACCACAGAGAGCAGAGCGAATAGTGAAGCTGGGTCTCTCTCTCTACTACGGCATCCACACACACACACATACACACACACACAGTTAAAGGAATAGTTCACCCAAAAAAGGAAGACGTCATTAGCTAACTACTCTCGCTCATGCCAGTTTATTGACACGTAATCGACACCAAAACACTCACAGAGGCAAGTAAAAGTAGTAAGGCTTGCCGAGCCACGCAGCTCATAGAGCAGGAGAGGAGCCTTCTCCCGTTTCTACAGCAGTGGTTCTCAAACTTTCTCGTGTCAAGGACCCCCAAATTGATATGTATTTACCCCCCATCTGAAAAGAGCTCGTTCCAGGGACCCCCAGAAGCAAAGATAAAAAAAAATCAAAGATTTGTGCCGCACTATGAGCTTGTAGATCTGCTATTTTTGAATAGCCAAAGTATATGTTGCTGGGGACCCCCTGGTACCCTCCAAGGACCCCCACTTTGAGAACCAATGTTCTACAGTATAGCGCGAGGCGGCTTGCTGTACAAGTACACCCCCTGGACATGATGTAACTATCCAGTAGGTCACATGAACTTGACCCCAATCCAACCCCTTGATGCTTAGTGCCAAGCAGGAACGCACCGGGTCCCATTTTTTTTATAGTCTTTGGTATATGACCCGGGCCGGGGGAATCGAACCCCGCCCCCCCCCCCCCCCCCCCCCCCCCACCTCTCAGCCTCAGGGCGGACGCTGGACACTCTTAACCACAAGGCCTATGAGCCTACACTCAAGGAGGTAAAACAAGCAAAACTACATAGCAGCTTTCTCCATGACTCCAACAGTGACTAACTAGTTAAATAGTTGAGAACAGTGACTAACTATTCAAATAGTTGAGAAAAACGCTGCCAATTGTCCCAAAAGTGACTGCAAAAGATTGCTGCTATTGGTTTCAAAAGCTAGCCTACCCTGTATATATAATTATGTATAAAACCACGCAATGTGACATAGCTCCGTTTAACACAATGCTGTACCCTCCTCCAACTGTGTATACTTCCCTCATTTTCTTAAATTGTTTTTATTTATTATATTTTGACACTTGCTTTGGCAATGTAAACGTATGTTTTCTCATGCCAATAAAGCTCCTTTGAATTGAAATTGAATTGACGACTAGCCCTTCATGATTCTGAACTTATTGCAGCATAAGCCAAGTCTTCTGAAGCCAAACAATTTTTACTGCGAGAGGGAAATTCCTAATATTTCACCATTTTTATAGCAAGTCCTCACCACAGCTTTTTCAAACACGCAGAAAGTGCTTTTGTTGCCCGAGTTGAGCATCTTAGATGTATGTAAGTAATTCCACACATCTTTTTTTTCCCCCCTTTACAGGACACCGTTTGCGTCAGTCGTTTTAGAGAATGTTGGTGGAAGCTTAGCAAGCTCCTTGTGTGTGTGTTTGGGGACAAATAATAAACTTAATCCGTGTTTTAGAAGACGTGACAGTGAGTGAATTTTTGGGTTAACCCCAACAGGCAGCATTCATGAGCTGAAACGTATATGGCCTCCTGAAACTATGCCACAAAAGTTTATGCATACCAATAAACCATGGCCTTCTATTCCACAATACAACCACACGCACACGCACACGCACACACACCTCGGCCTGGGCTAAAAAACTATCAGAGAAACTGAGTAAAGTAAATACATACAGTATAATACTATACCTTGGATAGTATTATATGTATATCAACAGATCAATAGACAACAAACCAACAATAGATTCATTAACAAACACCCCATCGATACAGAGCTGCAGACTTTATCAGGAGTTCTACCAGCCAAGGCTTCACACAGTGGCCTAAAAAGAAAAAAGTAAAAAAACGTGGCGTTTTGCATGCAGTTCTTCTTCATACAGTACCCTCTGCGTGAACTCGTTTGACAGTTTGCTAAAGCTCCCGCTATATTTAGCACACAGGCAGGCCTGTGGTGGCTCACGTCTAGCAGAATATTTAATAACGATTGTGTGATTAAAAGCTCTTTAGAATCGGGTGGGCTGGAGGAGGAGGAAAGATTGAGAGTGCATGGATGAGCGTGTCAAGAACACACAGGCAGCTAGCTGATGACAAGCTCACAGGTTCCAACCAAGGGGCAAGTCTTAGATATTTACGATGAGGCCGACAAAATGGCCAGAGTGGCGCTGTTTTACCCTGCGCCGACCTGCGGTGTCAGAAAGAATTTATTTTAACGCAAGTGAATGGGTTTTTTGACAAACTTTAGACTAGATTTTCTTACTGTAATAAAAATTGTCATAAATTCTATATGCTTCCAGTCGCTAGTTTAAAGTCTCCTTTCAATCATCAGGATATGCGTTTTGCTAAATGATGGTCCTATTTATTTTAAAATTGACGATAAAGTAGGCTATTCTCTAGGAGGGGCGGGATGATTTGATTGACAAGCTACACAACCAATAGCATTCATTCCCCGCCCCCCGCTCTTGATTGACAAGCTACCCAACCAATAATGGTCTGGTCTCATTCTGACGCGATATTGAAAGATGGCGGACCTACAGTCGTGGAACAATCGGCTTCATTTTCGGTCTGTAGAAAGCAGCGGAGTGGCTTTGTCCATCTCATTTATACAGTCTATGGTTCCAACACAACGTACATACATGTTGGAACATAACGATATATACACTGGTAATAATGCCGGAAAAAAATCTATGTGCAAAATTCAAGGTAGCCAGCCAGTATGAAACGATAGCCATGAACCAAATACTACAGTAGTAGTATAGTAGTCTATCTATGTCAGAGATAAGAGAGAAGTACAAACAACCTATCAATTATTATCAATTGCTAGTGGTGATAGCAATAGTGAGCTTATTTGAACTGGGAGGCTAAAGACAAACATGTTTCTGGATGCTTTTGTGTACTTTAACCACTGCTAAAGCCCTCTATAATTTGTGCTGTATGACGCACAGCGAAGATAGAAGATCTTACAAGCTCACAACACCTTGTTGCATCACGACATACACGCTGCTAGTCGGTAGCTGGTTATTTAGCCATTTCTGAATATGTCAACAACATACTGCATATCTATTTTGACACGATGACAACAAGCCCAGAATAGGGAGCATGCCAGGTTGAAAAGTGGGACACAGGGGGTTGAGGGCTTACAGTCATTCATGACAAATGAGCCTGCAATTACCCTTATGACATACCCTCCACTGTTTTGTCATGTCATTATTATTACTGCATTTCCCGTCTGGGTGAATTCTATGTCACTTTCTGTCACCACACACACACACACTAGCACTTCTTCTAACGGCTGAGAAATGCCTTGCCTTGCATTTCAAGACACACGATACTTATTACTTAACCCTTTAAGACCGGGAACGCATCTGTGTGTCATTTTATAGATTTCTTTGGCTATATGGAAATAGCAGATATACAAGCTCGTAGATGAGCTTGTAGATCTGCTATTTTTTGGGGGGGAAATCGTGAAAATGTGTGCAAATCTTTAGTTTGAATATATATATATATATACTTTTTTAAAGCGAAAGTTTTTAACTCAAATCTTTGCTTCTGGGGATTTTACAAATGCCTTCTAAATCCTAAAGTATTTATTTTTGTAGGATTTATTTTTTTTACTTATGTTGCTATATTATCGATCGTTTTCAAACGTTTTTCATGTCAAGGACCCCCAAAATAATATGTATTTGACCGCGGACCCCCTCCCATCTAAAAATATTGTGTTCCAGGGACCCCCCCCCCAGAAGCAAAGATTTGAGTTTAATGTATATAAAAGATTAAAAAAAAATATATATATATATATATATAAAAAATAGCAGATCTACAAGCTCATGAGCTTGTATATCTGCTATTTTTGAATAGCCAAAGAAATCTTAAAATGACACAGATGCGTTCCCGGTCTTTAGGGGCTCATTATGCCCAGAGAGAGTACAGGTGGGAAGGAGGAGAGCAGCAGAAGACACTGACAGGCAAGAGAGAGAGAGGTCTTCTTCAGGCGTTCAGACTTCCACAGCAGCACTATGCTGCCGTCTGTGCTGCTGCCTGTGCCAACTAAGTCAAACCTCAAAGGGGAGCAATGTGGTGGCACCGTGACAGAGAAAAGGTAAACGCAAACAGGAAGGAAAGACAAACAAACAGTGGTGTAAAGTAACTAAGGATATTTACTTAGATATTTACTAAGTACTGTACTTAAGTAAAGAAACTTATTTCCCCATTTTCAATACTTTTACTCCACTACATCTCAGAGGCAAATATTATGCTTTTACTCCACTACAATTATTTAAAAACTTTAGTTACTAGTTACTTTGTAGATTTTGATTATTATTACAAAACACACTAACCACTTAAGCCTTACATTTCGGCCATTTGAAAATAGCAGATCTACAAGCTCACAATGCGTCGCATTGTGAGCTTGTAGATCGGCTATTTTCAAAAGATTTTTTATACGTTTTGAACTTGAGTGAACGCAATGAGTACTGTAAGTCCATTTTGATAGCAATACTTTTGTACTTTTACCTTTTGCCTGGTTCGCGGTTTTCCACCCCCATAGACATATTTAATATCGAGTCAAATAAGAACTGTGTTCCAAAAAGAAACGAATGACCCCGGCGGTTTGACTCTTATGGATATGAAGCATCAACTGACGGTGAGAAAACGATAATGTTACTTCCGCAGAATTAGTTAAATTTTTGCCAGAAACAGACTGTATCAAATATGAGTGACTGACTATCATAAACGATACAGAACCTCCTCCCTGACAATATCGCCGAGACAGTTTGTTTATTTTTGGACCACAGTTCTTATATGAGACGATTCTAAGATGACCCAATGTTATTCTCCATAGAGACATTACTTTACGAACCAGGGGATGAACGAGTGACGTCAGGACTTCTGCACTCTATAGTAACAGAGTACTTCTGCATTGCAGTATTGATACTTTCACTTAAGTAAAAATATGTAAGTACTTCTTCCACCACTGCAAACAAAACAAACAAACAAACACAAACATCACCCACTTCTTCACATTAGCCTCTCCGTTGGGGATCCTCCTCAGCTTCTTCTTCTTGAGTATCTTGACGGCGCGGCGGCACAGCGTCTCAGAGTCCAACATCTCCTTGACCTTGCCGTAGGACCCCTCCCCCAGCAGGTCCCCCATCAGGTACTTCCCGATCAGCTTGGCCCGCTTGCGGCGGGGCTGGTAGATGACCTCGGTGGAGTCGATGCGGTGGATGAACGTGTCCATGCCCATCAGCTCGTTCTCCGTCAGGTAGTCCAGGTGCTGCAGCTCTCCCAGACTCATGATGACGACGAAGACGACGACGACTACTGGAACCCTTTTTACGGGTTTAAAAAAGGCCTTTGGCTGTTGCTGCTTCTGCTGCTGCTGCTGCTACTGCTGCATAGGGGGTGGGACAATATGGGTATATATTAGTGGTGCGCGGGTTGACCCGTAACCCACAGGACCCGCGGCGCGGGTGGGTCGAGTCAGAATTTCAGAGGCAATTATGCGGGCTGCGGGTGAGCGGGTCAGCCGCTCTCACATGCAAAAAAAAAAGATAAAAAAGCACATGCTCTTGTTTTGTCTTTATTCCTAATAAGAATACGAATAATAACAATAAAACAGTTTGAATACACTTGGGGATTCTTTTCTAACCATGATTTTACAGAATTATAGGTACGACCCGCGGGGCAGGTTGAGCCATAGATTTATATATGGGTTCGCGGGGCGGGTTGAGGCGGGTTGGGTTCCGTGGCGGGGCGGGGCGGGTCATGAAAAAACCCGACCCGCCCATCACTAGTATATATCTATATACGATATATCTCACTGTGGCGATATTAGGCCCTCGATTACAATAATATCACGATATTCGATATATTGCGATATCACGATATATTGCAAGAAATTTCACCAACGATATATCACGATAGTCCTTGTATTCAATTCATAAACACATAAAATAGCACCAAACCGTTCAAAATCATCACACAAATACAGAAAAAAAAAAAACAACACTATATGTACAGAGTCGGAAAAACAACGTTTCTTTTTTTTTCATATCGATATTTTTCGGCAGTATATCGATTATTTATCGCGAGAGGAAGTATCGCGATATATCGCAATATCAATATATCGTCCCACCCCTACTGCTGCACCGTTCTGTGTGTGTTAATAAGAACACCGTCAGTGACAATGTCTGTTTGTCTGTTCTGTCACGATTACAAATATAAGTTGACGATTAATTAGTCACTCAAATAATTTCAATTCACGATTTAATTGTGTGTTTGGCCATTGAACATATGAATAAAAAATGCCTTTTAGGCTTCGTAAATCAAAAATAGGCACAGAGCAGATATGACATATAACTTAAATATACAAAGAAATTATTGACATATGTAATAATTTTATACATGTAAATAAAAAAAGGAGAAATGGCTGATCTACAAGCTTACAACGCGTCACTTTGTGAGTCCGCGTTGTAATAAAAGGACTGAACATGTTCGGTCGGCTCTGGGTTGGCCGAAAAGGTCCCGACGGACCACCCGACGGACCCCTAACCGACTGGACGACTATATACGACGCTTCCCGACGCCAAGTCGGCCCAAAATCGGTCTGGTCTGGAGCCAGCTTAAGCTTGTAGATCAGCTATTTCTGCTTTTTTTTTCTATTTGAAATTTGAAAATCTTTCAACAGGGAAAAACGATTATGACGATTATGCCAAAAACAAATTGCGATTATGTCAAATAATTGCGATTAGACTATTATTACAGTATGTAATAATTGTGACAGGCCTACCGTCTTGTTTGTCCTGTCCTACGGCCACTTGATTGAGTGAGTCACACACACACACAGAGTGACACACGGATGATCTGTCCCCCGCTCAAGTCTCGTATGTCCTTCTTTAAAGTAGGTAATAACTGTTGACCTTTCAGCACCACGTTGTGTGTGTGTTCTTTTTATAATTCCACAAGTCCGGGAAATACAGTTGAATTAGGAAAAACACTAACTGGGCTTACAGGAAGGCGGGAAGGGAGGCGGGGGGGAGTGGGTAGAAGAACCACGCCTGAGATTTGAGGGAAGAGGTGGTGGGTGGGTGGGTGGGGAGCGGGCGTCAATCCCAATTTGTAAACATTAAGGGGCTGCTTTTTACTGCAAATAGTTCTTACAGGGAAAAGCAAAACACCACATTCATCATGACTAGAGAACAGGCCCACACGGTGCTAGAAAACGAAAAAAGTATATGGTTCTGCACACTTCTGGATCAACGCAAACGGCGGCTCTTGAAAACAACGCTCTACAGCAGGGGGGTGTGTTATAAAGTCAGCCAAAAGAACCTGTTCTATATCCAGTGTTCAGTTCAGTGTTTGTGGGGAAAGTTCAGGCCCGCGTGGACATCATTTGTTTTTTAGACTACGATTGTTGATAAGTGGCGGGTTTGGCATACCGAAGGGATCATGATGATGATGATTCTCTTCAAAAAAGATTACATTCCTCTGCTCCGGCCAACAACACGACCGGTTGCCTCCATTAGTGTGACTCCACAAGTTGAGTTAATACCACAGGACGACAACTACGGGCAGAGGAGAGGAGGAGGAGGAGGTGGTGGAGGTGACCAGCTCTTCTGCTGCTGCTGCTACTGTTTCTTGGGCCGGTGAGGAGGAGGAGGAGGAGCGCTGCATTTCTGTCAACGACTTGTGCTGCTGCTGCTGCAATGCATAGTTTGAATCAGGACACATAAGCGGCTGGCTCGGCTCCAACTCGCACAGGTTCCAAATTATGCAATGAGCAATCTCCTTGTTATCAGCCTGGACACAGCAGGGCCTGGCTCTGATCCATCCGGAATGCCTTCAGTCTTCTTTCTACCATGCAGAGTGGCTCCTATTGCTCCTCGGTGCCTTAATAAAAAGACAAGAATCACCACATTAATACGACTACCAGTGGTGTGAAGTAACTAAGTACATTTACTCAAGTACTGTGCTTATGTACACTTTTGGAGAAATGTTCACTTTACTGGAGTATTTCCCCATTTTTTACTTCTACTCCACTACATCTCAGAGGCAAATATTGCACTCTTACTCCACTACAATCACTTGACAGCTTTAGTTACTAGTTACTTTGTAGATTTAGATTATTATCACAATATCACATACATGAACCACTTCAGGCCTATATACATTTCGGCTATTTGAAAATAGCAGATCTAAAAGCTCACAATGTGTCACGATGCTACGCATTGTGAGCTTGTAGATCTGCTATTTTCAAAAGATTTGTATCCATTTTGAACTTGTGAAACGGGACATTCTGCACAATGAGTACTTTTACTTTTGGTAGGCCTACTGTAAGTATATTTTGATGCCAATACTTTTGTACTGTTACTCAAGTAAATATGTTACACCAGACTTTCACTTGTAACAGATGTAATTCTACATTGCAGTAGTCATACTTTTACTTAAGTAAAACATTGTGAGTACTTTCTCCACCACTGGAATTAATACTACACATCAAGGGCAATCATAATGTTTTGGTGGCATAATGTATTTAAACCCTGGGTAGCTGTTTTACCTTACTGGCTCTAAAACCCACTGTTCAGGGGGTTTATTTTAGAGCAGAGGTCTTCAACAGGGGGTCCGGGACCCTTAGGGGGTCCTCAGAGTTACTACAAGATACGCCAAATCTTTGTGTGATTTTTACATTAACCACTTCAACCAAGCATCCCTGTTCTGAGGAGAACTTTAGCCAAACATAGCAGATCTACAAGCACACAACGCCTCGCACTGCGAGGCGTTGTGTGCTTGTAGATCTGCTATTTGTGGTTTAGTATATGGGGGGGGAAAGAGCAGGCTAAGTACAGAGTGAAAGGTCAGGTATACTAAGTATTGCTTAAGTGCATGGTTAAATGTCTGAAAATACACATGAACATGAATCCAACATGACAGTGCTGTGAAACAAGTCAATGAAGCTGCCTATGAAATCTATGAAAAAATATATATTTTATACAATATATAATAGGGGTCCATGCTTTATCTCACTCTCAGCCAAGGGGTCCTTGGCCTGAAAACGTTGAAGACCCCTGTTTTAGAGATAAATAAAGTGATTTCAGGTCACATAGTGGGACAGAGTCACGCTGCCATTGCTCAATAATCATCATGATGCCAAGCAGACAGAAAAACAAACATGTTTTCTACTACTGGAGGAGCTAGCATGTGTTAGCTATGAAGCTAAACACAAAAACACCAGAGCCCAAGTAGAGTTGCTTTGCTTGAATGAAGTGAAACTGCATTATCAAACAAACATTAATAATAATAACAACACCGTCCTGCTTCTCCAGTAACACAGTCACAGTATTTCATAAAAAATGTCCTGAAATGAGCAGGGTTTTTTTTTAATAGAAAGAAGAACATAAATAATATAACATGCATTTACATGTGTAGTAATGTAGGGTTAGCATGCATGCTAGCTCTAGCTGCACTAGTCTTTAACTTTAACCAGATCAGAGATAAGTGATGTTTGACTTAGAACTCTCCATTCATCATTAATGATAATAACAATGTTATCAGAGCCTTCAAAACGAGGTTATTATCAGTATTAACTGATATAAATATAATTGAAAGCTCGGGCTATTTAAACCACAACTATAACCACTTCATTTATGATTATATAAAGACATTAAATGCGTTTATTTGTCATCACAGAATAGAGAAGTGAAGTCACGACGACACTCCTTTTATGGTGAAAAACACGACCGTTTGTTGTCGAGCAGAAAATGTCAATATAAAGCGTTCATAATAAACGTCTCTATATGTAGTGTTTTAGCTGGTTTTAAATGGTTTATTATAAACAGTCTCACCCAGATCCATGTGGTTGGGATCAGATCAGATGTCTCGTCTGTCTGTCTGCCGGCCTGTCTGTCGCTCCTCTGGTCTGCTGCAGTCAGACTGTAATAATGTTTCATGTGTTTTTATTCATATTCTCTCAGCTATAGTTTTAATGACTCTACATGTTCCTGCTGCTGCTGCTCAGGTTGTCGCCATCTTGTTTACCTCCCCCCATAGCCCCTCCCCCTCTCACATTGACATACCCCCCCCCCTTCTCCCCCCACCCCCGTTAATGCGTCATCCATGTCACCACAGAAAAATAATTAATGCACTAGCCTAATTGCCGTCAATATTTATGTCCCCGCTGTATTAACATAATTGTAATTGATTAATGATAGCAGTAGGACGGGACAAAATCAAATATCACAATATTTTTTGACATACATACCCATGTATGTATGTGTGTGTGTGTGTGTGTGTGTGTGTGTGTGACACACATATATACACACATACCATACATTTATTTTAATTTTCAAAAATAGCTGATCTACAAGCTCACAACTCACCACAGCACATGCTGTGAGCTTTTAGATTGGCTATGTGGAACATTTTGTAGTATGTAGTACTATAAAATAGCGTTGTTGGCTGATTAAAACCAAGAAATGACAACTCTTATGCCATATCACAATACAATACAAATCAAAGATGAAATCTAGTCTCATATATCAACTTAATTAATATGGATATTCTTTTCCAGATTATTTGCCACTCTTGATGTAATCCTAATCCAGGGGTTCTCATAATAGTTGGGCTCCTTGAAGGGATTCCCAGCAAAATGACTAACAGTTTAATTTCACTATTATTTCACACAGGGTGGAAGTTAAACCCAATGAGAGATCCAAGGTTTCACTCTCTGCACTGCTACACCCCTCCCCCACTATAGTCGGTTGTAGAATTCTGTACCAAATATAATCTAACAAGAATAACAAAAATCTTCTCTTATGGAGTTCCCTTGCACAGAATCTATTCGCTTATCCGAGTTTCTTCCTGATAGTTATTTTCCTCCTGTCCCCCAGGACCCCCACACACATATAGAAGAAAAGACACCTTGGCACCTCCTAGATTTTTAACAGTAGGCCTAATGAATGGAAGAAATACCTATGTCTGTTTTTTTATGCTTTTTTTGTTATGTTTTGTTCCTTTTTTTTTTTTTTTTTTTTTTTTAAAGTTATCTTTTGTGAATTGATTGCAGAATATATATATGTGAATATTTAAAAGTGATACTTGAGAAGAATTCTGATGTCTGTCTGGATGCATTTTGTTCTGTAAGAATAAAAAACACATGTAAAGGGTCTTTGAGTACTCAGAAAAGTGCTTTACAACTTCCAGGTATTAAATGTGTGTGTGTGGGGTGGGGGGGTATTCTCCTTTCAGAGGCCCAAGTCAGATCAGTACTTCACAGCTGTGGAGCAGAAGTTGTTTAGTCACTTCACTTTCAGTGACACTTTACTTCCTGACCTCTTAAAAAGAAGTGTCATCATACTCCTGGAGCATCCATGTAACAGTGACACCGTGTCAACCAGTCCCTCCGCGGCTAAAGTTGACATTGAGTGATCGGTATAAACTAACACCGCCAAGGGACTCTTGCTGGGATGGGGTTTCTGGGTTATATTTAACCAGCGTAAACCCCCTGGGGAATGGCAAACTGAAGGTCCCGTTTCACAGATCTGTTACTTTCACTATAATCGGTGGTTCGACTTGGCCAACTCCGCAAGTCACTGAGTAAAGAAAATTCCGAACGTGTTTACATGTCATGGCAATAAAGTCTTCCGATTCTGAATAAGACATAAAAATATAAGACAAGATAGAAAACATCCTGCCTGAACTAACATTGAGCGATTCTTAAAAATGTTTTCTAAATCCTAACAGATTTTTGAAAAAAATCTAAAAAAACAAATTGTTCAAGATTTTTCAAAAATAGCAGATCTACAAGCTCATAGCGCGGCACTCGGTGCCGTGCTATGAGCTTGTATATCTGCTATTTTTGAATAGCCAAAGAAATCTAAAGTGACACAGATGCGTTCCAGTTCTTGTAAACCAACCAGAAAGGCAGATGGTCCATGTCCAAATGAATAGCGCAAGTCATTTTACACACAAAATCTGGAGATAAGTTTGTGATAGCTGGATTTTTCTGTCATGGCCATTTTTATTGTTTACATTGAGGCTATCTGTATAACGTTGTTGTTGTGAGGACAGTGTAATACTTAAGGTGATTCAGCACAAAGTCACAAAGAAAATCACTCAATGCAAAACCTCTAAACAAAGTAGATCATTGTACAAGTAAAAGTGTGCCATTTGGTTAGGAATACAAGTAGTTTTTTTTTAAAGGGAACAAGATTACAACTCAAACATTAAAATCTTCACAGAGAATCGGGTCACGATGCACCGAACGGGTAATTTTTCTTCCATCGTTAGACATTAAAGTAACAAAAACAAACCACTGATTCCGTCTGAGCCAAAAAACCTTTATCAATGCAAAAATAGTCAGATATTATTTATCTTTTGCACTTTTTTATGATTTCTTTTAGATAGGAAACCTAGAAATTGCAGTAGTCAGATTCGAACTCGGGACCTCGCGAATCACAAGGAATGTGGTTAGTGTGCTAACTGGCTGAGCCACAAGGCACCCCTAAACGCAAAAATATTCTATGTAACTGGATTAACACTTTCAACCTGGCGTCTCTATTTTGGGCATGTCATTATAGGCAAAAAATAATAATGTGACACTGTGATATGACCAAATATAAATCAGGCTTATGTGGCTTAATCTGATCTGGGGGAGAAAAAAAACAGATAGCTGGCATGACTCACACAAATCTATTTCCCTTTCTCCAACTTCAATGAATACAGCCTGGTAAAATTTTACAAAATTCAGTCCGACCACTTTGTCCATCTTCACAAACCAAGAGTAAAAAGTAAAATGGTTCAAAAAACGGCCATCGTCTCGTCCCTCTTCTTCAGTAATACGGCCTCCGAGGATTATTCTACATTTCAAAGAAAAGAAAAGAGAAACATGAGATGAGATGATACCTATAAAACCAAAAAGGTTAACCCATTAAGACCTGAGGCGATTCTTAAAAATGTTTTCTAAATCCTAACAGTTTTTTGGAAATGGAAAAAAAAAAAGTGGATCTACAAGCTATCAAAAATAGCAGATCTACAAGCTCATAGCGCGGCACTCGGTGCCGCCGCGCTATGAGCTTGTATATCTGCTATTTTTGAATAGCCTAAGACATCTAAAGTGACACAGATGCGTTCCAGGTCTTAATGGGTTGAGGTAAATTCACACCAAAAATAAGAAGACTGATCCTAAAGTTACCAATGGATTGGGCCTGAAGCGATATGCAAGCATCATCCTCTTTCTATAAGCGTCGTATTCATCATCTTGTCCCGTCAGCTCGGCTGGGCGGTCCACTCCGAACCCAGCACCGTCCACAGCCGTAGTTCCCCTACAGGCAAAAAAAAAAAAGGGTCAAAGTCAGTTTGTGTCTGCAAGATTATACTAGGCATGTATGGCATTTCCCAAGGAAAAAACCTGTAGGCAATCGCTGGGATTGGCTAAGACGCTAAGGGCTTGGTTTTGGTTCCCTGTTCCGTCCACCACGGTTTGCCAACTCGAACGGCGCGGTGGTCGAGGTGCAAGGCCTTGCTGTGGGAGAGCGCCTGCCTTGTTGTCAAGTGATTTAAAAAGTCATGCATTTGTTGTAAAACCGTGCACATACACAGGACGTTGTTGAGTGGACCAAAATGACTGCTCCACAAAATTGATTTACTAAAAAGGAGAATTCCGGACTAGCCTTTTTCTTACCTTTATATGACCGTTATTATATCCGAGGACGAGTGGTGCAGTAGAAACATTTCATAACTCCATCCCGAGTCCACCAAAGCCTTTTTTTTGTTGATATCTGACGTTCATATTGACAGAAAACTTTTTGTGTTAGATGCGCCCCTCCGGAAGTCTCGCAAGGAAGAGATTTCACCCGAGATTTCATCAAAGTCCGCTTGTAAACACTACGGCTGCCCATTTGGGGGAAAAAAACACTGTGGCGAGGTTTCTATCATTATGAACGTCAGATAGCAACAACAAAAAATATGCGTTCTAGGCTAGTGCATGGACCATCCGCTCTGGTTTTTAGCTGCGGTGGACTCGGGATGGAGTTATGAAAATGTTGTACTGTACCCCTCGTCCTAGGATACAATAATATCATATAAAAGGTAGGAAAAAGGCTAGTCCGGAATTCTCCTTTAAGATGTATAGACGTCGCATAGATGTGTGACGACTTTGCTGCAAACGACCATTGATCCAACTCCCGTCACCCTGTTCAAGGCATAGTAGCTTCAGCACAGGTTTTGCGTCACTAAAACAAAACAATGTCATTATCCCACAGCCAGCGACACGCAGGAGTGTCCGATATTTCACTGGGAAGTTCCTTATAATCAAAAAGGCCCATCAAGAGGACAGAAAGTTGCCAAGCACTGCCAACATTGGAAAGCCCTTATTTGGCCCTTATTTGCGAGTTCTTATCTCAAACTGCTCAGTAAAATGTTCCTTTGACAAACGGTTTTAAATCTTGAACATCGTTATTCAAAGCCTTGAGGATAAATACGTATCAAAATAAACATACGCCAATAAACTGTCCAATTACTTGTTTCTGAGATTATTGCCAAGAATTCTGTGGATGCTGCCATCTATACCCACTTGTGCCAATGGTCAAAGTTCAGCAATTATTTCCATACATATTGATCTATTTTTTGGCCATTTTTAGACCGTTGGCAACGTCAGCAGACGTACTGTAGCCCCGTAAGCCAAACGAATGCGTCTTCATAATATACTGTGTGTACAACTTGGCCAGGTTGATCTCAAGGTTTTAATTGTGTCACATGACAAAGGGGTGCTGCATTTCGCCATCCGAGGGACGCTCGGGTGGCGCAAGGGTAAAATAGATCTACAAGCGCGTTGAGAGCTTGTGGATTTGCCATTTTTTTGCTGAAGATTAAAGTGGTTAAATACACATAAATGATAGCAGACGTCACTGTGGTTTACCACACTGTACACATTGTACAGTGTGGTAAACCATAATGACGTCGTTATCTCCTCCCCTCTGTTCTCACCTCGTAAACCAAGGAGACAAAATGTGGTATTATGGTATTTATTAACTATATATTATATGTGTATTTGTGCATGTGATGAGACAGAGAGAGAAGATGAAATGAGGAAGAGAGCCCACTGTCCATAGTTAGTCCTTAGTTAGAAAAACGCTCTCAGAGCTCATTGAATTGACTGATTCTAAGTTAGATTCCAAGTCTTGCATGATTGTGTCAGTATAATTTGTCTTTCTCTTATCAATGCATGTTACCAAGTGACGTTCCATTATTATAGACATAATAAAGGTTTTAAAAACAGCTCATGGCGTCATGGAAGCACGAACATTTCAAATGAGAAATACATTTAACAGTAAGGTGTAAAAAGAAAAAAAAGAGTACATTTTCACCGTGGGGACGGCAAACACATTGATTCGGTTCTGGAAAAAAGGCTAGTCTAATGGATCACTGTTGTTATGGAGGGAGCGTGTGCTACACAGTCGCCCTAGTGTCGACTGATGCAATATAGTTTTGATTACATGCAACACTACCTGAGAAAATGCAACCCCCTCCCCCGTATTCTGTATATGGCCAAAGATTTTTAATATAGCAAGATACGCAATTTCCGGTTTACTTCCCGTTTCTGCGTGACGTAGGTGGACACCTTTTTAGGAGACAGGAAGCAAGTTGGAGTCTATTGATTCCAATGGAAGAGTCAACGTGAACACAGCTTCTGAACCATTCCTTAGCTCCATGGATACTGAACTAAATATTGGACCCAATCATCACAAGCCACACAATATGTACAAGATTTTCATACTAAAATGGCTTTTTTTAGAGACACATATTAGGAGAAAATGTACTTTGTTATCGACCTTTCTCTATCCCATCAACACACTCTCACGAGATTTGGGAAGATATCTGAAGAGTCCATCTGCAGTCTGACGGACGAGACATAGAGGGCTCTGTCCCTTATTTTTTAACTCTATGCTCTGTCCCTATAAGATGTTCTAAAAACTGATTAACTGAGATTATATATGTGAATATAGTACGTGAAAATCATTATGGACATATTAAAAATTAAATAAAATGTGTGTTCCAATGCTAAATAATATAATGTTCCATTATTAACCGTCTTGGTTGATGGGGTATGATTTGGGAATCATAACATTTTGCTAAACATAACATTCATGCTAATTTTCTAAACATACTATGGTCTATAGTGGTAAAATATATACCTTATAAATAAGGGCCTTTTATTTATAAGGTGTGTATATATATATATATATATATATATATATATATATATATATATATATATATATATTTATAATTATAGTTATATATCTCTATATATATATGGTTAACATTGAGCAGAAACAGGAGCACATCTAGCATAAGACTGAATAATGTGTGTTTGTAGTGGGAATTTCATAGGTTTCTTAAAAGCATATTTGCCAATAACAGTTTGCTTTCAAACATGTAAAGCATTTATTTTCTTTAATGAAGAAAATACACAAATACACATTCATATGACGTTGTCAGCCGGGGAGAGGGGAGGGGGAGGGTGGTGGGGTGTTCGGGGGAGAAGACAACCATGCCTACTTAGGAGACCATTTGTAGGATTTGTGTACCACTTCGCCTCTAGTGGCTCCAATGGAGAATGCGTATCTTGCTATATTAAAAATCTTTGATATGGCACATTGCTACAGTCTGATCCTACAATACCCAGAGTTCACAGCGATGGCTTTCTGGAGGACACTGCTCCTGGTGGCCTGTACTGGCAGAAGGTCTGTGTGACTGACAACAGTCTCATTCACCTGGTGGTATCCTAGAGTTTCAATGTACAGATTGTTGGATAGTATATTGTTTAGACTGGTGCTAGGTTTGTGTTTACCTTGCCTGTTGTAAGTCACTCTGGATAAAGAGCGTCTGATAAATGCTTACATTGTCAACTGAAGGAGGTGGTAGGGGCTAATGTTTGTTTGTTGTTTTGTGACCAGATAAGATTAGATTAGTTATTTTGGCTTTAGGATAGGTTAAGCCTTTTCTTAGCAGTGTAAATCATAAAACAAATCACAGTAGTACATTTTTAACTGTATGCACACATACAGTATATATACCCATGTGTAATACCTGGAACACATCTGTGTCGCTTTGATTTGAGCTAAAAAAAAAGCATTATTTTACACTTTGGCTATTCAAAAATAGCAGATATACAAGCTCATAGCGCGGCACCGAGTGCCGCGCTATGAGCTTGTAGATCTGCTATTTTTGAAAAATCGTGAAAATGTGTGCAAATCTTTGAATATATATTTTTTAAAGCGAACATTTTTAACTCAAATCTTTGCTTCTGGGGGTCCCTGGAACAACATATTTTGAGATGGGGGTCGGCGGCCAAATACGTATAATTTTGGGGGTCCTTGACATGAAAGAGATTGAGCACCACTGATATAGAAACATACGTTTTTTCAGAAAACGGTTGGTATTTAGGAGACATGTAGAATCAGGCTTCAGGTCTTAATGGGATAAACCGTACTGTGCATGGATAGTACCCTAACCCTCCAGAAAGCCTCTTTTCTCACTTGTTTACAGGATGTGTGATTCCTTGTCCGTCAGAACCCAGCCCTTCACCGTCCTTCCAGCCCATCTTCATCAGCATCCTGAAACCCAGGTTCTCCACCGTCAACTTGAACTCCTTGTACTCAGAGTAGTCTGGGTCACGGCCCTCCTGCAGTGTTACAGTTACGTTTGGAGAGAAAAAAAAATAACATAACGTGCTTTTCAACCAAAACCGCTGTCACAATTACAAATTTAAGTTGACAATTAATTATCACTCAAATAATTGCTATTATAACGATTAAATTGTGTTTCTGTCATTGAAAATTAATGGAACATTATGAATAAAAATTACATTTCTGTTTGGCTTTTAACTTTCGTAAACAAAAGTTGCACAGGGCAGATATGACAAATAACACGTATTTAATTACTTTATACTTAAAAATAAACATTGATAGTGGAAATCCCCATAAGTTCAAAACACGTCGCATTGCGACGCGTTTTGAGCTTATATATCTGCTATTTACAATATTTTTTACATTTTTTGGAAATGTGACATTTTTTTACATACATTTTTTTTGACGCAAAAATAATTGGGATTACCGGTATTGTGGCAACCCAGGGGAATACAGGTGAGATTCACAATAAAACAAGAGGCTCAGAGTCAGATGGCTTGTTAAATTAAATTGTCATTTATTCAAACGATTAGGGGAAAGGGGAATTGGGGCAAAAGCAACTTAGGAATCCTCCCGTCTGGGGCTTGGGCCTGTACATACTCTCTGTGGACTAGGCCTGGCTGTTTCCCCTGGTCTGCCACACAGGTATATAAAATAATTGCGATTAGACGATTACCGTATGTAATAATTGTGACAGGCCTGCTCGTGGATAAAAAGGAAACACTAGACCGTGAGGACTGACCTTGAGGGCCTTGAAGGTCTCCATGAATTTCTCTAGTTCCTCTGGGGGCAGGAAGTCACCGATGAAGTGTTTCCCTTTCCCCATTTCTGTCAGAGACTCCGCCCAGTCTGTAGGAGAAACAAGCACGTGTTAGGTCAGTGATTCTCAACCGTTTATTAAAAAAGACTGTTTGATATGCATAAGGCCTCGGAGCACACATTTAATAGCACATGCAATGAATACATTACTGCAAATACGTATTTTTTCATATGGCCAAAATATATATAGGGCTGAAGTGGTTAATGTATGTTTTGTAATAAGAATCAAAGTAACTAGTAACTCAAGTTATCAAATAATTGTAGTGGAGTAAAAGTAATTTTTTGCCTTTGAGATGTAGTGGAGTAGAAGTAAAAGTACTGAAAATTGGAAACACTCCAGTAAAGTAAAAAATACCTCAAAACTGTACTTAAGTTACTTGAGTACTTAGTTACTTTACACCACTGCGTATACCCACACTGTAGTCTATCTGCTGCACTTTTTAAATGCAGCCACTAGATGGTAATGTCTTTCTTACATGCTAGATAGATTCATTCCAAAACGTTTCATGCACATCTGAGCTCTGGTGCTACTTGATATGTCACAAGAGAATGCAGAACTCTGTCACACACTTTATATTTGATATGTTTACATTAACTCTCATTATTTATTGTAAAATCTAACTGAAACACAGCCCTCCTACACATGGATCATATCTTTAAGGTTAGTCACCCAGCCCTCCTACACATGGATCATGTATTTAAGGTTAGTCGCCCAGCCCTCCTACACATGGATCATGTATTTAGTGTTAGTCGCCCAGCTCTCCTACACGTGGATCATGTATTTAGGGTTAGTCGCCCAGCCCTCCTACACATGGATCATATCTTTAAGGTTAGTCGCCCAGCCCTCCTACACATGGATCATATATTTAAGGTTAGTCGCCCAGCCCTCCTACACATGGATCATATCTTTAAGGTTAGTCGCCCAGCCCTCCTACACATGGATCATGTATTTAGGGTTAAGTCGCCCAGCCCTCCTACACATGGATCATATCTTTAAGGTTAGTCGCCCAGCCCTCCTACACATAGATGCTTGGGTCTTTACCGCGGGTCTTCTCCATCTCCATGTGACGCAGTCGATGCTCCCAGGTCCCTGCTTCCTGGTCCAGCTCCTCGTCACTGTCGTACTCGTGCTGGTGGTCTCTGACGGCCTTCTCCCACATCACCTGCATCTCCGCCATGGCACGCTTGTGCTTCATGATCATGTCGTACATCTCCTGCATCTGTGGGGGGGGGGGACGAGGTTAGCAGAGTTTAGAGGTTTTGTTTTCAATTTCAGTTTTTTTTAGTTTTCATTCGTCTTTGCACGCATGTACTTCATGCTGTGTTCAGACTTGACAGCTACAAAGTCATGGGCTACCATTCATTTTCAATGGAAGTCAGCAACATGAAGACGAAAAGAGTTGTTATTGGTAGCTGTTACGAAATCTAACAAAGCTGCAAAACAAGTTGAGCTGGCTTCAACTGCAGCTACAAAGCGACCGAGTGTTGTTTAACCTTTTCCACCAGTGTTGATTTTGACAGCAAATTTTGATTTAGTCATAGTATTTTGAATGAAATTCTGTTTAGTTTTAGTCATTTCAGGTGACTAAAACATTATTTTAGTCACCTGAAATGTTGTACTTTTTAGTCTAGATTTAGTTGACTAAATATCATAAGATTTTAGTCGACCTAATCTACAGTTGATTTAGTCGACTAAAATGTATTTTGGCGGTGCCTTGATGGCGTCGTAATGGCTGATTTTACACTTGGTTGCATGCTGAAAATAGCCGATCTACAAGCTCACAACGCGCCGCAGCACGACACGTTGTGAGCTTGTAGATCTGCTATTTTCAGAGCGCAACACCCGAGCGCAACCAAACATAAAGATTACTTCATATAGTTATCGTCACAGTTTTAGTCGACGAAATCAACAGTGATTTACACTCACCTTCTCTCTTCACACATTGTAATGGGCGCGGAAACTAATCATTTTCATCAGCCAGTTCCGTATTATGTTTAAACCCCAGGTTTCATATTTTCCTTTATATTTATCTCGCTCGTCGGAACACATGCTTGACGTCAGCGAGTGTGTTGATCAACACCTCAATAGTGACAGATAATTATGCTGCGTGGCTTTGTATCTCTGTAAGTTTTGTAGCTGTCAGTGTGAACACAGCAGCATCATGAGCATGTGGTACATCTCCTGCGTCTGTGGGTGGAAGGGTTCAACACACAATACACACAAACACAGCTCTGGATAGGCAGTGAAATCCCCACTGGTCGTTAAGGCCATTAATGTTCTTAGCGATTACTCTATCTAATACGTTTTGAGGGCGGCCATAGCTGGGTAGAGAGGCCGCCTGGGAAACAGAAGGGCCCAGGTTTGATTAGTCGACTAAAAACAAAAACATTTCAGATGACTAAAATATGACTAAAACTAAATGGAATTTTATTCAAAAGACTATGACTAAAACTAAATGAAAATTTGCTGTCAAAATCAACACTGTGAGCAAGCCATCTGGGGGTGAAGCACTACTTCCCTTTCCCTTCCCTTCACTTGTTAACTCCTAGAGTATACACTTTCGGACACCCAAGTATGTACACTTACTGTGTACATACTTGGGTGTACCCATTACAAGGAGTAATGTGCGTATGATGACCAAACAGGCTATATATGTTCATTTCACTCGGCTAGAACGGTCTAATTGATTCAGAAAGCTATATCACCTTACTGTAAGGAAGCCTTTAAAAGCAGGAAAAGAGCACACTTAAGCTATATCACAATATTACAATCAGCGAAAATCCCACACCATGTCTAGTGACATTTCACAAAAAATCGACATTAAAATCGATATCTCGCCCAGCTCTACGTTGCAGGTCAGATCTCATTTCAAACGTATAGTATGTTTTGCCTCTCGTGAAAACGTACATCTTGCTGTTCTTTGATCTGTTTCTTCTGGTCTTCAGACAGCTCTGTCACGCCCACCAGACCAGCAGGCTTCCCCTTCTTGTAGCCCAGGACTCTCAGATCCTGAACTGAAAACACACACACACACACACACCACAAAACCATGTCATTTTAACATTTCTTTGGCTATTCACTATTTTGTATGCCGATATTGTACAATAAAGTATACAGCGATACAGGGTTAAGTGGTTAATTAGAATATGAAAAAAAATCTATTAGAATTTGTTTGTGTCCATTTGTTGATATACAAGATATTTAAAAACAAATATATATTTAAAAAAAATGCTTCTCTATTATTCGATTAAACTACGTGATCATGATCATCAAGTCGTTATTGGTTCTAAATAACGGGTAGGATGTGTTTTCAGTTAATTGCCCAGTCATACTGTTAGGATTTAGAAAACAGAGGTTTTTGGGGAGATGGGGGCCGTGGACCCTCATCTCAAAACGTTTTGTTCCAGGGACCCCAATAAGCAAAGATTTGAGTTAAAAACGTTTGCTTTAAAATATATATATTCAAAGATTTGCACACATGTTCACGATCTACAAGCTCATCCTCATAATACTTGAAAAACTAAACCCAAGACTAAATAAAAACGTAACTAAATCTAGTCGACTGCTGAAATCAAACACCAAACTGTATAACGAAACACGAACGAAAACTAAAATGAGCGAATATTTCAAAAGTATAATGAATGTGTAGTACAGGGGTCTTCAACGTTTTCAGGCCAAGGACCCCTTAGCTGAGAGAGAGATGAAGCAGGGACCCTACCACTACATATTGTAAATAATTGTGTTTTAGATTAAACTTTTTTTGTTTACTTGGTCTGCCCTTTTTCCCCTCTACACCTATACCTCTTTGCCAAAAATAGCAGATCTACAAGCTCACAACGCCTCGCGCTGCGAGGCGTTGTGAGCTTGTAGATCTGCTATTTTTGGCTAAAGTTCTCCTCATAAAAAAGGGATGCAAGGGTTCAAGTGGTTATGGTAAAAAAGAATAATCAAATCACACAGAGATTTGGCGGACCCCCTGTAGTAACTCTGAGGACCCCCTAGGGGTCCCGGACCCCCTGTTGAAGACCCCTGGTGTAGTATGTATGTTTATCTGTACCAGAGAGACAAGGTGTGGCGGGTTCCGGGACCTCCTGTTTGATGTCCTCCTGTTTGATGAGCATGGGAGGGATGGGCAGCTCCACCTTGTCGTCCTCGGACCCCCAGCGGCTCTTCCGCTTGCGCTTGGCGGCGGGGGGGGCCTCGGACCCGGGGTCGGCCGCCGGACCGGCCAGCTGGGGGGTGGGGTTGTGGGCAGGAAGAGAAGGAGCAGGGGGCGACCCGAGCAGGGAGGGAGCCACGGTGTCCGGTCTGGGTGCCGACACCGGTACTTCTTCCTCTTCTTCTTTCGGGGGGGGCGTGGTGGGCTCCTCCTTGGGGGGTCTGGCCTGGCGATACTCCTCCACTTTATCTTTGTAGTAGCGGTGGGCCGGGCTTTGGTAGTCGTACAAAAAACTGAAACGGAGGAAATGGGTAGGAAATCAGTGTAGAACACTCAAAATTAATTTAGATTAGGCAAATATTCAGCAAAGAATAGCAGGTTTATGAGCTCGCAAGTTTAGTGAGATTATAAATCTGCTAATCTTGGTGAGGACATTTAGTGTAGAGAGAAAAACGGAGGGGTCCAAGCATAGAGCACTGGGGGACCCTGTTTACTCCAGTTGAGCCGGATTTGGGGAAAGTGATGCTAATATAAGGACACATTCACAAGTATCTGTCCATGTATAAAGTCACCATACCAACTTTGATGAGGCAGTATTGTGTTGTTCTAAAAACATGTTTTTTATTTTTTTCTTTCCTGAAAAGTTTATATTTTGGACATGGTTTCTGCCAGCAGAACAGTGTTGATTTCGTGGACTAAAACTATGACGAAAAATGTTCGTCGACTACCTTTTTTTCACTGACAAAACTAAGCTATGATGACTAAAACTAAGACTAAATACAGAGACAATTTCGTCAACAAAAAAAAGAGAGGGACTAGTGGAGAAGAGATCCAGTAGAACTAAAAGACGACTAATTTTATGTTTGGTTGCGCTCAGGTGTTCGATCTACAAGCTAACAACGCATGGCAGCGCGACCGCCGCAACGCGACCGCCGCAACGCGTTGTGAGATTGTAGAGCTGCTATTTTCAGCATTCAATCAAGTGTAAAATTAGCCATTACGACACCATCAAGGCACCGCCAAAATACATTAGTCGACTAAATCAACTGTAGATTTAGTCGACTATAACTAAAACATTTCAGTTGACTAAAATATGACTAAAACTAACTGTATGGCCCGAAAACACCACATGCAGGAGCCGGGCGGACGGGCGGAGTGTGACTGACTGACCTGAAGGCCGGGTTGTCTCGGTTCTGCACGGCAGCGATGGCTTCCACCTCGGGGCCACCCTCCGCCACGAACCTGGCCAGCTTCTCGATCACCAGCCGGGCATCCTGGTCCACTGGCCTGGGGGAGACTTTAAGCAGCCTATCAGTACACTGGTGACTCAACGACCACACTCTCTTAACAATGTACCTTGTTGTGTTACATCATCCCCCTACTGGCTCTCACACACCTCCCACACACCACCACCAGTCTACAGCCAGTCAGGGATAAGAAGAGGGGAGGGAGGGGTTGATAGGGGGGTGAATAGGGGGGGGGGGGTGTCTGTATGGATGGCAAGTATGGCTGGGCGATCTTCTAATCAATGGCACGATTATTTCAAACTTTTGCCTCGATTACGTCTTTTCTTTTTTTTTTTGAAAAATAGCCGATCTGCAAGCTCGGGCTTGTTGTAGCTCCGGCTATTTTCACTATTTTGTACGCCGATATTGTACAATGAAGTATACAGTGATACAGGGTTAAAAGGATAGTTCACCCAAAATAAATATTTTTTTCTATGGATTAGTCACCCCATGGAGACTTGAATTCATGGATATTTTTTTTGTTTTTGTCGCATTCCTAAGCCAATAATTTGATGACCGGTAGGCAGCGGTTCCGGTAAGAGACACAAAGGAGACTCTTTGTGTCTCCTACCGGAACCGCTGCTGGTTATATTAACATATTAAAAGATTGCTTCTCTATTATTCGATTAACCTACATGAGCTGGATTAAGTCATGTTATTGGTTTTAAATATCTGTTTGGATATACTTTCAGATAATTGCCCAGCCCTAATTCGAAGCTATGAGAGAACACAGGGGATTTGGGGAATACCCCACGAGATCGATCATAATTATATGAACTTCTATTTAGATGTGTATCTATGTGATTAAAATGATCATCCTGGCCCCTCATATGACTCTAAATATATACATGTAGTTGTATGGTTGCTTTTGCTGTTTTTATGCCAATGTTTTTAAACCCTGTAGCACTTTGAGGTTTGTGAAAATGTAAACTGCGCTCTAAATAAAATGCTATAATTGATACGATAATTGATAGATAAAGCTCCTGTTGGGAGTTTTGTACGCATTATGATTTGGTGCATTTATTACATTATTTTTTCCCCATGTTTAAAAACCTACATATAGTCGCTCACTTGGGTGGAAAGAGGGTATTGGCTTCCTGGTGCAAAATGGTGCAAACTCCATTTTTCATAGCTGAGGGAGAGGCTGACTGACGGGTAAACTTACCATTATTTGACACGGCCACAGGTTTTGGCAAATCCTTCCTGAACTCTGCCACTCTCTTTCTGTAGTACAGATACTCTCTGCTGTTCCTGTCATACAAAAACCTGAAAGACCAAAGCAAATAGGCAACAATGTGTTGAGGTTTGAGAACGCAATATGACTTTTTCCATTTCATGAAAAGTAACATAGTTTTAGACAAACTACAAGGTTTCTGCACAGACAACAAAGAGATGTACATGCGCTTAAAGGGCTTTGGGGACTTACGAGAAAACCGGATTGTCTCTGTAGTCTTCCTTGGCTTTCCTCTCCAGCTCGGCTCCTCCCTCGGCTACGAACGAAGCCAGCTTGTCCAGGATGAGCCTGGTGTCCGAGTCCTCTGGGGGAGAGACTTTAAGCAGGCTATGAGTACATCTGCTCTACCTGCACCGTATCACCACATCATGGGCAAAACTGACCGCACCAAGAGGCCAGCCAGCGCTGGATAATGTCCACCGGAGGGCGACTGTGCAAAAAACATCATCATAGGCTTTGAAATTACCTTTGACTTCCAGGAAGCTGGCGTCATCAGCCTCCTCGTCGTCGTCCTCGTCCGGGGAACAGAAGACGCTGGGCCTCTGGCTGAGCACCGGGCTCTTCTTGTTCTGAGAGTAGTTCTTGAACTGGTTGAGCATGCTGGTGATGCCCAGACCGGGACGCTTGCCGATCAGAATGCTCTTTTTGTGCGTGGAGTTCCCCCCCGATGCCGGGGTTTTGGCGTCACTGTTGGAACCTAAAAAAACAGGTGTTGTCACGTCGCACGAGGTGTAAAAAAAAAAAGAAAGAAAGTGGTTGCAATAACTTTTTGTGTGAGACATTAACAGGAAGGCACAGTCAAATTAAATATGGTCCAATATACCATACATAAGGTGCATGATGCATAGTTTTATTTTTACAATGGAGGGGTGGAAATGCTTCTTGTGGAAAAGATAAAATCACAGTTTTGCATGCATGGTTAAAACGACATGGATGAACGAATGAAAAACAAATCTCATCAATAGCGGCAGGTATAGAATCACGGTTTCAAGTGCATGGACAACAGTGTTAGGAAACAAGGCTGATTATTTCAATGTAAATCATAATATATAATATAGGATAACAACATAATAATAGCTTAATATACTAACCAGAACTGGGTTTATCCTTCTGCGACTTCATGAACTGTTGTAAAAAGCTTCCATCGTTTACAAACTTGTTGGAGGATGGTCCCTGCATGCTCGGAGAACTACATGGATGACAATCACTCTTTAGTCGTTCATGTTTCCATGAAGAAACTTGAATCAAGCGAGTCAAAATAATACACAGTATAAGGTACTAATTTAACACAGAGGGCCCGATTTTGCGCGTCATAAGTACCAGGTCTTAAGACTTAACTTGGCGTGGCCAATGCCATTTGGCCACTTAAAATAGCAAAACAGATTGGCCACGCCTCCAGGTCTTAAGTTAAGTCATAAGACCTGGTAAAAATATTCATGTTAGTGTATACATAGCAACATGTATCTAAAATGACACGGATACTTTCCCAGTTTTAAAAAGGTATAACAACGTTGGGTTAAGACAAGCATAATAGGAGAGTGTACAAATTAACCATTTGTACACTCTCTGTGTTCTATGTATTAGACACGAAGATGGCCGTTACGTTGTTACCTATGAGGTAAGGAGGGCTTGCTGGGGGTCTGCACATTCCTCTTGGCCTGTTCGGCCATCCTGGCTTCAATCTCCCTCTTCTTCTGTGCTATGAGCTCTTCTTGACGCTGGATGTTGGAACTCATCTTTCTTTGGCCCTTGGGCGGCGGTCGCGTGCGCCAACCTCCTCCTCGCCCTGCCAAGGACATTAGAAAACAATAAACTCCATTAAAATACCACATCATTACTGTGTATGCAACTAGTGTGTAGTATGCAAGCTACACTAGTACGCCATTTACATAAATAAATACTTCATTGAGCCCCGAGTACCAATGACAACACAATATTAACGTGGAACAAAATTACACAATTATTCTGAGACTCAGATGTGTTTTATTTGTGTCATGACCTACGTTAACCCATTAAGACCTGGAACGCATCTGTGTCACTTTTTGATTTGAGCTAAAAAGCACTATTTTACACTTTGGCTATTCAAATTTTTTTGAAAAATCGTGAAAATGTGTGCAAATTAATATATTTATATTATTTTAAAGTGAACATTTTTTACTCAAATCTTTGCTTCTGGGGGGTCCCTGGAACAAAATATCTTGAGATGGGGGTCCGCGGCCAAATACGTATCATTCTGGGGGTCCTTGACATGAAAAAGCTTGAGAACCACTGATATAGAAACATACGTTTTTCAGAAAACTGTTGAGATTTGGAAGACATTAGCTAAGAATCGCCCTCAGGTCTTAATGGGTTTAGCTAATTATTAAAGTTAGTGGTTCTCAATGTGGGGTCCGGGGACCCTCAGCTCAGGTTGGTCATTGAAGGGGTTCCAGGGGGTCAGAAATGAAAGGATTGATAGTTAGGAACCAAATTGGGCCTTGCAGGTCTGTGTGAGGGAGGTGAGCAAACGGACCCGTATGGAACGATGTGTATGTTGTACACTCTCAAGAGTTTAAATACAAACTTAGGATTTAACCGTGTATATATTGGGGTCCCAGGTCGAATGAAAGTGAGGGTTCTTGATATAAAAACATGTTAAAAGATTGAGAACACTGAAAAGTGTGGTTTACAATTTAGGCAATTAGCAGCTCTTTATCCACAATTTACAGTAAGCAGGGTCAAATGTAAAGGTAATAGAATGCAGAGAGACAGTGTAGTGCCTCAGTATCACAGGTAAACAAAGAACCTAGCATCAGTTTTAAGTTTAGAACCAGGTTAAAATGTAATTTAGATATAGTTTGTAATTTAGATATATGTTATTTAGACAGGTGCCAGGTTCATTTGTTTACCCGGCATCCTATAGTGTCTAGTTTCAATGCACAGAATATTATTATTTGGATATGATATTGCTTTAACCTGGTTTAACCAAGTTTCAACGTTCAAGACTCAATTTAGACAATTTAGTACAACTAATCGGATTGCACAAACAAAACATCACTTTTACCGAAGTGCGAGTGCTTGTAAAGTGTCTTCATAAGACTTGTTGTGATGTATTTGGCACTAATAATACAATAACAAGTTGAAACACCGTTTTTTTTAAATGGCCATTTTAGTAGCAGTGAGGCACCAGCTAGCGTTAGCTGTAAGCTAACGGTAATGCTTTTAAAACTCCATCGATCCAAGTGTTCTATCGCGATAACAAACAATAACACATGTTTACCTGCATCCTGGTCCATGATAAGCTGCGTTATCAGATCTATAAACGATGCTAAAGGTTGATAAACCGTTGATTAGAGAAAAAAACAGATCTTCCTGATCCTCTAGCAGCAGCTTGTTATTGCTACTTGCTAGCATCAGTTGTATTAGCATTAACAGCTAACGGTTTCCGCTTCCGCCGGAAAGTTTCCGGCGGAAGCGGAAATAATACAACTCGGAGTTCCGTTTCCGGCAGAAACGGAACTCCGAAAATAAGCCGGATCTACAAGCTCACAACGCGACGCGCTGTGAGCTTGTAGATCGGCTTATTTTCTTGTAAATAAAGTGTTTTTGAATAGGATATTATTATATAAATTCACATGATTCAAATACAACTTAAAATAAGTTTAAAAAAAATAAATACAACGTAATATTAGTATTATATTAGCTGTAGAATACAACTCTCGTAGACGTATTTATGATTCTGACGTTTTCAATCTAGTTGTAGGGTTCACCCCACATGGACACAAGGACTTTCAGCACTATACCCCGTAGACACTCCAAACATGTAAAAATTGAAAATAAAGGTGCTTACCCCTAGGTTCCAAATGTTAACTCTTGCTACGGGGTAGTAGTTTAATGTAATAATCCATATCTTTCAATAAAGAAGTGTTTTAATACCGTCTGTGGCCGAACGCCATTTTTCACCCTCGTTTACTTATTGTTTACATTGAGTGTAATTCCGGGTTTCACCAGACGGGCGCGTCACTACCACCCATTGGGAACTTCCGACAGAATCGGCCACAGACATTATTAAAACACTTCTTTATTAAAAGATATGGATTATTACATTAAACCACTACCCCGTAGCGAGAGTTAACCTTTGGAAAGTGGGGTTAAGCACCTTTATTTTCAATTTTTACATATTTGGAGTGTCTACGGGGTATAATGCTGAAAGTCCCTGTGTCCATGGGGGATGAACCCTACAACTCTCGTAGATTGAAAACGTCAGAATCATAAATACGTCTACGAGAGTTGTATTCTACAGCTAAGTGTAATAATAATATTGTAAATATTTATTTTATTATGTTTACTTGTTTTTTCATGGTTTTCTTCATATTTTTGGCCGGTTTCTTTATTATTATTATTTTTTTCCTACCCTTTTTTCCTGCCGTGTTTTGTCCCTCATCGGCTTCCGTAGGCAGGTCGGTCGGTCCGTCGGTCCGTCCGTTCCGTTCAGCAACATCTCCTCCTCCTCCTCCACACACACACCATCCTCCTCCTCCTCCTCATCAGAAGATGGCTGAAGCTCCTCCACGGCGGCCCTCCTCCTCCTCCTCATCATGCCGGTTCTTCTGTCACCGCTGCTCGGCAGAGATCAGCCCCAAGCTACCGGTAAGAGAGAGAGAATACCTCAACCTCCATGGAGCCCCTTAGAGCCTCCATATTCTGGCTGTGTGTGTGTGTGTGTGTGTGTGTGTGTGTGTGTGTGTGTGTGTGTGTGTGTGTGTGTGTGTGTGTGTGTGTGTGTGTGTGTCACCATACGGTGTCACACACTGCTGTGATGATCAGATGTTAGAATGTCTAGTTTTATATCATCTCACAGAATGTGTTCATTTCTCTGCTTCAGGTACTCTCTATGGGGCTCTGTTTAGCAGGTTAGCTATTGACTGGGTTATAGTTTCAACTGTCATTTGAATAGTGTGTATTAGTGTCCCATTTGGTTGTTAGAATGTTTAGTTTTATATTAGTATTTCACAGAATCTGTTCCTTTTCTGCTTCAGGTTGCCTCTCCTGGCTCTGTGTAGCAGGTTAGCTTACCTGGGTTATAGTTTTATTGTGTCACACATCACACACTGCTGTGATGATCAGATATGGCACCATTTGGTTGTTAGAATGTTTAGTTTTGTTATATCATTATCTCACAGAATCTATCTCACAATCTGTCCTTTCTCTGTTTCAGGCAGGTTGTCTCTATGGCTCTGTGTAGCAGGTTAGCTATAGCATGGGTTATAGTTTCAACTGTCCTTGTGTCACAGCCACTGATGATGATCAGATGGCACCCATGTGTTTGTTGGACATTTTTAGATGTAAATGATAATTTCACAGAATCTAGCCGATAAAACTGTTCTTTATCTCTGCTTCAGGTTGTCTGTACTTGCTCTGTGTTGTAGCAGGTTAGCCTAACCTGGGTTATAGTTTAATAGTGTCACACACTGCTGTCACAACAACCACTGGTGATTATTAGATCATGGCGTCATATTTCATATTCATATTTTGGTTGTTTAAAACATGTTGTTTTGTATCATGATTTACTGTATATCTATACTGTATGAAATTGTAACTGCACACAATTGTTCTAGTTCAGCTTCCTCTATAACACTGCTCTGTAAGCATAGCAGGTTAGCTAACCTGGGTTAGCTTATGATGGGTTTCTATGTTTTTGTAACTGTCAGTGAGAGTGGATCAGCTCCTGTTTTGTTTTTTATTAGAAGCTTGTAGATTTAGATCTCCTTTTTGGGGGGGATGGGGGGGTACATGTACCTTGGTTGTACAGAAGAGGACAAACTTTAGGACAATATTAGGATGTACTTTTGACCAGGCAGGCAGGCAGGGAGGACATGTTTAACAGCAGCCCCCCAAAACAACAGCTCAACCTGCCCTCAACAATCAGCTGGCGGTATTCCATTCAGGGGAAGCTTCTTGAAATGTACAGTGACTTTCCAACCGTCATCTAGTCTGTTAGCTTTACCAGGGTTTGAAAGCTGGCTCTAAATGATGATGATGATGTGTTCAGTTCACACAAACATGCCGTTGACAGCTTGTGACAGTGTGTTATAATATAACCAACTTGATTTGTTATTTGCAGTACATAGTCAAATCATCGGTGCTAAACTTAACGCGGGGAGAGAGTGTACAAACGACCCTCACGGGTCCATTTGGTCACCAGCGGATGAATTATCACTGAGGATTTTTACTGTGTAACATTCCTAGACGGCTATTTTTTCTTGTCACACCCGTAGCAGGACCATGTCTTGTTGTTATGTTGTACATTATTGATAAATCAAAACGGATGAGGAGGGAGACGACTTCCTTTACAGCAGCAGGGGTCTTCAACAGGGGGTCCGGGACACCTAGGGGGTCCTCAGAGTTACTACAGGGGGGGCCGCCAAATCTTTGTGTGATGGGATATTGTTTTTTACATGAACCACTTGAACCCAATTATCCTTATTCTGAAGAGAACTTAAGCCGAAAATAGCCGATCTACATGTGAGCTTGTAGATCGGCTATTTTTGGAGGTTGATGTTGGTCTATGAAATCTATGAAAATACAATTTTATACAGTGTGTAGTCGGGGTCCCTGCTTCATCTCTCTTTCAGCAAGGGGCGTCCTTGGACTGAAAAACGTTGAAAACCCCTGATTTACAGCATTTATCTTTGACACATGGACACAAAAACGTCTTTAAGATCAGCTTAAAAGCGTCTTTTTAAGATATTTGGTGTTCCTGTGCCTAGACTAGATAAACACTGTAAAAGATGTACGTATATGAAGGCATTAAAACACCTTTCCTTGCATTGTACGGTGGTCTGCCTCCTCATCTGTTTTGCTTTCGGATTTGTTTGCCTTCTTGGAAACCCTAGGACTCTCCACTTTATATATATATTTTTTGGTACATTTATTGATGTAACTGCACCTGATGAATCAGCTTTATTGTCACATCACAGGTTTACACACATGTAAAGATTAGTTTTTGTTGTGTGTGCATACTCTGTCATTTTGTAGTTTCTGTGAGAAGAGAGAGGATAAAGGTAGAGAAAGGTAAGAAAAAAGAACACAGTATAGAAACAGGTTGTTGTTGGCTGAAAACCCACCTCTTCAGGAAACACTACCCTTCCTCTTCGCCTTGCCTACTTGTTGTTAACTAGTTGTACGAACTCTTGTTTTATTGTTTTATTGGATCGTGTTTATTCGATACACTTATTTGTCTTAGCTCTTGCTCATTTGATTTTCCTATTTTGTCTCATCTGTTTGTGAAAGTAAGTAGCTGATATATTGCACTTTTACTTTAGCGCTAGGTATACTCTTGGTTGCTTGTTTTAGAAGAGAATGCACTTAAGACTTCTGGTGATTAGTAGTTTCCTTGCCTACCTATGTTGAATGCACTTATTGTAAGTCGCTTTGGATAAAAGCGTCTGCTAAATGACTGTAATGTAATAGTATACGGTACATAATATATACCAGGTGTCTTCAACAGGGGGTCCGGGACCCCTAAGGGGGTCCTCAGAGTTACTACAGGGGGTCCGCCAAATCTTTGTGTGATATGATTTTTGTTTTACCTTAATCACTTAAACCCTAGCATCCCTTTTCTGAGGAGAACTTTAGCCAAAAATAGCAGATCTACAAGCTTACAACGCCTCGCGCTGCGAGGCGTAAGCTTGTAGATCGGCTATTTTTGGCAAAGATGCTATAGGTCTAGAGGGAAAAAAGAGCAGACTAAAAAAAAGTTTAATCTGAAACACAATTTTATACAATATAGAGTAGGGGGTCCCTGCTTCATCTCTCTCTCAGCTAGGGGGTCCTTGGCCTGAAAACGTTGAAGACCCCTGATATATACAGATAGTGTATGTAGTAGCAGGTATGTACATGAGGTTTAGAACATTAGCATCATATGCAGGTGTGCGTACATGATCTTTTAGAAAAGTTCTCATAATTTGCAAAATGCAGATGTGTGCATAACATGGCCAACATGAGGCAAGGTTAAAAATATAATATATTTATCACACATGTTCCCGTTTTCACTGCAGGACTACACCTGTCCACGCTGTGACTCTGGCTTCATCGAAGAGCTTCCTGAGAACAGAGGGTAAAGTGTATAAACCAGTGGTGTATTCGGCTGTTTTTTTGTGTTGGAGTACAGAAGCATTAATTTCCACTTATTTTTTTATCCCTTGACTTGCACACAGCAGTGATAATGGGTCGTCATCATCATCATCATCATCGTCGGCCCCGACAGGCGATCAGAACCGTCAACCCTTCGAGGTCAGTGTGTGTGAGCTTTTATTACAGCATTGTGTATTTGTACAGGCAGTTCAAAGTGCTTTACAGCATTGGTTCTCAAAGTGGGGTCCGGGGACCCCCAGGGGTTCCAGGGGGTCCAGCAAAATGTGTTAATATAGCATCATAATAATTTTAACCTTTTTATAGTTTGGCTATTCAAAAATAGCAGATCGACAAGCTCATAGCATGGCACCGAGTGCCACGCTATGGCCAAATACATTCTGGGGGTCCTTGACATGAAAAAAGTTTGAGAACCACTGCTTTACACACAAGATTAAGAACGTCAAGGCAAAGTGCAAAAAAAAACACATTATAAGAGGACATTTTGGATACAATCAAAATAGTTATTAAATAGTTTTTAAAAAAATAATAGAAAATAAGACTAAAATAAAACAGATAAAATGATGTGGATAATACACTGCAGCACATGGAATGAATCAGAAACCTCAGTAAAAGAAAGCGATAAAGAGACAAATCTTCAGCTTTGGTCTAAAATCTAAGAGTTATAGCAGACCTGCTGCAGGCTGCGTTTTTTCTGTGAGTTTGTTCCAGATATGTGGTGGTGCATAAAAACTGAACGCTGAACTGAACTGCTTATCCACGTTTAGTTCTGATTCTGGGTTCAGAAACTAGACCTGTCCCAGATGATCTGAGAGAGGTCTGGATGTTCCTTGATGTAAGCACAAGATCAGAAAAGTTTTTTATTTTTAGCCCTAAAAACCATTCAATGCATTGTAAACCAACAGCAGTAATTTTTAAATTAGTTTTTTAACCCATTAAGACCGGGAAAGCATCTGTCATTTTAGATTTGAACCACTTTAACCATGATCTTAAACTTTGGCTATTCAGAAATAGCATATCTACAAGCTCATAGTGCGGCACCGAGTGCCGCACTATGAGCTTGTACATCTGCTATTTCTTTTGAAGAATAGTGAAGATTTATGCAAATCTTTGAATATATATATATTTTTAAAGATTTCTTTTTTTTTTAAGTTTTTCTTTGCTTCTTGGGATTGTCTTCTAAATCCTAACAGTTTTTTGAAAAAACTTATGTTGCTATGATATCAGTGGTTCTCAGACTGTCAACGACCCCAAAAATTATATGTATTTGGCTGCGGACCCCATCTCAAAATATGTTGTTCCAGGGACCCCCAGAAGCAAAGATTGTAGTTAAAAATGTTCACTTAAAAATATATTATATTCAAAGATTTGCACACATTTTCACGATTTTTCAAAAATAGCAGATCTACAAGCTCATAGCACGGTGAGCTTGTATATCTGCTATTTTTGAGTAGCCAAAGTAAAATAATGGTTAAAGTGGTTACACAGATGTTGTTCCCGGTCTTAACAGACAGGGAGCCACTGTAAAGATCAGAGAACTCAACTGGAGTGATATATTATCCACTTTCTTGGTAATAATAAGGACTCGGAACAGCAGTTTTCTGCATCAACTGCTGATTGATTTGTTTGGGGGAGATCTAACTGTAAAGACACTGTTATGTTGATGATGAATGCACGGACACGTTCTTTTCCAAATCTCGCTGAGACATAAATCCTTTAATCCTTGATATATTCTTATGGTGATAGCAGGCTGACTTTGTAATTGTGTTTATACTGTATGGCTGTTAGAATTCAGCTCCATGACTTTCACTACGATCACTGGCTTGGATTGTGTGTTTTAAACATTACCGACTGAACCTGAGCAGAGCACTAACTTTTAATCGTTCTTCCTTGTCTCCAAAAACAATGACGTACTTCAGTTTTGTCTTTGTTTAATTAAAGACAACTCCAATCATAGATTTCATGTTGAATGGTACTTGTATTGGACCATTATACCAGCATCATTTACAAGTCATTGTCTCTTCATAGCTTCGGCCATGAATTGAATATAAATATATATTTTCTTTTCAATAAAGGCTTTATGTTTAGTGATCTCATCGATAGGATAAGTCACTCTGTTGTTCAATTGGTTGGTCCGTCAATGCAAGATCTACAGGTGTTGTGTGAGCTTGTAGATCTGCTGTTTTAACCTCTCGACACGGTGTACGTACAGAGTATAGCATGTAGGCTTTAGGCTAATTGTTGAGAATTCTTTCCTATAATGACATGCTCAACATGGGGATACCAGGGTTAATGTGTTTAACAAGAGAATGGCTTTAATGCAGTGGTTCTCAGAGTGGGGTCCGGAGCCCTCCGGGGGGGTCCCCAGTTAAATTGATAGTTAGTAACCAAATGGAACCTTTAAAGTGGGTGTCCTTGAAATTAAAACGTTTGAGAGTCACTGGCTTGATGTGTCGCACCTCACTCTCTAAGACAGTAGCTCTCAACCTGTGGGTCGGGGGTCCCCACAAGATTTTGCGGGGGTCCCCAGATGTCAGTGAAGTGACAATTTAATGACCTTTTAAGATCTTTTTAATACCTAAAAAATGAAAAAAAAAAAAACACCATTACTGCATCAAAAGCAATCAACAAATTATGCTATAAAAACTGGTCAAACATTGGCCAAATTGTCAAATGATATAAAGAGGCAAAAAATATGAAAATAGACGATCTACAAGCTCACAACGCCTCGCATTGCGAGGCGTTGCGAGCTTGTAGATCGGCTATTTTCACAATATTAATCTGTGGAACCGAATCCAACAAAACATTCCAAGTGCTTTTCAGGGTGGGGGGGTCGCCCAGTTCAAATATGATTATTTTGGGGGGGGTCCCCAGTTCAATTATGATTATTTTGGGGGGGTCCCCAGTTCAAATGTGATTTATTTTGGGGGGTCACGGCCTGAAAAGGTTGAGAACCACTGCTCTAAGATGGCATCTTTTTTTTCCTCCTCCTTTCTTCTTCATCACCAGACCATGGACCACCAGCACTTGTTCACGTTCCCGCCCGGGTACGGCCAGTTCGCCCTGGGCATCTTCGACGACGCCTTCGACCTCCGAGCGGGACTGGTTCCTCCCACGGGGGAGGACAACCGCGACGCCGAGAACCGGAGGGAGCGGGAGATGGGACTGGGGTCACGGCAACGCTACAGCGCACGGCAACCGCGGGGGCGCCACGTCCCCCGGCGACAGGGTCCACGACAGGAAGGCGTGCCCACGTTAGAGGGGTCAGTTATTTTCACAAATGATTTGTTGTTCAGTCTTTTTATAATCGGTACTAGTGACATGAAGCTGCATTAAAGGACAACTTTGTTTTTTTTACAACCAAGGTTTATGTTTTAGATTGTAATTAAAGTAAATAAAAGATGAGTGTTAAAATATTTAAATGTACTGCTTTCTATAGTTTTAGCAATTTTCGCGATCTCTTTTTTACAGTGGGTGGGGGCATTCTGTCCGGTGGCTAAATATGTATTTTTTTTACACAATAACCCGGCGATTTCTTTATTATTATTTACAGTAGCTTTTCTAGCCCCCAATAACTCACATCTGGCCATCAAAGACCACCTTAGATTTTTTTATTGTGTAAAAAATACATATTTAGCCCACTGTAAAAAAGATTGCGAAAATTGCTCTATACTATAGAAAGCAGTAAATGAAAAAAAAATAACACTCATCTTTTATTTACTTTAATTACAAGCTAGAATATAAACCTTGGTTGTAAAAAAACAAAGTTGTCCTTTAAGTCAGCTTTTTAATAATCGGTACTATAGTGACATGAAGCTGCAGTTATAATAACCCCTTTTGGTAGAATCATTACGTTCTGTCATAAAGTGCTCTGTGCTTTTTATTAGGATATTGTCATGATTACTCTACTGCTGTAAACCAGAGCACAACCGAAGCCAGATGTTCTGGTCCAATCCTGCTTTAACATCAACGTTGCACACTTCGATTTTGTTCTCAATCCCAAAGCAACATTTTTGAAGGATGAGGTCGGCATAGTGTAGTCAAAAAGCACCCAAAAGCAATGATGTTTCAAGCTTGCGGTCTCCTTCAAGTTAAGAGTTAGAAAATGGAACTTTTCAAACAGATGTACCTCTGCTACAGAAACTCACTACTCAGAAGTGACTCATTTCATTCCCTCTCCCTTTAATAAAACTGTTTGCCTATCAGCCAGTTCTGTAGGATTTGCAGAATTTGCAGTACAGGAAAACTCTTTTCAAGAGCAGACAGAAGCTTACAAAGCTATGTTTAGAGCAAGAGGGTATACATACACAGGCCATTGTAGATAAAGCAGCAAACAGAGTGTGTCAAGAGAAGCCAAGAAAAGTGTTTACGATCTACAAAGAAAACAATAAATTACACATTCATATTATACCAGCTTGCTGCATGCTTTTCACACCCAAAACAGCCCAAACTCAGCTGGAATTGATAGTTAAGTTGCGACAACTTGCGAGCAGGGTTATGATGCCATAGCATCGGAGGACGACCGACGTTCAGACTATGGGACGTCTCCCCATTGGCTTTTAGGACAGCCAAAGATGGAAAAGTCGAAAAAGGTGTCGACTAGTTGCTCTGTCTGTTCGTAGACCAGCCCGCTCTTGGAGCAAACTGGTAAAAATCCACCTCTGTACAACACATGCGTCACACAGTAGTCACCTCTAGGCAATCTGTTAAATCATCATAAAACTAACTGCTGCCCTTGCAGTTTGGCTAAGCAGCACCTTAGCTTGAGGATGTGCTTTATCTTTGTACATGAATAGAGAAAATAGTCCCTCTACGACTACAAGCTGTTGTGAGCTTGTGGCTATGCTATTTTCACCATGTTTGACCGCTTTTGACCATTTTGTGAACAATTTCCGCCTTCAATGACATGATGGTTAAGTACCTTGCATGGTTTCCTCCACCATTTGTGTGTGATTGGTATAATGGGGAAACATGCATCTTCCACAAGGAATGAAGGATCGACAGTTTCTTTGAAGATCATGATCATACAGCATCAGAGCTAGACTGACCAGCCCACTCTCCAGCCCTAACGGGCACAGCCCTCCTGTATGCGTGAGCGTGTGCACGTGCGTGTGATGTAGTGCTCCACTACAAAAAAAAATCACACCCTGTGTGAAGAGAGTGGTGCCTTTGATGAGCCCCGTATTGATGTTGTCATCAATGTTTGTTTATTGGACATACATACATACATACGGACGGACACACGGACAAAGTCAGATATAGGAGTGGTTGGCACCACTCAAAAATCCACAGTTCGCCACTGATGGTATATACTAAGACGTACAGGCGAAAGGGCCTCTCTGTGTGGAGTTTGCATGTTCTCCCTGTGTTGCCTAGGTACCCTCACAAAGACATGCAGTAATCCTGGTCACTATACTGCCTCCCCCTGGCCAGCCGGGGCGCCTGATGGAGGGGAAGGGAACTGGTTGGAATAACGTGTTCCTTCCACGCGCTACGTCCAACCAGGGAAACTCCCCCCTGTCAGGTGACAAGAAGGTCAGTTGGCTCTCATGCATTGAAGGAGGCATGAGCTCGGCCCTGGCTCCCCTAGGTTGGCAGAGGGAAGGTAGTGCCCAGGATTACATAGACAATTGGCACTGGGTGTAAAAAATGGGGTTACAAAATCGTGGGATAAAAATGAAAGTAAAGTACAGGCTTGTTGCACTTATAGACACCATCTGAACCAGCCAAAAGTATTGCTGAACCAGCCAAAAGAGAATAGTGTGGAACTAGACCTTGGAACAGTTGTTGTCTAGATAGATCCTAATGACAGTAACAGCAGCTTTGTGTCAAAAACTCCCTGCTGTGAAGTTAAAACACTCCAAAATACGATTAGATAGAACAGAAATGATTTTGAACAGATCGGCACTCAAAAAATGCTATAATAATAAGGGGTTGATATATATAACGCTCTTTGTTAAAAGCTCTCTGATTAAACGGAGCTATTAAAAAATGACAGACCAGTTAATTGATCTCCCGTTCCCTGAGCAGCATGTACATAACCTTGTTTACATCCTGAAAGGGAGATGCGTTTGTAATTTTCCCCCTGAGCAGCTTTATGAAGTGATGGATATACAGCTGCTCCATCCATCACTTCATAAAGTTGTTCAGGGAGAAAATTACAATGCCTGAGTTCATAGCAGCCAGTGGCGGGTCTATAGCTTGTGTGAGCTAACCCCCCCCCCCCCCCCCCCCTCCTCCATTTTTATAATTCAGACATTTGGAACGGTAAGAACAATAAATTATCATAACATTTAACCCGTTTAGACCTGACGTCTAAAACCCCCCAGAAGCAAAGATTTGAGTCAAAAATGCTCCCTAATGTTCCTCCTTAATGTTATTCTATTTCATACTTGGGCAACTGGTGGCCTGGGGACCACTGCGGCCCTCACCTTCACTTGATGTGGCCCGCAGGTGAATATCGGAATACTGATATAGTATTGATTTCAGCTGTTACAATTCCAAACATGCAAACATGACCCGCTTTAATAACTTTAGTAGCTTAATGACTAGTATTACAATTCTATTGTCCTTTTTATATCCAATGTATTTGTATTTTAAATTAAATTAAAAAAATACTTTTCAGGATTTCAATTCAAAAGTAGCACAAAAGAAATCAGGATTCCCATTCAAAAATAGCAGATCTACAGATCTCAAAACGTGCCGCACTGCGACGCGTTTTGAGCTTGTAGATCGGCTATTTTTGCTACTTTTGTGTGACATAGAATGGCCTGACAGTATATGCTACAGTATGTGGCCCTCTGGAGTGAGTGTGGAAATATAGTGGCCCTCTCCATCATCAAAGTTGCATCACCCCTGTTCTATGTTGTCATATACATTTACCTTGCAGACGTCACCTCTGTAATTTAATTCATGAATCCCATAATCCAAACGTTCTCTTTGAACTGCTTCAGAAAACACCTGACAGTATGCCCACATTTCCACTATTCACAGGCCATGGTGCAGAAAGAACAATTATGTCGTCTTTATTCTTTACGCCTGGGGTCGGCGAGTACGTTTTGCCTCGGGCGAATTTACTTTTGTAAGCCATTAGATGGTGGGCTAGAACTTAATCAATGGCTAATTTTAGAACTGGAACTTGAGAGAACGTCTCATACAATAACTATATTCATTTAGAATTGTTTTTATTTAGTTTTGCTTTAAAGGTAGGGTAAGTGATTTTCTTTGGTTAGAATAAGTGTTAAATAGCACTATATTCTGATAGTACTCATTGCTATAGAGTGTTTGTTCAGTAACAGGAGTCTTCATGTCTCTCCAGCTCTTTATAAAACAGAAAATGCATTTTCAGGCCGGGATATCAATCGTATCCAATCAGGATAGAGAACTCAGTCAGGATACAGATTAAATAAGTGAAATTGGAGGTGATGACACAAAGAAATGAGCAGACACAATTGGAACTCGAACACTACAGAAATTAAGCTGATAAATGGGTACTCTCTCCTGATTGGCTGAAATGTTGTCACCTACCTGAAAATGTATTTTCTGAGCTGAAGAGACAGGGAGAGAGACCCCTGTTACTGAACAAACACTCTATAGCAATGATTACTATCACAATATAGAGCTTTAAGCTTTCAACAAAAAACTTTTGTTTTAACCAAAAAATATCACTAACTCTAACTAGAAAAATAGTATCATTCATTATCATCATTGCTATAAAAACTGCTATAAAATTTGCTATAAAACTGTCACAGGTGTAGAATAGATAGAGCTTGCGTATTCATTTTGTGTCGGCCACATCCTTGAGTGTTGCACTTAGAGGACATTTAGTTCATTAAAACATTTTTAAAAAAAGAGAGAGAACGTTTTACGTGACAGAGTGTGACAGAGACTGTCATACTCCTTAAACTCCATAAACAAGCTCTTTCATAGAACAGGAGAGCTCAAGGTCATGGAGAGAAACAGTGTGTTGTTTTTAAGTCATTCACTCTTCAGCATGGATAAAAGTATAATGAGCATTCTTCAGGTGGGGGGTAGCTTCTTTGTTTGGACGTTATACTGTTAGCTTATATTCTGTACTGTAAGTGAGACAGTCAGATATTGTAAGGTATAGTGTTGATTTTGTCGACTAAAACTATGACGAAAAATGTTCGTCGACTACCTTTTTTCACTGAAGAAAACTAAATAAAAACTAAGCTATGATGACTAAAACTATGACGAAAAATGTTCGTCGACTACCTTTTTTCACTGAAGAAAACTAAATAAAAACTAAGCTATGATGACTAAAACTAAGACTAAATAAATTGACAATTTCGTCAACAAATAAAAACTAGATTAAAATGTTAGTGAGGGACTAGAGGAGTAGAGATCCAGTAGAACTAAAAGACAAGTCATTTTATGTTTGGTTGCGCTCGGGTGTTGCGCTCTGAAAATAGCAGATCTATAAGCTCACAACGTGCCGTGCTGCGACGCGTTGTGAGCTTGTTGATCTGCTATTTTCAGCATGCAACCAAGTGTAAAATCAGCCATTACGACACCATCAAGGCACTGCCAACATACATTTTAGTCGACTAAATCAACCGTAGATTTAGTCGACTAAAATGTTATGATATTTAGTCGACTAAAACTAGACAAAAACTAAAACATTTCAGATGACTAAAATATGACTAAAACTAAATGGAATTTTATTTAAAAGACTATGACTACGACTAAATAAAATGTTTGTCAAAATCAACACTACTAAGGTATTAACACAGCGTTTCCCAACCGCCGTTCCGCGCCCCTTTACTGTGCCGCCTGAGACTGCTGGGTGTGCCGTGTAAACGTGTGAACGGAACGTCCCCCACCCCCCCACACCCCCCTCATGTGTGTCAACCTCATTGGCTGACTCACAGCCAATGGCCACCGAGTCCATTCAGTGAAGCAACCGTCACCCATAGGAATGCAAATGTGTCTTTGTCTTCATGGGGCCATCACCTGTACCCGCCTGGCAGGTACTGTATAAAAAGGGCAGAGGGAGTAGCTTTCAGCTTTGGCACTCATATTGTACTACAATGAAAGCACCACCAGCAAAGGAGAGATGCACCCAGAGGACGCTAAATTTACGGTGTTGCCATGTCTGCTTGTTATAAGCGAAGCAGCCTTTTTTTTCCTGTAAAGTTGCTTGTATTGGTAGTTAAGGGTTTGCTTTTTATTTGTTGTGAGCTTGTAGATCGGTTATTTTCAAATAGCCGTAGCTGCAGCGTATAGGTTTAAAGTGCTCATGTGGCCTATAATAGCCACTTCTTTGGAGAAGAGATCCAGTAGAACTAAAAGTCAGTTTGGTTGTGCTCGGGTGTTGCGCTCTGAAAATAGCAGATCTACAAGCTCACAACGCGTCGCAGCGCGATGCGTTGTGAGCTTGTAGATCAGCTATTTTCAACATGCAACCAATTAAGTGTAAAATCAGCCATTACGACACCATCAAGGCACTGCCAAAATATATTTTAGTCGACTAAATCAACTGTAGATTTAGTCGACTATATAATCTTATGATATTTAGTTGACTAAAACAAGACAAAAACATTTCAGTTGACAAAAATATGACCCACTAATTGGAATTGTATTCAAAAGACTATGACTATAACTAAATCAAAATTCAAGTCAAAATCAACACTGACTGGAAGGCCAGTTCTGGCTATTGGCCTGTTACTTACTACTGCTTTACACCAGTTCAATATCAAAGAATACTCAGAGAATGTGACGTGTGTTCTCTCCCCCCCCCCCCCCCCCTCTCTCTCTCTACAGGATTATTCAGCAGCTAGTAAATGGAATTATAGCACCTACAGCCATGCCAAACATGGGGATGGGACCATGGTATGTATATTAGTCTACTTCATCTGTAACGTACAGAGAGGGTTATCCTATCCTGACCTGGGCTATCTTCAGACTGACCAATCAGATCCAGATTGGAGTTGATCAAAAATTATATGTATTTGGCCGCGGACCCCCATCTCAAAACATGTTGTTCCAGGGACCCCCTCAGAAGCAAATATTGGAGTTAAAATATATATATATTCAAAGATTGTGTACAAATTGACAAGATCTTTCAAAAATAGCAGATCTACAAGCTCATAGCGCGGCACTCGGTGCTGCGCTATGAGCTTGTATATCTGCTATTTTTAAATAGCCAAATAAATCTTAAAATGACACAGATGCGTTACCGCTATTAAACTGAGTCATATGAATCAGTATGTACGGTAAATAGGCTATTTGTGGCGAGTGACACCGGTATGACAGAGTACCGTACAAGCCACAGCAGATGACTCGGCTCTGCTGGTCTCGGACAGGGACAAAGTTGCAGGTTAAAAAAGCCCTTAGCTCTGAACTCTGTAGAATCTCATCTGCACCTGGCTCGCTGATAACAAGCTATCATTACACCTGGGTAAAACTGTCTTGGGTCTAAATTTAACCTCGGAAAGGCAGACAATAAACAATAAAAGTGGCTGACAATGTCATCACAAGAAAAGGGGAAATTACCTACCTAGCTAACATTTTAGAGGCAAATCTTTCCAGTGATAAAATGGCAACTAGAGTAATCAAAAAAGTCAACCAAAGAACAAGATTTGTGTACAGGATCTCCTCTCTGGTCAGTAAGAATACTTTGAGGACTCTTAACAGGAGCACTCATCCAAGGTTACTTTTACTATGCATGCACCTCATGGTACCACAAAGGCCTTAAAAACAAGGCTCCAGACCCTGCTCACTTTGCTAGGGTGGGATGGCTCAGGGTAGAGGACAGAGTACAGCAACTTGCAATGGGCCGGGTCTACAAGATACACTACTACACCGATGAGACAGCCATATACCTGTCAAAATACTTGCCAACACAGATTTGGCTCTAACAGGGGGTTCAATTTGTTCTCCTGCTTTGCCACAAAAATGTGGAACGCCCTACCAGCAGTTGTAAAGGAGTGTAAATCCCTACTCTCCTTCAAAACCGCTCTAAATGATTACTTACAGGTGGCTGCAATTCGAAACTGACCCCTGTAAAAGTCAAAGCAGTGGTTCTCAAACTTTTTATTTATTTCAAGGACCCCCATAATTCTGAGAGTGTACAAATATTATATTTACATTTCAACCAATCAGGAGAGAGTACCCATTCATCAGTTATACTGTTTAGCCTGTATGAGTTCTCTCTCCTGATTGGATAAAATTGGTATCCCGACCTGAAAATGTGTTTTCTGTTGGAGAGATAGGGAGACAACTCCTGTTACTGAACAAACACTCTATAGCAATGGTTACTATCAGAACATATAGTTATTTAACACATTTTAACAAAGGAATATCACTTACCCTACCTTTAACGCATTAAGAACGGGAACTCATCTGTGTAACCACTTAAACCATTATTTTATACTTTGGCTATTCAAAAATAGCAGATCTACAAGCTCATTGGCCTTACATTCTACAAATGTTAGGACATTTGTAGAATCCCCCAGAAGCAAAGATTTGAGTTAGAAATGTTCATACATTCAAAGATTTGCCCAAATTTTCACGATTTTCTCTTGAGCTTGTAGATCTGCTATTTTTTTGAATAGCCAAAGAAATCTGAAAATGACATAAGATCTCAATGGGTTAATGACCTTATAGACTAAATGTCACCTCTCTCTCTTCTCCCTCAATGTTCCCGTGCTGCTGGCTGGCGACCGGCCATTGTTGCAGGGGTATGCTGCATTCTAATCCAATGGACTATGCCTGGGGTGCAAATGGGCTTGACGCCATCATCACTCAGGTACACAGAGAACGTCTTTACTTTACTTTACATTCCACTGGGTATGAAACTGCAGGAAAAAAATAAGCTAAAATAGCCAATCTTTACAGTACAAGCTTCACAAGGAAGTCGCATAGCGACACCTTGTGAGCTTGTAGATGAGGCTATTTTCGCCGCATGACAACAAAGTATGACGTAGGTTTAGAACAGGGGTCTTCAATGTTTTTCAGGCGAAGAACCCCCTAGCTGAGAGAGAGAGGGATGAAGCAGGGACCACTACTACATATTGAATTAGATTGTGTTGCGGATTACATTTTTTCTTAGATTTCACAGATACTGTAGGTTCATAGACTTGTGTTTCATGTTAAACATGTTTTTTCAGGCATTTAACCTTTTGAAACCCTCAATATTTAGTCAACTTGACCGACGGCTTTTTCTTTTTCCCCTCTACGCCAACTCTCCGAAAATAGCCGATCTACAAGCTCACAACGCCTCGCAGCACGAGGCGTTTATTGCTTTTATTTTAAACATACGGTATATATATATGTATACGGTACAGACTGAGTAGGGTGGCCGTGCCACTGCCATTTATAAACATACTGTCACGTGCAAATATCACATTTCAACGAAGGATAACATCTTCTGCCTCCATTTATTTATCTGTTTGCTACAAGATGGCAGATTCATGTTATGTTTAAAGACAAATTGATATTTAAGAATAAAAAATATTGTTTAATCAAACAACATTTTCAGACCCCCTGCAGTACCTCCGCGAGGACCCCCTGTTGAAGACCTCTGTAATAAAATCCATATTCATAATGTGTCACTTTAGATTTCTTTGGCTATTCAAAAATAGCTGATCTACAAGCTCATAGCGCGGCACCGAGTGCTGCGCTATGAGCTTGTATATCTACAATTTTTGAAAAATCTTGAAAACATTTTTTTAGATTTTTTTCAAAACATTGTTAGGATTTAGAAAACATTTTTAAGAATGGCCTCAGGTCTTAAAGGGTTAACACGGATTGTAGCTTTAGTGTCACTAGTAACGGTTGTGTTTCTTTCTTCCTTTTTGTGGTGTCAGTTATTGAACCAGTTTGAAAACACGGGGCCACCGCCCGCAGACAGAGAGAGGATAAAGAGTTTACCCACCGTCACCATCACAGAAGAACATGTGGGTGAGTTCTTTATATGTCTCGCTCTCTCTATCCGTCATGAAAACCAGCTCGGTTGGCCTTGTGGTTAGAGAGCCCCCCCCCCCGAGATTGGTAGGGAGGTCGGGAGTTCAATCCCTGGGATTGGCACTCGGCATCAAGGGCTGGATTGGGGTTAAGTCCCCTGTGTGCAGGGACGTCACAGGCTCTCAGAAGGTGGGGGGGATGGACTTTTGGTGGACTTTACCCCTTATTTTATACTTTGGCTATTCAAAAATAGCAGATATACTGTACAAGCTCATAGCGTGGCACAGAGTGCCGCGCTATGAGCTTGTAGATCTGCTATTTTTGAAAAAATAGATCTGCTATTTTTTGCAAATCTTTGCATATCTTTTTTTTCAAGCGAACATTTGTAGCTGTCAAATGTAAACGAATTTTGTATTAAAAAAAAAAAAATGACCCGATTTTACCGATTTATTATCACGGATCTGTGAGAGTGAGGGTGTCGCGTCGTACGCACAGTGAATGGCCGTGAGGCCCTGTGTGTGTGTGTGTGTGTGTGTGTGTGTGTGTGTGTGTGTGTGTGTGTGTGTGTGTGACATACTAGTGTCCAGGGGAAAGTACTTGCACATCATGTGACATACTAGTAGGGATGGGACGATATGAAATTTTGATGTCACGATTATTGTGACCAAAATAATTGCGGTTTATGATATTATCGCGATAATCAAAATATGCTTAAAACTCTTAAAATGACACTTTTGTTAACCACTTCTTGAACCCCAGCATCCATAGTGTGGGGTGGAACATTTGCCAGAAATAGCAGATCTACAAGCCCACAACGTGTCGCAATGCGAACACGTCGCATTTTTGGCAAAGAGATATAGAGCGTGAATAAAGGACTGTATCAAGTACGTTCTTTACAGGTGCATTTTACCAATTAGTGTTTAAGTGGTATCAGATATGCAGCTCAGCAAAGGTGAATTGGTCCCAGTGTATGACGACGGAGGACAATTTCAAAATTAAAATCTCTGCGATACGATTATTGTGAGCGTTTTTTTATCACGATAAACGATAACGATTAGCGTCCCATCCCTACATACTAGTATCATGTCCAGAGGGTGTTACTTGTACATCAAGCGGCCTCACACTACAGAAACAACAGATAGGCTCCTGCCCCCCTATGGGCCACACGGCTACTTAACTTACTTCCAGAATGTAACTTTAATAGTTAACCGGCTAAAGTTTGCTTTCCATGTTCTTTTTTTTTTTTTTTTTACAGGTGCAGGTCTAGAATGTCCAGTGTGCAAAGAAGACTACCGTGTTGGGGAGAAAGTTAGACAACTTCCGTGCAATCATTTGTTTCACAATGACTGCATAGTACCATGGCTGGAGCAGGTATGATCTAGTGTCTACGTTTTAAGCAATCATGCACAAGAGGCTTGTGGTAGAACTGTATTGTGATTACAGGCAGAAAAACGTCATCAGCTTGCCTTAGCGTTGTACTGCTGGGGTTATTGATCAGGGTGTTCAGGTTTCGGTACCCAGCACTGTCCGGGTTATTGCTAGGCCTGTCACAATTATTGCATAATAATAATCGCAATTAAGTTTGTATAATCGTCATAATCGTTTCCATGTTGAAAGATTTTCCACACATTTTCAAATGTTAAAAAAGCAGAAAAAGCAGATCTACAAGCTTCGTCACTTCAGCTATTTGTGCTTTTTTACATGTATAAAAATGATCAAATATGTGAATAATTTCCTTGTGCATTCTTATTGCGTTAATCGCAATTATTTGAGTCGCAATTAATCGTCAACTTTGTAATCGTGACAGCCCTAGTTATAAGGATAATTCCTTTAACAGGTCCGTTCATGAAAGTCCTTGCGGTCTTGGCCTGGAATCGTACCTGGGGCAACCAGGGCCTAGGCGGCCTAGGCGGGCTTACTAACCACTCAGCTATGGCCGCCCCAATAATACAGTATGAATAATACAGCCCTAGTTATTGCCTGGGTGAAGTAGACTCTCTCTCTCTCTCCCTCCCTATCCCCCTGTCCCTAACCCTTTCTTCCTCCCCCTCCCCCCACCTCCCTCTGCGTACCGTTCTCTCACTGATCGAGGTCTGGTGTGACGTAAACACACAGAACAGAAGCTGTTGTCGGCAAACCGTTTGGTCAGGAAAACGTTGGTCAGCCACCGTAGCGAAGGCCAGAAGGTCGAAAAGCGTTCGTCTCTGTTCGACTGCTGCTGCTGCGGCACATTAAATAAAGCCTTTTTTTTTTACTTCTTTTGTGAGTGCAGATGTTTCCTTTGATGTGCATGATGTTATGAATCTGCACCCTGCATTGACCTATAAGCTCATAGAGTTGAGCGTGCCTGTCTTTGAAGTACCTGAATTGAATTTCAGTGTGTTCCAATTCAATCATGCTACTGTAGAAAAGTACTTCAGGTTCCTTTCAGATTACACAGTACACAGTACCGCGGGAAGTAGGGGTGCTGGGGGTTTGATTTTTGAATTTTGATAATAAATCGGTAAAATCAGGCAAAAATAAGAATTAAATAACATAACTCTAACCTAATCCTAACCCTAAAACCGAAATAAAGAAACCAAAAGCTGGGAAAAAAAACCGAACCCAATCCGCCCAGAACCGCGAAAAAAAACTGCGCGGGGGGTATGCGCGTGCATGAGGTGCGCATACCGCACCCCTAGCCTAAAAGGTCTTCCCGCGGCTATGCTAGTACAGGGGTCTTCAACGTTTTCAGGCCAAGGACCCCCTAGCTGAGAGAGAGATTAAGCAGGGACCCCCTCTATGTATAACATTGTGTTTCAGATGAAACTTTTTTTGTTTACTCGGTCTGCTCTTTTTTCCCCTCTTTGCCAAAAATAGCCGATCTACAAGTTCACAACGCCTCGCAGCGCGAGGCGTTGTGAGCTTGTAGATCTGCTATTTTTTGGCTAAAGTTCTCCTCAGAAAAGGGATGCTAGGGTTCAAGTGGTTAATGTAATGTGTTAAATAATCATATCACACAAAGATTTGGCGGACCCCCTGCAGTAAATTTTGAGGACCCCCTAGGGGTCCCCGGACCCCCTGTTGAAGACCTCTGTACTAGTACAAACACTACATCCTTGTAATGGAGGTCTTGTCACCCATATTCTTTGTCTTAGTGGTTTTGTTAATCTCCTCCCTCGTCTCTGTCTGGTTTGTTCGTTCAGCACGACACGTGTCCGGTGTGCCGGAAGAGCCTGAACGGACAGAACACGGCCACGGACCCCCCGGGCCTCTCAGGGATGAACTTCTCCCCTTCCTCCTCGTCCTCGTCCTCCTCAAACTCTCCTAGCAACGAGAACGCAGCCAGCAATTCATAGACAGACCTCCTCTCAGTCTCCACCACCGACCGAACGACGGCACCAACCTCGCATCGGAAAGGAAGGAAGAAGGAACCTCATAATACCAGTCTAACTCATCAAACTAGACCCAGCAACAACGGGCACCGCAGCGCCCCCCCCCTCCAAGGGACTGTCACCCACCCCCCTACCCACCCCGTCTCTCCTCAGGAGACAAACTCGGGTCAGGAAAATGAACAAATGCACCACCATCCTCCCCTCAGTATGAACTTTATTTTTTTTGGTTTCTTTTCATCTTATTTCCTTGGGAACTTTGAAGATCACAAAAAAATGCCCATTCATTTCCTCCCTGTAGCTGAAAGTATGTTAACTCTTTAAGACCGGCAACGCATCTGTGTCATTTTAAGATTTCCTTTGGCTAATCAAAAATAGCAGATCTAAAAGTACAAAAATAGCAGATCTGCTATTTTTGAAAAATCTTGAAAACGTTTGCAAATCTTTGAATATGTATTTTTTCAAGCAAACATTTGTAAGATAGTTTTTGTTCCAAAGATTTGAGTTACAAATGTTCGCTTTAAAAATATATATATTCAAAGATTTGCATACATTTTCACGATTAAAAAAAAAAATCACACCCCGTGTGAAGGTAGCGGCGCTTTTGATACATTTTGTCATCGATATGTGTTTATAGCCATGTGTCACGTGAAGCTTGACCAATCACTTTGTTGACGTACACACCTGACCAATCACAACGTTGGCGTACGCACACGGACAAAGTCAGGTATAGAGCAGGATCCGCTCTATACCTGACAAAGTCAGGTATAGAGCGACTAGCGCCGCTAAAAACATAGCAGATCTACGAGCTCATAGCCGCGCTATGAGCTTGTATTCTTTGAGACACACATCCGGGTTTTTGACCAATAAGCACCTTTGCTTGGCCCGTTTTTGGAACAGCTGACGTTTCTTTTGGGCTAAACAAAGGCAGAATATCTGCTATTTTGAACAGCCAAAGAAATCTTAAAATGACACAGATGCGTTCCCGGTCTAAATGGATTAATGGCGAGGAGTACAGCAGCTCCTCTCGCTGCTGCTGCTGCTGCTGAGGTGTAATCGTGAGGTGGTTGTTGGTGGAGGTTTTGGACAAGTTCTTAAGGAGGCTCTCATCAAGGCTGTGAATATTGATGATGATTATATACTGGGAGTAAAACGACCAAGAACTGGAAACGGGTGGTTTGGACGCCCCCGGAGTGGACTTTGCTTTGCAGTGGAGATAATGGCACTTCGCCGCAAGGCTAATATGACACACGTTTTATATTTAAAATAACAAAACAAAACAAAAAAAAAGGCTTTTGTTTCTTTTCTTTCATTTTTTTTTATTACCTGTGGTGGTGCCGACCTTCATGCTCGATCAGAGATTTAATGTATATAAATAATTAACATTTTGAGATGCTTAAATGGTCTGTACAAGCCAATGGGAATCTACAGCTGTTGTGGAGAGCGAACTTGAGTGTATGCATCGATTTTTCTTTTTTCTAGGATTATTTATTGAATATTTTGTTTTTATTTTGCACAACTTTCCCCTTAATGTAAAGAATGTGAATTTTTGCCTAAACTACTGGTGGAAAACATGTGTGCCCTAGAGGTGTGCGTAGATGAAGCCGCGTGGGCCTGTGTTTTAGCCCCAAGTTTGTTTTTGGCTTCTTCAGCACCCTCTTGTGAACACATTTGCAGACAGAGTAGTCTCGCGTAGCCAGACAACTATTCCACAATCTCCGAATGCTATATAGAGCATAGATATAGAAACCTAGATACCTCATTGGCCTCTGCAGTTCATTGGAGCGACCTGTATCTCGGGCGCCATTTTGGAGAAGGCAAGCTTCCTGAGTACTGGCCAATAACAGCGTGTCTTTTCCGGGACTTGTCAGAATGTAGTTGTATAAAAATATAACAGGATTTTTATACAACTAGATTCTGACAAGTCCCGGAAAAGACGCACTGTGATTGGCCAGTAGTCGGGAAGCTTGCCTTCTCCAAAATGGCGCCCGAGATACAGACGCCTCAGAGCCGGAGGAGGCGTCTATACCTGTATATGTCTATGATATAGAGTCTGGAACTATGCCTCCTGAAATCCGAGAAAGGAAGCCGTCATCTTGTTCGTCATTTACGCTCACGAAAATATATCTTAAAATATCTTTACTTTATTTTTACTTCTTTTGCTAAGCAACAAGCTATATATGCTTAGATGATTTTGATATATATTAGGATACATTTGCGCGACTGTAAAGACGAAACGGAAGTGGGATGGAGGCGTCACATCCACTTTATCGCTTGATCATTTTCAGAACTTCCGTTGCTCCAGGTGGGCAACTTTGATGATAGAGAGGGCCACTATATTTCCACACTCACTCACAAGAGGGCCACGGTGCATATTGTTGCTGTCGGGCAGAAACCTCATCTCCATATTAACTATATAACTCATCATTCTAGTATGTCACACAAAAGTAGCAAAAATAGCTGATCTACAAGCTCAAAATGCGCCGCATCACGGCGCGTTTTGAGCTTGTAGATCAGCTATTTTTGCTATTTTGGAATTGGAATCCTGAATTATATTTAGCTTTTTTTTTTATTAAAATCCTTAAAAGTAACATTCTTATTTAATTTCAAATGCATTTAGTTATACTTAAGTTAACTTTATGAACTTAAATACGGGTAAAAGGAGGGTCATGTTGCATGTTTGGAATTGGAACAGCTGACATCAATAGATCAGTATTCCGATATTAACCTGCGGGCCGCATTAAGTGAAAGTGAGGGCCACTTGTGGCCCCTGGGCCGCCAGTTGCCCATGTATGCTCCAGACTGTATGACAGAAGCATTTGAAAATTGTGGGAGGTCTGGCTCGCGAGACTATACAGACAGAGTGACATGCATAGTATAATACACACGACAAACAAATAAGCCTTGTTACAAATAGTTTTGCTTTACTTTTCCATCATTTATTTGAGGGTTATTTTTCCACAACAGACTTTTCAGTTTATCAGCATTTTAATCCAAACGATTGTCGGTATTAATTAATAGCTTTTGTTTTGAAAAAAAAAAGAAAAAACGTTATGGTTGCTAAATATCATCAAAGTAAACAGATTTTTAATCCACTCAGTTTTCCTCGCTGAATATTCCACAAGCCTGCATTGTTCATTGAGCCTGTTCCCCTGACAGTATGGTTTGAAGAGAAGAACTCTTGTGTTTGAAATAATGATCAAAACAAGACGACATGGAGCTGTTTTATAGTTGAGCCACGTTGCCTGTTACCTTTTCATTTGGGCTGTCCGGACCGCTAGGCCAGTGGTTCTCGAACCTTTTCATGTCAAGGAATTATTTGGCCGCGGACCCCCCCATCTGAAATTGTTTTGTGCCAGGGACCCACTGAAGAGATTTGTGTAAACAAAAAAAATCTAAATTTTCCAAATCCTTTAAAGATTTTTTATTTTTTAAATAGCAGATGTACAAGCTCGCAGCACAAAGTGACATGCTGTGAGCTTGTAGATCTGCTATTTCTGTCGCAATCCTAATCCAATAATTTGATGACCGGCATCAAATTCCGGTAGGAGACTAAGTCTCCCATTGACCAAGACCTGGTCATTGAGTTATTGGCATAGGAATGCGACAAAATCGAAAAATATCTCCATGAACTCAAGGCTTCATGGGTGTAAAATAAGTCAGTTTTTGGGTGAACTACTCCTTTTAATATAAAACCTTTGTCGTACGACAACGGGCGGGAAAAGTCTATAAGCTCACAAGTGAGCGCACAATAGATTGGCTACTTGAGCTACTTCTAAAAATGTGTTAAAAATACATTTTAAAACATTTTGTACGAGCCCATTTGGTTAAATCTTTACACTGGGGAGTTCAGTTCTGTCACAGAGTCCCCCGACGTATTGATGACTAATATCCTCTTCCAGGTTTGTGGTGGGAGAAAATGTACGTTATATACATTTATTTCTATGACATAGACACCCACAAATAGCTTTGCATTGCTACGCAGCTCAACTCAATAAAAGCCCTATAGCTTCAATCTGTGACAGCCAGGGAACAGGCCAACTATCTTATTTGGTTTGTTTTAAAAACACAGTTTTAAGTTGCTCATTTTTGTAAGATCACAATAAAGTGTTGAAGCAAGAATTTGTAAGACACACATGTGGTTGATGTTGTTCAATTAGCCTTGTGGGGCTTCCCAGTCCATCTTTAACCTTAACATGTAGAGTACAGCCACGGTGGATAAGACGCTACAGTACAGTATGTGAGCATGTCATTTACATTTACACTACATTCCTGCTGCTTATCTGGTTTCACCTTTAGGCTCCACATTGTAGCCCATGGATTAAAGTTCTGCAGTCGCCAAAGACTCCCTAACAGCCAGTTCGGTTATTCATTATTTTAAGATTAAGACTGTTTGAAGTGGTCAAGCTAGCGATAGAATAGATTAAAGAGCAATTCATTTGTTTTATTTCATAAAACAAAAGGTTAAAGCCTCAATATGCAATGTCTTCAACGTGTTTGTCTGTATATAGAACAGCAGGAACAGCGTAAATTCACATTATCATGTGTCATCTATGATGATGTGAATTCACGCGACCCAGATGGTTAACCAGGCTAAGTATAACCACATAATGTGAAATTTGCAAACCGGTGTATCATATCAGTACAATAACAAGCAGAATTCTAGCTTTGTTCATAAACCACCTATATACTAGCGAAAAAAATCACTTATCTACAAGCTCACAACGTGGCACTTTGCAGCATGTTGTGAGCTTGCAGATATACTGTTTTTGTCTATTTTTCTGAACGTTTGGCCGGGGGATAATTTAGTTTTGTTGCCTATAATGAAATGTCCCAAAAATAGGGACGCCAGATTGAAAGTGGTTAGTAGCTAAGAGGTAATTCAATTTGGAACAATTTGGCTGAGGTAAATACACCTCACTGATGATAGATACTTAATGCCATTAGTGTTGTTTTTGTCTGTGGGGGGAAAAAAACAACAACCAGTGAAAATGAATGAGATTAGTGAGATGATAAGAGCACTAAAGTGTCATTGCACATGGTGAGTGTTCCACCTGTTATAACAGAGTCAAACTGCTGGAATGTTTGGTACGTTCTCCATTTAATTGCGGTGCATGACAGTACAGTATGTGATCTTATTAGTTATTAGAGTTAAACCACTTGAACTCTAGCGTCCCGCGAACATAAAGTGGAAATAGCACATCTACAGACTCGCAACGATCTTGCAGATTAGCTGTTATCAGCTAAGATATTTCAGTGTAGAGCAGTGTTGATTTTGTCAACAAAAACTATGACGAAAAATGATCGGTGACTACCTTTTTTCACTGACGAAAACGAAATAAAAACTAAGCTATGATGACTAAAACTAGGACTAAATATACTGACAATTTCATCGACAAAAAAAACTAGACCAAAATGTCAGGGAGGAACTGGTGGAGAAGAGATCCAGTAGAACTAAAGGACAAGTCATTTCATGCTTGGTTGCGATCAGGTGTTGCGATTGTAGATAGGCAATTTTCAGCGTGCAACCAAGTGTAAAATACATTTTAGTCGACTAAATCAACTGTAGATCTAGTCGACTATAATCTTTAACAGTAAAACATTTCAGATGACTAAAGTATGACTAGATAGAACTAAATGGAATTTGATTCAAATGACTTTATGACTAAAACTGAATCAATATTTGCTGTCAAAATCAACACTAGTGTAGAACAGGAGGGGGCTTAAGTATAGGGTTTAAGTAGTTAGACCATGGTTGAAAACCTTCATGTCAATGCTGGGACATACTGTTCATAGTTTGCCATGCCAAGTTAGTGGTGTTCCTTTTTTTAAAGATGAGTCTAGTGCAGGGGTCTTCAACGTTTTCAGGCCAAGGACCCCGTAGCTGAGAGAGAGATGAAGCAGGGACCCCCTCTATATTGTATACAATTGTGTTTCAGATTAAACTTTTTTTTGTTTACTTGGTCTGCTGTTTTTCCCCTCTACACCTATACCTCTTTGCCAAAAAATAGCCCCCTAGGGGTCGCGGACCCCCTGTTGAAGACCCCTGGTCTAGTGGCATCTCTGCTTTATAAGACCGTTACAGTAAAGTAAGCTCAGAGAAGAGATAACATACTCTACAGGCCCTTATAACAGGTCCCGAGGGGGGGGAATCCAACCCATGGACCTCTGTAGAGCGAGGCGTTCACTGGGTTGCCTCTCATGGCCGAGTCCTGCTTATCTGCACTGCACTGAGGAGTGAGGAGGCCCAGGCCCACCTCCTGCCTCTCCTCTCTATCAGCCTAAAGCATCAGGGGTCTTCAAGGTTTTTCAGGCCAAAGACCCCTTAGCTGAGAGAGAGATGAGGCAGGGACCCCCACTACATATTGTATTCATGTTAAATGTGTGTTTTCAGACATTTAACCACTTAAACCCTCAATATTTGTAAACTTGACCTTTGGCTCCGTACTTGGTCTGATCTTTTTTCCCCTGTACACAAAACCTCTTTACCGAAAATAGCTCACACGTGAGCTTGTAGATCTGCTATTTTTGGCTAGCATTCCCCCCCCAGAGTATAGGGATGCAAGGGTTCAAGTGCAAAAAATAAGGTCCCTATCACACTAAAGATTTGACAACCCCCCCTGCACTATCTCTGAGAACCCCCTAGGGGTCCCGGACCACCTGTTGTAGACCCCTGGCCTAAAGGCATTATGACCCGCTTAAAATTCCCTTATCTGCATTCAGCCAATGTCTCTGGCTAACGTAGAGGAGAGATACCACTGCCGTTGTCATGGACACCTTCTTTTGGTCTGATTAGTGTCCCAGCATGGATACAGTGACAAAGACAGGCCTTACTGTACTGTACCTCTCTGTCTGTCTGTCTGTCTGTCTGCACAGACACAGCAGTGGTGGAAAAAAGTACTCAAATGTTTTACTTAAGTAAAAGTATCAATACTGCAATGCAGTAATTGTAGCGGAGTAATAATTGTAGCGGAGTAAAAGTACAATATTTGCCTCTGAGATGTAGTGGAGTAGAAGTAAAAGTACTGAAATTGGAAATACTCCAGCAAAGTCAAAATGCCTCACAATTGTACTTAAGTACAGTACTTAAGTAAATGTACTTAGTTACTTTACACCACTGCTGTACCACACAGTGAAATGCATCTATAACTGTCTCTCTGTTCACACAGAGCTGCCGGAATAGAGGATTCTGTTCAGGTCCACCTGGTTGGTTCACGCACACGCACACGCACACGCACACGCACACACACACACACACACACACACACACACACACACACACACACACACACACACACACACACACACAGCTGCAATGTCATCCAGGGGTTAGAACTTAGTTCCAGACCTGTGACGCTGGTCACGCTATAGTCTTCACTGGTTGTCTACAGGGACGTTTTTAGGGGTCACGGTAGCGCAGTCGGTGTCGCTGTCGCCTCACAGCTAGAAGGTCCTGGGTTCCATTCCCGCCGGGGACGCTGTGGGTGCTGGGGGGCGAGTCCTCTCCTCCATGTCACCAGTGTCCATACCCTAGGTGGGGTTGGCGAAAGGGCCTTTCTGTGTGGAGTTTGCATGTTCTCCCCGTGTTCCCCATCACAAAAACATGCAGTAATCCTGGTCTCTATACTGCCTCTCCCTGATCAGCCTGATGGAGGGGAAAGGAACTGGATGGAATAACGTGTTCCTTCCACGTGCTACGTCCTACCGGGGAAACTCCCCCTGTCAGGAGACAAGAAGGCTCGTTAACTCTCATGCATTGAAGGAGGCATGAGCTCGGCTCTGGGCTCTCCCTAGGCTGGCAGAGGGAGTGTAGCGGCCAGGATTACATAGAAAATTGGCACTGGGTGAAAGAAAATGGGGTTGCAAAATCGTGGGATACAATTTTTTAAATAAATACAGCGATGTTTTGATGTAGTGCCAGCCTTTTTGGGGGGTTATTTTTCTGTTTTGTTTAACCACTTTAAACACTATTGTTAAGATTAGTTTTTTGGGGGCATTTTAAGATCACTTAAACCTTAGAAAACGTATAGTCTTAGAGAAACTGTACTGTTTTCTGTCTACACCAAATCTCTTTGCCAAAAAATAGCCGATCTAAAAGCTCAAGCTTGTAGATCTACAATGTTTGTGTTCCCCTCAGAATCTGGATGCTTGGGGTTCAAGTGGTTAATGCTTCATTATTTCAGATGGGTCAGCTGTAGTAGAGACAGGAAACCAAGGGCAGCCAGAGACCAGACAGGAGTTGTAGCTACTATTCAAACCCAGCAGGTGCTCTTCGCACTTACAAGGACAGAACTAATTGGTTGAACCACAAGCCAGGCACCTCCAGTCGATTTTGGTTTGCACCTAAATCAATCAAGGTTTTTCATCCAGTTTTTCCCTTCTTTTTGTCTTTACTTTGCTTTTAATGGAAATTAATTAGGAGAATCACACTGGCTCATCACATCAGGATGTAAAACCTAGTTAGACAAAAAAAAAAAGACAGTGAGAAGGGATTGGACAGAGAGACAGAGCGAGAGGGTGGAAGAGAGAGGGTGAGAGAGAGACTAAGGGAAGAAGGAGGGAGGGGAAAGAGATGTGACACCGGCTCTCGGCGACAAAGTTAAAAGGTAGGAACCTGCGGCAAGGAGACCCAGAATGCTGATGCTGTACGGAAAATGTAGATTTACACAATGTCACTGCATGCTGGCACGCTTGGTATATTTATGTGTCATTGGTGCATGGGATGTCCAGGGAAATCATGCCATTGTTACTAAACTGTGCTGTGTCTATTCATGTACAGTAGAGCATTGGTTCTCAAAGTGGGGTCCTTGGGGGGGGTTCAAGGGGTCCCCAGCAGAATGTGTTGATATAGTGTCACAATAATTGTAACCACTTTAACCTTTTATACTTTGGCTATTCAAAAACAGCAGATATACAAGCTCATAGCACGGCACAGAGTGCCGTGGTATGAGCTTAGATCTGCTATTTAAAAAAAATCTTAAACATTAGTGAAAGTATTTGAATACAGTTTTGTTTAAAAGCAAACATTTTGCTTTGCTTCTTGGGGTCCATGGCACAACATATTTTCAGATGGGGGTCCCTGACCCAATACATATCAATTTAGGGGTCCATGGCATGAAAACAGTTTGAGAACCACTGCAGTAGAGGTTCCCTGCAGGTCAAAGAGAACCGCATCAGTCAATGGGATGAAGACAATAACAACAGGTCATTTTGTCTTAAACGATAATAATGACAGCGGCTCTGTAATGTGTGGAACCAAAATTAGACTCTACTATAAGTGGATCATGGAAAATAGGTTAGCCACTTCATCTGTTCTCTCACTGCGGAGCAGTCTTGATTAAAATGGCCCGCATGTCCTTGATGTGTGGGGAAGCTATGTAACACCTTTGGCTGGTGGTGATTAACCACTTGAAAACCCTACTATACTAATGTACATATAGGCCGATAGCCTGGTCCTATATAATCCCTTTTTTCATGGAAAACCGTATTATGTTAGTTCTGCACACGTCATATTCCATGGAGGTGAAATGTCCCTTTATCCTTTTATGTTTGATGTGTTCATGTGATGGATTTTAGAAGACCAGAGATGAGCAACTCACAGTCACCGCTGATGTTCACTTTGCTCTTTTGGTCCATTGTCTTTGCAATGAACACGGCCTTCATTGACTTTGACATCTTTATTTATATCAAAACATATGTAAAATGACATACATTGTCACACCATTTTCAAAAGGGTAGATGCAAATTTTTTTTTTTTAAATGGGAACTGTGTGGGGGTGGCCGGGTGGGGTGGGGTGGGAGCAGTACTGCCTGTTTATACAATATAGTTTGTATAATATTTGATTGAATCTGTTGCCACAAAAATGTGAGTATTTTATAGTAGAAGAGTGAGAGACAGAGCATACAGTCATTTCAGCACCACGGGAGAGGACAGCTCCCAGTTCATTTGTAGTAGGTTAATACTTTGCTTTGCTTAGTTATTTGTTATGCTTTTAAACGTATAGTTGACAGCAACATCAGTGGGGATGTAACTGACCAAATCCATTGTTTTGAAATTGGTCAAAGCTTCGATGAGAGACCTCTGAGCTTACTGTCACTGAGATGCAGGTGCTGCATTCTATTGGTATGGCCGCTAGAGTGTGCTAGACACCTGTTGTAGGCGCCATTGTCACACAGCGAGGCTGTCATTGAGAACACCCTCTAAAAACATATGACATCATTTGTCTTTCATTAACACGTTGTAATTTGGGCTTTTTTCGTGTCATATCTGACATCGTATGGCTTTTGACAACATGATTGCACGCATCCGTTTGCTGTTATTTTTTAATGTTTTCAACGGAGTAGCTTATAGTCAAACACAAAGTTTGAAAGCCCAACGCTAGTCAAATCTGATGGACTGAATGGGAAGAATTTCAGAGAGGCTTTGTCATAGCATTAGAGGTTGTTTGAAGCTTCGGCGACACACCGTGAATCAGTGGAAAGTACAAACGCAGTAGTTTGCAAAGAAGTCACGTCCACCCCTCCCTCTGTTCCTCTCTTCTCCCTCTCTCTCCCCCCCCTATCCTTCCCCCTCTCCCTCTCTCTCTCTCCTTCTCTCACTCTATCTCTGATTGGTTTTCCTCCAAAGATAATTGGAGGCAAAATTTGATATGCTCAATGTCATGGACAGGAATGAGGCTCCACCGGCATCATCATCTGCTGCTGCGGCCATGAAGAAGAAGCAGGCGACGGGGCCGGGAGGCGGCGGAGGTGGAGGTAGTGGAGGAGGTGGTGGTATAGGTGGATCAGCAGCATCCAAGCAGCAGCAGCAGCAGCAGCAGCAAGCCGCCGCCGCCGCCGCCGCGTCCAGATGCACATCATCATCGAGACGCAACAGCAGCGTCAAGAAGAGCAGCCTGGACTCCCTGTGCGCCGGTACCGGTACCGGTGGTGCGTCCAACCACAGTACCGGTGCGTCCAACCACAGTACCAGTGCGTCCAACCACAGTACCGGCCACAGTACCGGTGTGTCCAATCACCACAGCAGCGCGTCGGGCGTCAAGACGCCGCCAGGTGTGGCCGCCACCGCCTCAGCCATCGCCTCAGCCGCCGGTCTCAACAATAACAACGACGTCGTGATGATGGACGAGGCGGAGGACGGGGATGAGGAGTCCACATTTCAGCATCCGCGATTGCGCCGTGCCGGTGCGGGGAGTGGTAGCGGTGGAGGAGGAGGAATAGGAGGAGGTGGTGGTGGTGGTGGTGGTGGTGGGAGTGCGGGAGGAGGAGGAGGCTCCAGTATAAGGATGAAGAACTTTACGCCAGGAGGGGGAGCCGCCGCCGCGTCGTCCGTGTCTTCTACCGCTGCTTCCAGGAGGAACTCCTCTATCTCCTCCTCCTCCCTGGTGCTCCTCCACGCAGAGGACGCGCATCCTGTCGCCCTTCGTCGGCCCGTTGTTGGTGTCTCCTCCTCTAGGACCACCGAGACCCAGACCCCCGCCTCCTGTCCGGAGGATGCTGCCGCCGGGCGCGGCGAGAGGAGCAACAGAGCGTCTGTTGTCTCATGCGCGTCTCATGGTTCTCGCTCTAGCGCTGGTTCTCGCACTGGTTCCCGTTCCGGTTCTTTCGTTGGCCGCGCGGTCGCGGTAGAGGTGGTTTTAAACGCGACGGCAGGAGCGGGTGGTGATGGTGGTTGTTGCAACAGCGTCGCTCCCAGCGTCTCCAGCATGAAATGCAACAAAAACGGGGAATGCAGGAGGGGCTCGGGCACCGGGTCCCTGCGTTCCATCATCTCCAAGCAGGAGAAGCAGGGGTCGGGAGGGAGGGCCGAGGACGCCACCAGGCGGGGAGCCTGTAACTCGGCCAGGGCCAGCATCAGCATGGACCGCTCCATCACGCCGGGCGGCGGGTCGCAGACCCCGCAGGGCCTGGCGGGGGGAGACGGCGGCGGGCTGACCCCGGTCTCCACCGGGCTGCCGGAGAAGAAGGACTCCAAGGTGTCCTTCTCGAACGCGCCGAGCCGGAAAGCGTCCTCGTCGCTGCTCGCCGGGCCGTCGGCCCAGAGCCAGCAGCCCAGGAACTCTGTCACCTTCCAGAAGTCCGAGGACGGCGGACCGCAGATCGTGGCCGCCGGCGCCGAGGGCGGCTCGGAGCCCGGGGACGACAGCCAGGCCAGCTTCATGCAGCGGCAGTTCAGCAGCATGCTGCAGCCGGGAGTTAACAAGTTCTCCTTACGCATGTATGGGAGTCAAAAGGCGGTGGAGAGGGAGCAGGAGAGGGTTAAATCGGCCGGGAATTGGATTATCCACCCCTACAGCGATTTCAGGTAAGAGTGCACATGGATGTGGGACTGTGCCCCTAAAACACCCCCCAACTAACTTTGTTTATAAAAAAAAAAGGCCCCACACTATATGGTTGAGAATGAGCAGACAAACAAGACCACTGTCACACATAGGCCACTGACAGATACACAGTAAAATGTGTATCTGAGTGTCCATACGGGTCCATTTGGTTCCATTTACTCTCTCAGAGTTACAAATGGATAAATTAACACTGAGGATTGTACTGTGTATATAGCTACACAATGTCACACACTTGGCTAAAGCTTTAGCCTACATGTGGCCAGAATAAGTAAAAGAAACAAAACAACCTGTTGTCCTTTCAAGGTTGTAGAGCCTATAATCTGAAGCTTGAAATGCAAGACTCAAGAGTCTATTGTTATATGACGTCTCATTATACAAGTAGTATAGCCTATAAAGAGACGATTGGATTCAGACTCCTCGAAATTGCAGTAACATGAGAAAAAATAGCAAGCCAAAAAATAGCAATAAAATAACCGTTGAAATGGTAGTTTTAAAAAAAGATATAGGACTATAATAACAATTGCAGTTACTTGGGATAATCGGTCATGTCTGGCCTATATATAGCCACACTAATTCATGATAATGTTATGTCACTTCATGGTAGAGACTTGTCGCTGCAGCGTTAAGTGAAACCGTCTGGTCAGTATTCACAAAAGGATGACGCCCCGCGTCGCCCCGATGCATTATTCTGCTGCTTATTAGACAATGTGAATATTAAAACAGATCCGAGCGTTCGTCATAGTATAGAGGCTCTGCGACAAGCACCCTGTAACACCGGTGTGTGTGTGTGTGTGTGTGTGTGTGTGTGTGTGTGTGTGTGTGTGTGTGTGTGTGTGTGTGTGTGTGTGTGTGTGTGTGTGTGTGTGTGTGTGTGTGTGTGTGTGTGATGCTCTCAGTAATGGAATGTCACCTTGAGACCAGTGTGTGAAGACCTCCAGCAGCACACATCACTCAGACACATCCTGTCTGTGTTATCCTGCATTACAATGCCGACGTTTTTTTATATCATCACGCTTTTCCAGCAGCACCACGAAAAAACGAGAGATTTTGACACATGTGACACGTCCACAGAGTGGGTTAAGATGACAACGTTATTTTTGATCGATGAATTATCTATAATATATATATTATTTCATGTTATTTGGTCGAGGAGTGATAAGACTCAAGAAGAGCCATTCATAGCCCCGGCTTATCATAGCGAGCTGTCATTTCAGCACCACGGGAGTGGACAGCTCCCCACCTCATTTACAAGTCGTGTCGTGCCAAACAGTGGTCATTCGTTCACGCTGCTCGTGTTTTGCTGCTAAACTTTAGCCTCCTTGTACTGTATCGTATGACCGCAAGTCGTGAGAATTAAGACAAGTAGCCAGGCTTTAACCTGAGACGAGGAACAGCTGCTGAAATTTGGACACGTCACTTTGGATAGATAGATCTACTTTGTGCAAAAAAAATCTGACGATATGTATTATTATAAGTTGACGGAGCCCTTTCATTTAGCACAGTGGTTCTCAACCAGTGGTCCGGGGACCACCACCAGTGGTCTATGAGCTTGTAGATCTGCTATTTTTGAAAAACCTTGAAAATGTGTGCATATCTTTAGTTTGAATATATATGTATTTTTCAAAGCAAACATTTTTAACTCAAATCTTTGTTCATGGGGGTCCCTGGCACAAAACATTTTAAGATGGGGGTCCGCAGCCAAGTGTATATCAATTTAGGGGTCCTTGGCATGAAAAAGGTTGAGAACCACTGATTTAGCATATGGAGGTTATTATAGTTTAGTTCTCGGGGCTTGTTGCGTAAGTCGCAGTGTAGTGACTCAGCGATGCACCTGTCCTGTCCTGCAGAGACTCTGTGATGATGATGATGATGACAGAGCCTGATGGCCTTGGATGTTACTACTTTAATCTGTCTGTCCCACTCAGCCCCCTCCCGCTCCCCCCTCCCATCACTAGCAATTTACTGCTGCCATCCACCAAGATCCCCCTGGTTTAATGTTCTGGATCAATGCTCACCATAATAAATAAATAAATCAAATCACAGACTTTGAGCTACAATTCTAACTCCACATCTGGCCTTTAAATGAAAGGATATTTGTTTTTCTTTCTTTCTTTTTTTTTGTCCAAAGTTTAAACAAAGTGCTATTTTGTATCAATATTTTTATTGACTTAAAAATAAATAAATGACAGTACACAACATCCTATAGACCCCCCCCCGACAGTCCCACCCACCCAATTACACAGATCTACACAAAACCACATGCAACACACACACAGTGTGTTGCAACTATTAAAAACCAAGAAATGCAATGATTCAAATGGATAATTTATGAAACATCAGTTTAGCCTTTGAGGGAATTCAAATTTAAAATAAGAAAGAAATGGTTTCTCAACCAGTTTCAACCAGACCCTTAAAAACATCTGCTTTTCTCCTTGTATGCTTTATCTTAAAGTTAAGATAACACGTAAAGATTCAGTGCAGTGACATTTTGGGTAATTTTATTCAGATTCAGTCTAAAACGTCGTCTCACCCAATCAGAAGGTCCCATCCCTTCAGGCTATGGGACGTCAATCACTCAATCACTTCAGCCTTGTGCAACAGAGCTAGTGTTTGTTTACAAGTGAGAGAGAGACGGCCAGTTTAGCACGTTTGCAACTACTTGGCTTATTTCTAACCTATAATGTTTTCAGATACATATTTTAGGGTGCAGATTAAGTTAAATGGACGTCATCTTGAATGAGATTCAAAACAGAGTAGTTCTGTCATTAAAATCAGCTGTATTTGAAGAACGTGCAGCTATGGGAATCAAACAGGTGGATATAATCAAGATTCATTTATATTCATGAAAGTTGTGTTATGTCATCACGCAGCACGTTTTCGTTTACAGGAAGTAATTAATTATTGTTAATTATTGGCTTTTTAGGGACTTGTAACACACAAAAGATTTTTCCCCCCCAAAATTAATTGTTAGGTATGCCCATATGATGACCACGGATATGCTCTAAAAGTGTGAAAAACATATTTTCCATTTCACTACACTTAACGTTCAATGTTTTGTCAAAGTGCTAACATGTTGAAAATGTCCAAGTGGCTCTCAGTCAGTCAGTAAGTAGCCATGTTTAGGTATCAAGCTCTTTTCCAGTTGTTTATATTATTGTCTGTGGAAGATGATAATCCAGCCATTATACTGAAACTGATGCTATAGATTATATTGTTGACCTGGCATCCTGTAGTGTCAGTGTACAGATTATCATTGTTCGAAATTATTTTTGTTAGACTGATGCCAAGTTCTTGGTTTACCTGAGGTCCTTGTTTACTGTGGCACTACACTGTCTCTCTGCATTTGATGTACAGTATTTGTTTACCTTGCTTACTGTAAGTCAATCTAGACTAGATCAGGGGTCTTCAACGTTTTCAGGCCAAGGGCCCCCTAGCTGAGAGAGAGAGATAAAGCAGGGACCACCTCTATATTGTACTTTTGCTGCTCTTTTTTCCCCCCTATACCTACAGTACAACTCTTTGCCAAAAATAGCCGATCTACAAGCTCACAACGCCTCACAGCGCGAGGCGTTGTGAGCTTGTAGATCTGCTATTTTTGGGTAAAGTTCTCCTCAGAAAAGGGACGCTAGGGTTCAAGTGGTTAATGTAAACAAAAAAAAAGTCATATCAAACAAAGATTTGGCGGACCCCCTATCGTAGCTCTGAGGACCGCCTAGGGGTCCCGGCCGGACCCCCTGTTGAAGAGCGTCTGCTCTAGATAAAGAGCGTCTGCTAAATGCTATTGCCTACATAGTAAATTGTAAACACCAGGCTCTGCTCCTGCAACCTCTGCAAGTCAGTCATATGGTTGAATTTATACTCCACATAGCGTGACAGACAGTGTCGTACTATGGCGCATAAACGACGAGGCAACACTCCTGCCTCTCTCTCTCTCTCTAGTGCAGTCTGTGTGCAGTGTGTTTACACACTCCTGTCTCCAGTTAGGAAGTCTCCAGTGAATATCACTTTTCCACTGTGACTCCCTATCTGCCTCTCACTCTATTTCTGTCTCCTTCCCCTCCCCTTCCTCCCTTCCTGTCCTCCACACACACACACACACACACACACACACACACACACGCACACGCACACGCGCACGCGTGCCCCCTCGCTAGGTTCTACTGGGATTTCACGATGCTGCTGTTCATGCTGTGCAACCTGATCATCATCCCGGTGGGCATCACCTTCTTCAAGGACGAGACCACCACGCCCTGGATCATCTTCAACGTGATCTCCGACACCTTCTTCCTCATGGACCTGGTGCTCAACTTCCGCACGGGCATCATCATCGAGGACAACTCCGATATCATCCTGGACCCCAAGACCATCAAGATGAAGTACCTGAAGACGTGGTTCATCGTGGACTTTGTCTCCTCCATCCCCGTGGATTATATCTTCCTCATCCTGGAGCGGGGCATCGACTCGGAGGTGTACAAGACGGCCCGGGCGCTGCGGATCGTCCGCTTCACCAAGATCCTGAGTCTGCTGAGGCTGCTGAGGCTCTCCAGACTCATACGCTACATCCATCAGTGGGAAGAGGTGAGACACGTTTTCTTTGTTGTTTTAACTACATTTCTTTTGCATTTTCACACAGGTTGTTCCATGGTAAATGGTGCGTTTATATAGTGCTTTTATCCAAAGCGCTTTACATAAGATTGTGCATTACATTCATCCATTCACACACAGATTCATACACCGATGGCGGAGGAATCCATGCAAGGCACCAACCTGCTCATCGGGAGTTTAGGTTGGATTAGGGGTTCAGCGTCTCGCTCAAGGACACTTCGACACTAACTCTGGGGGAGCCCGGGATTGAACTGGGAACCTCGCGGTTCCCATCCGGCCGCTCGACCGGCCACTATACCCCTGAGCAACTGCCGCCCCATGACAGCAAATCCACACATTATAGCACAAATGTCCATTCCCATCAAAAACAAAACAACACAAAAAAGGACCATGAAATACAAAAATAAGAAATAATGACTTAATAAAAGAAACAAAGGAACCGGCACTGAATCAAATTCCAAGATACAATAAGTGTCTGTACACATTTGTTTCTGTCCAATTTCAACTGAAGATGAGCTGTTAAATGTTCCATCCTGTGCACCTGCTGCTGTCTTTGTGTCCATTGAGCCAGGGTGGGCGCGTGCGTCTTCCTCCAGTTAATTTGTTATCATTTTACGAGCAATCATCAAAAATATGTGTATTATTATTTCCGAGAGGGAAATACAGAGAGATGGTCTTCCTGCGAGACCTTCGTCTGCCGCACCTCCAACGTTGCCCATGGTGGACTATGAATGGCAGGGGCGTCCTCTTCCCTGAGCCAGGATTAAACCTGACCGCAAAAAATAAGTTTTGCTGCAGGGTCTTCAGCTGGGGACCACCGTTCATGGTACACGTTCATGGTGCTCCTGGTGGCGGGGCAGTGAACTCTCAGTGAACTCTCCCTGACACCCCCCTGCAGCACAACTTATTTTGATGTCCCCCCCAAGCCTTGTCCCTTTGTCTCAGCCAGAGACAGTGGCTTGCTTTCTCTGCTTCCTCTGAGAGCTCTGTAAAATATATACCTCTGATTTCCATTAGAAATGTCATCGGGTATCACATCAAGCTAAAAATGGGTCGGGCTCAAAGGTAAATCTATTCCCAAAATGTTGTCTATTTCTTCCTTCACCCCTTGCCAAAAGGATATAATCTCAGGACAGTCCCAAAATATATGTGAGTGATCCCCGATCATTCCACAGCCCCTCCAACAATTCATTGCTGTTGGAGAGGTGAGAAACCTAGCCACTTATTAAACCCTCTACTTGGTTGGGTCTCTAGACTCGTGACCTTTCTGTTTTCACTCTACACTAAATATCCTAGCTGAAAATAGCTCAGTCTACAAGCTCACAATGTGTCCGCAACACATCCCCCTCCCCGCCCGGCTTCCCCCCCCCGAACACGGACCAATTGTGTTAGTATAGACGCTCGACAAAGCCGGGCGCACCGCGGTGGATTCGAACCCACAACTCTCACGGTGGTGGGCAGGCTCTTACCACGGAGCCGCCCGAGCGCCCTATATATTTTTTTCTGTCCTGTGGTAACTTCTTTACTTTACCTGTTTTACAGTTGTCGTTCACCCGTTCAAGACGTGATGGAGGAGTTTGGTTTCCAAAACTAATAATTATACGCTAAATTACAGAGGATCAATCCAATAACCAAAGCCTTAAGTCACACTGTGTGAAGTCTTTTCACTATTGATTGTTTGTTGCCCTTCGGATAAGCACTACACACACACACACTGCACGCATGTGCATGCACTCACATACACGCATGCACGCACGCACGCACGCACGCACGCACACACGTGCATGCACACACATACACACACACACGCACGGTTTACTCACACACAATCTGCTCACACTCAAAACATGCACACACACGTGCAGGCAAAAACCCACAAACCGATACAATAACAGACACACAAATACACAAATACACACGCGATGATGAATAAGATCTGGCTGATTTGAACCCATTAAGGCCTGAGGCCGATTCTACAAACTGTCTTCTAAATATTCTATTCTAATTTTCTTTCTTTGAAACTTTGTTGCTATAATATCAGTGGTTCTCAGACTTTTTCATGTCAAGGACCCCCAAAATTATATGTATTTGGCCGTGGACACCCATCTCAAGATATGTTGTTCCAGGGACCCCCCCCCAGAAGCAAAGATTTGAGTTAAAAATGTTCGCTTTGAAAAAAATATATGTATTCAAAGATTTGCACAAATTGTCGCGATTTTTCAAAAATAGATCTACAAGCTCGTAGCACGGCACTCGGTGCCGCGCTACGAGCTTGTAGATCTGCTATTTTTTAATAGCCCAAAGAAATCTAAAAAATGACACGGATACGTTGCCGCGGTCTTAATGGGTTAAAGGACCTTCTAGCAGTGAAACTTTTTTTCTACGTGATGCTGCAGGTACATTTAAAAAAAGGAGAGGAACTCCTTGGCTGGAGCATTTGTGACGCAAGGTCACACATCCTCCTCCTCCTCCTCTTTCTCCCGGGAGGAGAGGCTGATGCTGGCAGATGACCAAAGGCATCCATCTGGTCCATGCGGCACGGGGGGGGGGTGTCCGGGATTCTAACGCTTCTCACCTGGCCTCCCGGTGTGAGAGGAGGAGAGAGAGGAGAGCCGTTGTTGTAGTGTTGTTGTTGTTGATGGTGATGTGTTTGAAGAAGCTCTTTAGCCCTTTAAGGCCGGGTACGCATCTGTGTGTCCTTTTAAGACTTATTTGGGCTATTCAAAAAATAGCAGATATACAAGCTCGTAGAGCGGCACCGAGTGCCGCTCTACGAGCTTGTAGATCTGCTATTTTTTTTGAAAAATCGTGAAAATCTTTGCAAATCTTTTTGAATGTATATGTTATTTTTTAAAGCGAACATTTTTAACTCTGTTTCAACTTCTTGTCAAGGACAAGACTGCGGGGGTCCCTGTAACAAAATGTCCACGGCCAAATACATATCATATTTGAGAACCACTGATATTATAGCTACGTTTTCTTCAAAGAAACTGTTTTAGAAGACATTTGTAGAATGTCCCCAGAAGCAAAGATTTGAGTTACAAATGTTCGCTTTAAAGATATATATATATATATTCAAAGACACACGATTTTCCACGATTTTTCCCAAAAATAGCAGATCTACGGTGCCGCCCTATGAGCTTGTATATCTGCTATTTTTGAATAGCCCAAAGAAAAAAGAAAAAAAAATGATAGAGATGCGTTCCCAGGTTTGAACGGGTTAACATATAGTAGTCTGCATCCTAATTACTGTGGCTGTCTGTCATGTCTCTCTCCTCCTGGTCTCTCCTCATCTGACCTGACGCTGCTCCAGGCGGCGGGCGGCATAGGGTTGTCTTGATAAGCGCTCCTTATTACCCGGACAAAACATTAGGTTAATCAATTAAGACACCGGCCGGAGGAGGCAGCATGCAGCCAGGTGGAGGTGGGGGTGGAGGTGGGAGATGATAATGGCTGAACACCAGGAGGGCCCGCTGGCTAGGATTACATGTATTTGGGTTTATTGTACGTTTTAAAACAGTAAAGAGGTTAACCTATTAACACATTCTGTGCCAGAATGTTATTGTAACAGATTACGTTCGGTGCCAGAAATCTCACCGTTGAGCTGCGCGGCGCTGTTTAACCTGAAGCCGATTCTACGTGTCTCCTAAATCTCAACAGTATTCTGAAAAACCTATGTTTCTATATCAGTGGTGCTCAATCTTTTTCATGTCAAGGACCCCCAAAATTATATGTATTTGGCCGCGGACCCCCATCAAAATATGTTGTTCCAGGGACCACCCAGAAGCAAAGATTTGAGTTAAAAATGTTCGCTTTAAAAATATATGTATTCAAAGATTTGCACACATTTTCAAGATTTAAAAAAGAGCAGATCTACAAGCTCGTAGCGCGGCACTCAGTGCCGCGCTATGAGCTTGTGTATCTGCTATTTTTGAATAGCCCAAAGTGTAAAATAATGCTTTTTAGCTCAAATCTAAAAATGACACAGTTCCAGGTCTTAATGGGTTAAGCTGTAGACTCCACGACGAGCAATCCATGTGAAACAAAGCATGCGTGCATTTTGCACGATGGTCCTGGCCAACGCCTGGAACGATAACATCTTTCACGCGGGTCACAATGGCGCAACGATCGCGCGTACAAAATGAGTCGGTTTCCCCAACGTAAAAAGTTTATAGGGGTTTTAGAGAACGGAAGTGGATGGGGAGCCATGTTTTTGGGCACAGTGATCTATAAGGCCCTTCCTTCTCAGAATCACCGTGGGTGATTCCAGAGCTGCTCCAGCCCCTCCCGTGTGGGAAAAAAACGAAAAAAACACGGTTCAGACCGCGTTCGGCACCGAAGCGCTACTCTGTGCAAACACGCTTCAGACCGTGTTTGGCACCCAATGTGTTAAGACCGGGAACGCATTTGTGTCATTTTAGATTTTAACGACTTTTTAAAGATATTTTTGGGGGCTTTTTCTGCCTTTATTGATAGGATAGTAGGCTGACAGAACATTTTGTGCAAATCTTTGAATATATATTTTTATAGCGAACATTTGTGACTCAAATCTTTGCTTCTGGGCGGTCCCTGGAACAAATATTTTACAAATATTATACAAAATATTTTACAAATGTTCACTTTGCACACAAATGTTCACTTTGCACACAAATGTTCGCTTTGCACACATTTTCACGATTTTTCAAAAATAGCAGATCTACAGTGCCGCGCTATGAGCTTGTAGATCTGCTATTTTTGAAAATGACACAGATGCGTTCCCGGATTGAATGAGTTAAGCATGCTGGGCTTCTTTCTGGCGGCGGTGCGTTGGGCAGACGTTTGAAGGACCCTGGACTGTTTATTCTTTTTCCTCTCTGGACGTTGCTCCCAGTGCTCCCTACGAGGAGGAGGAGGAGGAGCACCACTGTGTCAGCCAGGTCCGCGCTGCCGTTCTCCTCCCTTGCCCTCACATCAAGGCAGAGCGGCGCGGCACGGCAGGGCAGGCAAAAAAAAAGGATCTGACGGTGTGATGAGATCACTGGACTTTTTGTCCCTCTTATGCCAGCCACTGGCTGGCTGGGCCAGGCAGGCAGCGTTGGCATTTTGCAGTGGTGGTGGTGGTGGTGGTGGGGCTCGGGCGGGCAGGCGGGCGGGTTGGCGGCTCACTTGACCTTTGGATAATTGGATTTCTTGGAGACGTGATGCGACAAACACACAGAATGGTGCATGATGGGAGAGGGGATACTTGGCATGCACGGATGAGTGTGCCGGAGAGATGTGGCTGGAGAGTTAAAGAGACACTGGCATACTTAGGCACATGCCAGTGTCAGTCCCCTGTCAGTCCGTTTACGTAATCAGTTATTAGTGTGTGTATGTATGTGTGGGTTGGAAAGGATATATGTAGTCTATGATAGTACAACCTAATTCTCACTCCCAAGGCGTCACATTTTGCCGCTCTGTCAGTAAGCCCTGAAACGTCAGGTTTTGACTCGACGGGACACCATGGCGACGTTGCAAAACTATGCCTGAAACTGACCCTAGCCCAAACCCCACAAAAATATACCTAAACCAAACCCTAACCTCACAAAAATATACCTAAACCTAAACCTGACCCTAACCCAAAACCTAACCTCACAAAAATATACCTAACCCTAACGTCACAAAAACTGTGCGGAGAGAGAAAACAAAAGTCTCACCCACGGTGACATTCGATAACGGGAGGTTGTGGTTATCAGCTAAGGCTGAGCAATGCTACCAGGTAAGCCACAGAGGCAACTGATCCATTTCCTGATTCGAGTAGTATTTGAACCTCCAATACGTTCGTTTTAGTTGTTGTAGTCCTATAGTGACGCATTAGGGAGCGAAAACAACAGAGCGGCAATAACTGACGCCTATGTGTGAGAATGTGTTGGATAGTACAGTTGATTCTCAACCTTTCTTGAATCAAGGGTCCACTTGAACATCTTGAAAGTGTTCGCGGCACACCCGTTACGACCACTTAACACGGCAGCCGTATACGGTCGTCCGGACAGATTGGGTGGGCCGTGTGCATTTTCAGAGCATGTTTATTTGAATGATCAGTCAATAGACTGTGTTTGGGCTTGGATCAGTGGAACTACTGTAGTATAGTTCCTATTTTATTGGTATCACAATGGACACAACAATTTCAAAGACAAAATACCATGACATTTGTTTAACATTAATCTTAGTGGTTAGATATATAGATATTAATGTTATTTTTATCATTCAAATCTTTGTTTTGTCAATTATTTGTGGGCCTACTTGCAGTATCCTCATGGCCCAGCCCACAGGTTGAGAAACACTGCTTTACGTAATCGTGTGTGTGTGTGTGTGTGTGTGTGTGTGTGTGTGTGTGTGTGTGTGTGTGTGTGTGTGTGTGTGTGTGTGTGTGTGTGTGTGTGTGTGTGTGTGTGTGTGTGTGTGTGTGTGTGTGTGTGTGTGTGTGTGTGTGTGAGGATTATACAGACTTATAGTCAACTGTACTAGTAGCCTGTAACTTTTGATTGATTGATTACTTTATTAGTCATAAATGTAAACACATGGTACAGTAAAACATTAAGGCTAAAAGGATAACACATTGTGGTCCTATGTATTCAATTCATCAACAACATAGTATACAAAATAATACTTTTTATCAACAAATACAAACACTATATACAAAAGGAAAATTACATTTACCTCCCCTTGAGGTCACCTGATAGATGTTTGAAAGAAACCCAGTGTTACACATCCTTAAATGGATGGTGTCAGGGTATTCCACACTTGTGGTGGCAGAGTAGTAGAATGAAATTTTCCCATGTTCGTTCTAAATGTGGGTTGGTACCAGATCGTGGTCGCTCCCTCTGGTGTTGTGGCTGTCGCTCACTTTGGAAGTAGTTTGACAGGTATGAGGGCACTGAGGGCACTGTCTCTTTGACTATCTTTAAGACCTGAGGCGATTCTTGAAAAAAATCTAAATCCTAACAGTTTTTTGAAAAAAAAAAAAACACGATTTTTCCAAAATAGCAGATCTACAAGCTCATAACGCGGCACTCGGTGCCGCGCTATGAGCTTGTAGATCTGCTATTTTTGAGTATGAATTTTGCCGGTGCCTTGATGGCGTCGTAATGGCTGATTTTACACTTGGTTGCAAGTGTAAAATCGAAAATAAAAGTGTAAAAATAGTGCGACGCGTTGTGAGCTTGTAGATCTGCTGTTGATCTAGATGTTCAGAGCGCAACACACGAGCACAACCAAACATAAAATGACTTGTCTTTTAGTTCAACTGGATCTCTTCTCCACTAGTCCCTCACTAACATTTTAGTCTAGTTTTTATTTGTTGACAAAATTGTCAGTATATTTAGTTTTAGTTTATAGTCATCATAGCTTAGTTTTTATTTCGTTTTCGTCAGTGAAAAAAGGTAGTCGACCAAACATTTTTCGTCATCAACACCGCTTAAATACCAATCCCAGTGATATTTGCTTAACTTCAGGGCTGCTCTCCTTGGTGCTGAACTGCCCTTGCAGACTGCACCGCTGCACAAACACTGTGCTGAGACACACTGGCGTGTCGTGAGACCAAGTCCAGGTGTGCCTCGGGACTTTGTGACAAAGCTGGTTGTCACGACCGTGCATTATTATCGCAATGCAGCTACTGGGGGTATGCAAAACGTTATGAAATGTCTTTTCATTTACCATGTCATTGCTTTCTGCACACTCATTTTTCCCCAGTAGAGAGGCAAATGATGTACCCTTAAAGAAACATTACAACCACTTTGAACCTGGTGTCCCTACTTTGAGCATGTCAATTCAGGTGACATATTTGAATTGAAATTATTATTTTTATAAAATGTTTTGTTGTTGAAAATAGCAGATCTACAATCGCACAACACGGTGTGATGAGATGCGTTGTGAGCTTGTAGTTTGGCTATAGCTTTTTTGTGCAAATTTGTCAAAGTATGAAACAGGTCTTGAGTTGTTAAACTTTTTTATATGGCATTAGTAAATAGAATAGTTTAAAGTGTGATAATACGTTTAACACATGCAATTTTGCATGGATATGAATACAGGTGTTTGAAAAAGGGTAGTGCACACACATCCGTGGCCCAGGTGCAAGACAAACTAAAGTATCATAAAAAAGAATAGAGTCTGCACACATGGTGATGCTGAAAAAGCTCTGCTGTGTGTGTATTGCGTTCATGTATAATGTCCTGATGAAGGTCTGGATAGGCCCGAAACGTTGACAAACGCAATAAATACACAGCGGAGCTTTTTCAGCACCACCAGTGTGCAGACTCTATATTATTTTTTAATGCATACAGGTGTGCCTTGAGATGTTGACTTTGCCTTTTGGCATGCCTTGGGCACAAAGACATTTGAACTCCACTGTGCTAGAAGCCACTATAGCCAGCCACTAACTTCAGTTTGGCTGCCCCTGTAACTGTCTGTGGTGGAAAAAGTACTCAAATTCTTTACCTTTATTGGTACTTTTTGGTAAAAGTACCAATACTGCAATATAGAAATAGTCTGTTACAAGTAAAAGTCCGGAATTCAAAATTTACTTGAGTATAATTACAAAAGTATTGGCATCAAAATGAACTTAACGTACCAAAAGTAAAAGTACTAAAATATTTGAAAATAGCAGATCTAGCTATCGGCTATTTTCAAATATCCTAGGTATAACATAGTACTACTAAAGTGGTTAATGTATGTTTTATAATAATGTAATAATTTATATCTGCGAAGTAGATAGTAACTAAAGTTTTCAAATAATTGTAGTGGAGTAAAAGTACAATATTTGTCTCTGAGATGTAGTGGAGTAGAAGTAAAAGTGTTGGAAATTGGAAATACTCAAGTAAAGTCACAATTGTACTTAAGTAGTTACTTTACACCACCGATTAGTGCTGCACGATTCTTGCTCAAATGTGAATCACGATTTTCCTCCATAAGAATTGAGATCACGATTCTCACACGATTCTCTTTGAACCCATTAAGACCTGAGGGCCGATTCTAATCTTTTTTTTCTAAATCCTAACACTTTGAAAAAAATATAAACAAGTATTTTTTCACAATTTAAAAAAAAAAATAGCAGATATACAAGCTCATGGCGCGGCACCGAGTGCCGCTTCATGAGCTTGTAGATCTGCTATTTTTTGAATAGCCAAAGAAATCTTAAGTGACACAGATGCGTTCCAGGTCTTAATGGGTTAAAAAATATATAAAAATATATAAAAAATTAAAAAAAGTATTACAAAATAAAAAATCGCCATAATTTAGAAATTAGATTGCATAGGTGTCTGAATCGAGATCAGTCTTTTTTCGATTAATTGTGCAGCACTACCACCGATCATTCTTAGTGAGGTGTTTTCTGCCTTTATTGAATGGAACAGTTGAGTGCTGACCTGCAGCTGTCCGTGGTGCTAGGCTGCAGCTGTCCATGGTTCTGAACTGCACCTGCAGGCTGCACTGCGCTATTGCTACAGTGATGATGAAACGTCACTTTAAATCAACTTACTGCAGTGGTTATCAAATGTTTTCATGTCAAGCCCCCCCAAAATTGACACTTATTAGCCCGCGGACCCCCATTTGAAAATATATGCCAGGGACCCCCATAAGAGAAGATTTTTTTTACGGCTCTAGCAGTGTTTCTCAACCATTTTAATTTCAAGGACCCCCAGTTTGAAATGCATTAGGCATACAAACCCACATTTAATGGCATTTCTATCTCTAGGACCCCTAATTTATATTGTAAAATTAATGTTAATTTAACTCTGAGAGTGTACAAATGGAACCAAATGGACCCATTAGGGTCCTAGAGTGTACAAATGGAACCAAATGGACCCATTAGGGTCCATTTGGTTCCATTTGTACACTCTCAGAGTTATAGACCCACAAGGGTCCATTTGGTTTCCAACTATCCATCATTTAGCTTGGGACCCCCTGGAACTCCCTCAAGGATCCCTGGGGGTCCCTGGACCCCACTTTGAGAACCAATGACTTACTGTGTGTATGCTCTATACTTGACCTGAGTTGGCACTGTACTTGATGCGTTATTCTTTACCCGAAAATAGCAGATCTACAAGCTCACCACACGTCACATAACGATCGTAGATCTGCTGTTTTTTTGGAGAAGGTTCAAAGAAGGATGCGAGGGTTCAAGTGGTTCAAAGCTTGAGTATGACTATACTGTACAGATAGGGTTGACAGAGCTACTGTCTTTTGTCAGTTCAATAGTTGATATGAACTATAAGTGTGAGAAATACGTGAAATGTTTAAGCGGTGTTTGTAAAGACCAGGCAGGCTTTCCAATCACATTCCTCATGGAATTGCAGGCAATCACATAATCATCAGAGAGTGTCACTCCTTCCTTTCCCAGAGGATGCACGGCCGGCAGGTTGTAACTGGTTCATCTCGAAGACATCCTTTCATACTAGTGCCTTATTTTAGACTTATTACAGGGAGAAAGGACTGGTCTGCGGTATAGCCTGACCCATATATCGTTTGGCTGATACATGTGCAATCATTTGACATTTTTTGACAACATCGGTATCTGCAATTATAATAATAATTTGATCCCCACTCCTTGGGGTGATTTTTGTCACTGTATGTTTGCGCATACCTGAAATGTGTCCTCTGCATTTACCCATCCTATGATCACTAGGAGCAGTGAGCAGCCATTCTACGGTGCTCAGGGAGCAATTAGGTGTTAAGAGTCTTGCTCGGGGACGCTTCAACACATTGCTGGCCTGGAATCGTACCTGGGACAACCAGGGGCCTCTGGCTCCCCAGGCGGGCTCTCTAACCACTCAGCTATACGGCTGATGTGTCTCGAAATCCTCGCGTTGTGAGCTTTCCCATCGGCTATTGTCCTGTGAAAGCCTTCCACCACAACAACAAGAAAACAGAAAAGACACTAGTGTAGAGAAACCCTGAGGGATTAAGAGGTTGAGAAGCGCTGGGTTGTGGAGCTGAAGCATGAAGCGTCAAACTCTGAACACAATGACCGCCGTGCCGACCCGAGTGCAGCGAGAGGGTGATGATTGATCTGGGTGAGCAACGTGTCTGCTGTGTGACAGACACGTGATTGATGAGTGAGAGGACACGGGCCAGCCTGTCACTTGTTAAGGATCATGACCCTCTCCTGTCCATCACTGTGGCTGTGTGTGTACATATCGTTGGTGTCAGGCAGAAACCTCTCATCTCCATATTCTATCTTTTAGTGTTTTGTTTATTTAGTAAATTAACGCCCTACTTGATCACACTACAGCGTCACACAAAAAGCATCAAAAGTAGCAGATCTACAAGCTCGAAACACGTCGCTTCGCACCTTCACACGGTGCGAAGCGACGTGTTTCGAGCTTGTAGATCTGCTACTTTTGATATTTCTGAATTTGAATCCGTAAAAGTAACAGTTTTGGACATATGAGGTTTCCACCCCGACAGAGACGATATGTTTGTGTGTGTGTGTGTCTGTCTGTGTGTGTGTGTGTGTGTGTGTGTGCGTGTGTGTCTGTGTGTGTATTTGCACCTCATCAGCGCCTGCTCTTGCCTCGGGGTTGCGTGCGTGCATAACACTCTTATTCTGACCTGACCACTCCTACATAACGCTCTTATTTACACATAACCACTCCTACCTAACCCTCTTATTCTGACACAATCACTCCTACGTAAGCCTCTTATTCTTCATAAAACTGAACTGATTTGCAACTGCACTTGGACTGAATTTTAATTCCATCTACTAATGTTCCCCCCACACTATGGAGGCTGGGGTTCAAGTGGTTAAGTGATGTGATTTGAACTCTTAAGGGAGCATACTGTCATCAATACATGCCAGTGTGTATTCACAGCTTTGGCCATATAGTGTAAAGAGACAATTATTTGATGAATGCCATTATTTTGTAGCTAGATTTTTTTTTAAATGTATGTTAACATTTACTTCATAGTCATGAAATATGACCAAAATTGCCTGAATAATTAAGTCTTAACTTAAGACCTGGAGGCATGGCCAATGCTGTTTGGCTATTTTGAATGCCACACACATAGCCTTTGATTTTGTCAATAGAGACCTCCTTGCCTACTTATTGATGAAAACGGGTGTAGATGGAAAGTTTTATCAGGTACCCAGTGATGTTGCTAGGTTTTCAATGTAATGGGTCCTGGGATGCAAGGGTGGTCTTTTAGATGGGTCCCAGGGACATTTTATGAGTCCCACAAATTCACACCCTACGTGGTGCCCGGTGCTTGGACCCGGTTTTGTACTACAGATTCATATCTATATGAATCTGTAGTATTAGCACACCTTATGGTAAGAAATACTAGTAGTGGACAACAGGTGGATTTAACATACCTTTGACCAATAGAATACATTTAATCATATAACCTTTTAATCGTTATATTTTATTTTGTATTATTTATGAATGTAGAATTTATTTTTACTATTTATTGTGTAGCAATAAAAGACTGAAAACACTGGCTTACAGTGGAATTATTGGCAACTAAAGAAATAGGAATTCAAGAAATAATGAAGACAAATACTGACAATGCCTATGAACATTGGCTTGCAGTTATTGCACATAGCCAACATGCAATAATAATATTAAGCTTGTCATTGAGAAAGGAAAATAAAGTTGTCTTTTTGAGGAGAAGTGGAACCTTATAAGTCACTTTAAGTTTAAGTAGCATGAGGGAGAGGGTCTACCCTCTTCAGGGAATTAATTGATATGATATCTCTAGGCTACAGAAAACATTCAGTTGGCTATTAAACATACACAAGACACAGACGATAGACAACCGGTTACTTACAGCTGCCATTAATTAGTGCTTTTGATTGCCTTTGTGGTCAAATCAGGGTCAAATGCATAGGCTCAACGAGCCATCGTTAACCTGCTAATGTTACACAGCTGATTGGCAACATTAATCCACCACATCACTCTGATGTCCAAGCAAGTTGGAGAACACTCTAAAATCGGGGATTTTACTTTGGCTGGTCAATTTAAGATGACAATAGCAACAAAGGTTAGTAGTAGACCTGTATGTATGATGATCAGTTATTATTCCAGACAGTGGTCTATCCAAGACGTTTTAACACGTTTAAGACCAGGTCTCAACCAGCTCCTCATGCCGTCTCTCTCTCTCTGTGTGTGGGGAGGGGAGGGGCTGTGCTGCTGCTGTGCGAGAGTCTCCACACAACGTCTAACCGAGTTATACTTCTCTAGTACAACGGTGTCTAACCGGAGAGTTATACTTCTCCACACACGGTGTCTAACCGAGAGTCCAGGGCTCCATGCAGATCACAGCTGACAAATATTATCGGAGCTATTATTAATGTTATCGGTTTTATCGGGATGATGTCATAAATCCTGATATCAGACCAATAATTATCGGGCTGATACTTATCGTGCACTACTAATTTTACCGCGAATTATTTTTATATTTTTCTGTGTTGTTGGTGAAAACTCTAGTGCGTCCCATGGACGCAACTGCGGTGTCACGAATGCGTCCTTTCGCAATATGGTGCGTCAGAGACGCAGGACGCAGGCCTACGAGCATCTCTGGGTACCCAGGGGGCAAACCCCCCCTTTTTTTGGAAACCTGCATTTGCCCTGCCATCAAAGGTTGGCCACCAGAAATAATATCTATGACCCAGTAGGATCACAACCTATATGGACAACCCGGTCAATTTTTTGCTGGAAATCCAATATGGCCGCCTCAATATTGGCCCCTATCAGAAAATAGCTTTGGCGATAACTTTTGAACCAGATGGGCTAGAAATGTAAACTTGGTGTCTATTTCATGGTTTCAGAGCATGAGAAACTCAATGGAATACTTATTTTTATGATTAGGTGTGTCTGGACCTTTACTTAGTCTGCTTTTTAAGCAATATGAACACATTTGGTCAGTTTGAGCTTTCATTTCTATGTTGTCAATATGGCTGCAGTCATAAATAATGTATGGTATTACATTTTTGCTCAGATTCTATCTATAGTTGTGGGGATGATTGCAGTGAAAAATCTGAGAAAAAGCCCACAATGTATATTATGTATCATTTTAATAAACTAACTACAATATAAACAGACACACACACTCCAAGACTTGCCAAACACTTCAACTTTAGGGCTATACAAATTAACATAGTGGTATGCATTCAAGTAACATAACAAAATATAGACTACTTAGTGACAAACAGAGTAAAAGCGGATTTGAGGTTGCCTACAAAAGGTTCATTTTGACCTCTATGGTGCTGGCTTGCCTGCTTCTAAAGCCAATGATACGATGGTACAATGCTATTCACTGTCACTGTTGTCACGTGTTGCACTGATCCTGCTGCATCGTGTCTCCAGTCCCTGGCAACGGCATCCTAAGTAGCATGGAATTTCCTTCTTTGCACAGGAACAGTTTTTCTGGCAGCCTTTGATACAGCTGCATGATATTGCCTTGTTCATTGACACAGGCCAGGCTGGCTCGGTAGATGCAAGGGGGACTGCATTGCTATCCAGGCGAGGCGTCCAGAGATGGCATTCCTAGGAGAGCAGCTGCTGCTTTTTCAGGAATCATTGAATGGGCAACCAACTGCAGTCCTCTGGGCAACCTTCCTGGAGATGTCAGATATTCTCCAAAGGTTTATCTACTACGATCGGGAAGGTGACTGGACAGGACATCTCTGTGAATCAGCAAGAATGCTACCCTACCTCACTGCAGCAGGCCACTACAAGTACGGGCAGCAATCTTTACCTCTGTATTTGTCTGAGATGAAGAAACTACCAGAAACGGCTTCAGAGGTACATGAAGCACTGATGGCAGGTGTATTTGTTGGCAGACGAGCAGATGGCAGCCACAACAGTGTTGCTCTTGACATGCTACTGGAACAGACCTATAATGCTGATGCCAAGGAAGCAAGCGGTCTGGATGGCATTACACTCAGCCCTGCTGCCCGGACAAAATGGGTCTACACAAAACCACTCACTGCAGCTGTCTCTGCAGAGCTCAAGTCTATGCTCCACCTCCACTCCTCCAACCCACACCATGAGTCTAGTCAGAGTCGTGTAACCCGGGATGCAGAGATGGTAGTCAAGGTCATGGCAGCAGTGGAGACTAACCCACAGTGAGCACATCATCCATGATCAACATATCTACAGGACAGTGTGCTGATTCCACAGTCAAGGACGACTTGATGAGTGTGAAAGAACTGGGTCTGAAGGCACTGTGTGAATCACTGTCCAGTGATCAGAAGAAGACAAGCATAATGAAGCTTAACACTTTCCACACTCAAAACACAAAATCCAAAAAATCGAAGGGGAAAACCTCAGCACCTGGCAAGAGCAATGAAATTACTGCCCTCCTGCGCATGACCCAAATCATAGCCAGTGGTGGAGAACTCAACCTTGTTGACTTTATAGGCAACCACGAGTGCAGTGACTTCCCCCCCTTCCCTCTTCCAGGAAGATGGCAGGATGAGAACAGGTACCAAGGCAAGCCTTGTGAAGGTCCTGAAAGAGGAGACCAAAGTTGCATGCATCCCTGACCTGCCTACAGAAGACAGAAAAACAGCAGTAGTTATTGATGCCATGTATGCCATACGCCATTGGTCGTTCTTGAAAGGTGAAGCATTTGGAACAATCGCTGAACGATACAACGTCTGCTGTTGAATGATGTGCCTGCTGGCACAGAGATCATTCACTTCTGTTGTGACCGGTACAGTGGACCTAGTCTTAAGACAGCTGAGCAAGAACACAGATATGCTCGACCAAAACCTTCCAAAGAAGCTAACAAGGCAAACCTATTGAGTTTCCTCTGTGACGAATGGTGTGAAAATGAGAAACTTAAGTCGGCCCTTGTTCCAACACATCTTTACCTGGGTGGGGGGTTTAAAGAAGAGACAATGAGTGTGGTGATCAAGGAGGGGTCTATTGAAGATGTCCCTGCACTAGAATCCACACAACAGGAGGCTGATACAAGAATAATACTCCACACCCTGTACAGCGTCCAGAATGACAAAGTTGACAGAGTTGTCATCCATGCCAATGACACAGACATCATCATCATGTGCCTTTACTATAAAGCAACACATCTCAGATGCCTTCCAGAGCTGTGGGTGAGAACAGGGCAAAATTCATACCTTCCTATCCATCAAATGGTATCAGCACTGGGGCTCGCACGGTGTCGTGCCCTGCCCTTTATCCATAGTTTAAGTGGCAGAGATACCACCAGCTATCCCTTCTTCACTGGGAAGAAGGCATGGTTCAAGGCCAGCATGTGTCTGGATCTCCCTGCACTTGAGGAGTTTGGTGAAAACTCTTCTGATTCCCTCTCAGATGATGTCATCAATCAGGCACAAGACCTCACAATTGCTGTATATACATCCAAAGCGGACCACCCGGAGGATTTTGACCTGAGTAAGCTTAGAGTGTACAAGTTCCTCAATAATAGATCAACCCTCTTAAAGCTGCTGCCCCCGACAGAGAATGCCATTGACCTGCACCTGAGAAGAGCTGCTCTAGCAACCATAATAGATAAATGTGCACACATCGCCAAGCCGGATATTCCCTCTTTCGCAGAGTATGGATGGTCTCTCAGTGCTAGCAATGCAGTCCCCCTTGCATCTACCGAGCCAGCCTGGCCTGTGTCAATGAACAAGGCAATATCATGCAGCTGTATCAAAGGCTGCCAGAAAAACTGTTCCTGTGCAAAGAAGGAAATTCCATGCTACTTAGGATGCCGTTGCCAGGGACTGGAGACACGATGCAGCAGGATCAGTGCAACACGTGACAACAGTGACAGTGAATAGCATTGTACCATAGTATCATTGGCTTTAGAAGCAGGCAAGACAGCACCATAGAGGTCAAAATGAACCTTTTGTAGGCAACCTCAAATCCGCTTTTACTCTGTTTGTCACTAAGTAGTCTATATTTTGTTATGTTACTTGAATGCATACCACTATGTTAATTTGTATAGCCCTAAAGTTGAAGTTTTTGGCAAGTCTTGGAGTGTGCATGTGTCTGTTTATATTGTAGTTAGTTTATTAAAATGATACATAAGATACATTGTGGGCTTTTTCTCAGATTTTTCACTGCAATCATCCCCACAACTATAGATAGAATCTGAGCAAAAATGTAATACCATACATTATTTATGACTGCAGCCATATTGACAACATAGAAATGAAAGCTCAAACTGACCAAATGTGTTCATATTGCTTAAAAAGCAGACTTTTTGCCATAACAGTTAGCTGTCACTGTAAAAGTCATAGTAAAACTCATTTTCGGGTGGCGTTCATCTTGTAAATATGCAAAGTAAAGGTCCAGACACACCTAATCATAAAAATAAGTATCCCATTGAGTGTCTCATGCTCTGAAACCATGAAATAGACACCAAGTTTACATTTCTAGAGCATCTGGTTCAAAAGTTATCGCCAAAGCTATTTTCTGATAGGGGCCAATATTGAGGCGGCCATATTGGATTTCCAGCAAAAAATTGACCGGGTTGTCCATATAGGTTGTGATCCTACTGGGTCATAGATATTATTTCTGGTGGCCAACCTTTGATGGCAGGGCAAATGCAGCACACCCCCCTTTGCCCCCTGGGTAAGGCAATTAGCTCACTTTATGGTGCACCACAATCATGTGTAAAGGTAAATGATGCTTGTACCAATTGGTTTCCCACTCCATCAGGGGTGAAACAGGGGGATGCTTTGTCCCCTACATTGTTCGCTGTACACAGCGATTTGATTTGATTGGCTAAATCATTAATATTATTAATTATTAAAGATCTAGCCAATCAAATCAAACCGCTAAACTGCAGAGTCAAATGTGGAAGTGAACATGTCAGCATTTTATTGTATGCGGATGACATTATCTTAATAGCAGAGACAGAATTTGACTTACAAAGAATGCTGACATGTGCAAGTAAATGGTGTAAAAAAAAAAAAATAGACTTTTGATAAATGAAAAGAAAAATGAAATCATGCATTTTAAAAACCCTACCATGCGCACAAGTGACTTTCAATTCCAATTTGGGGGATCAAAGTTGAATTATACAAAGTTCTATAAATATCTGGGCTTTTATTTGGACGAGCATATGCATTTTATAAAAGGAACACCTTTATTGACAGAATCAGCAGATAGAGCACTAGGGGGAGTCATAGCTAAAACAAAGACCCTGAGGGATATTGGTTTCTCTACCTACTCCAAACTATACCAGGCTTGTGTGTGTCCAGTGTTGGATTATGTAGCAGGAGTGTGGGGATTTAAGCAATATCCTAAAAGTGAGGCTGTACTCAATACAGCAATGCGGTACTTCTTGGTAGTACAGAAATTCACGCCAACCCTGGCTATCATGGGAAATATGGGGTGGGAACCCAATGAGGTACGGTGGAATGTGCACATGGTACGTCTGTGGAATAGAATACTGGGGCTGAATTCCAATAGAATTGTAAGAAAGGACTTTGAGTGGGACATGTTGATCAAGGGTTGCATGGGCTACGGACATGTATGACATTCTTTTGAGAGCTGGGTATTGAAGACCAGAAAAAGTAGAGAGTATGGTAATGAAATTAATTATTTAAAAAAGAGTAAAGGACAGATGGGCACTGGATTTATGGTGTAAACCAAAACTCTGCACTTATTGTGAGATAAAGCATGTCTATGGTCCAGAAAAGTATGGACTGTATAACTTATAAAGAAACAATCCTTATGTGCTCAAATCAGGGCTGGCATACTTGGTCTTCATATTGAGACGGATAGGTACGTAGGCACGGTTGAGGAGGATAGATTATGTGGTTTGTGTGATCTTAATGAAACTGAAAATGAAATGCATTTTGTTTTGTATTGCTCATTCTACAACTCTATCAGGCAGAGACTTTTCCATAAGGTAGATCCAAAGTATGAATCTGAGTGGTTGGATGACTCAGAGAAACTGAAAGGTCTCTTTCAACATGCCATTTTTTCCATTTGCTTCATCTCTTGAAAAGGCCTGGTCAATGAGGAGGAGGGCCATTTACATGTAAAATGGCGTTGTCTTAGTTGTTCTTATTTTGTTCATTATTATGAGGACGTAATACGAACGGGAAGGATTGTGGGGGCGGCAGTGGCTTTACAATCAATGTAAAGCGCTTCGGATAGAAGCGCTATATAAATGCACCATTTACCATTTTTTGCCATTGATAATGTCAGTTGTTTTCTTTTTGTGTTATGTGTCATATAATCCCATATGGGATGGGCCAAAATGGTGGCATGACACATTTCATTCATTCATATGCGCGTGGGCACGCACGCATGCACGCGTGTACGCACGCACGCACACATGCACACACGCACGCATGTTCTCTCTCTCTCTCTCTCTCTCTCTCTCTCTCTCTCTCTCTCTCTCTCTCTCTCTCTCTCTCTCTCTCTCTCTCTCTCTCTCTCTCTCTCTCTCTCTCTCTCTCTCTCTCTCTCTCTCTCTCTCTCTCTCTCTCTCTCTCTCTCTCTCTCTCTCTCTCTCTCTCTCTCTCTCTCTCTCTCTCTCTCTCTCTCTCTCTCTCTCTCTCTCTCTCTCTCTCTCTCTCTCTCTCTCTCTCTCTCTCTCTCTCTCTCTCTCTCTCTGCACACTGATGATCTCACTGTTCTTCCATGTCACGTGACGTCTTTTCTGTGCCTTTGCCCCAGATCTTCCACATGACCTATGACTTGGCCAGTGCGGTGATGAGGATCTTCAACCTGATCGGCATGATGCTGCTGCTGTGTCACTGGGATGGATGTCTGCAGTTCCTGGTTCCCATGCTGCAGGACTTCCCCTCTGACTGCTGGGTGTCCCTCAACAAGATGGTGGTACGTACTGCGTGATCTAATATGAGAGTGACGACACTATAGCGTTGACTCCTATTGTAAGAATGGAATGCTGAAATGTTCGTTCTATCCCAATGAGATAGTTCCAACGTTTGGAACTATTGCCCAAAGCGTGTCATAACTCTCTCTCTCTATGGGTCTGGGTACATAGTACCACAGCGTTTTCTTTTTTTTTTGTTGATCGATTGAATACTTTGTTAGTGAAGAAATGTGAACAGCACGTGGTACAGTATGACATGAAGGCTACAAGGATAACACAACAAAGTCCTGGGGACTTGTTTCCATTGTAGTCCTATGTATTCAATTCATCAACGTGGCATAAAACATTTACACGATAGCATGTCATACAAAAGAGATAATTATCTATCACCCTTGTGCTCTCCTCCTGATACATGTTTTTTTTCCAGGCCAGTTTTGAAAGAAAACCAGTGTTACACATCCTTTAACTCATTCAGTGCCAATGACGTCGCCGATGTCACGTTTTTATAAGCCCAGGGTGCCAATGACGTTGGCAAAAAAAAAAATTCAGAACCCAAGATATGATGATTTGAAGATTTGCTGCTCCATTCACTTCTTGTTTAACATCTTACTGAAAAAGGCTGTATCTCGCTTCCTACGCGCACTTTTTTTTTTACAATGTATTTTTGGCTCTGGCACTCAGAGCCAAACTGACAGAAATAAGTCAGGCACTGAATGAGTGGATGGTGTCAGGGCATTCCACATTTTGGTGGCGGAGCAGTGGAATGAGAATTCTTCCATGTTTGTTCTACATTTGGGGGGTACCGGATCATGGTTGCTCCTTCTAGTGTTGTGGTTGTAGGTGTCGCTCACTTTGGAGAAGTAGTTAGACAGGTATTGAGGACACTGTCCTTATGACTATCAATGACAAAAAGGAACCACAACCACCAGCATGTTCAACAGCAGAAAAAAAAACTTAAATTATATATTGTTATTATTATAAAAAGTGAAACACTGCCATTATTAATATTTCCATGTACGCCGAATAGAGGAAATAGCAGATTTTTTGATGTAAACTGTTTTGACAATTTTTGACAGTATGACATGCCCAAAATAGGGGCGCCGGTTTGACACAGTACAGAAATAACATGAACAAAATAAGAACACCCACCACCCCCAAGAAAAATAAAAAATAAAACAGCAGATGTGTAGTTGTTAGATGTTCTGTAGCCCCAGATTCTGAAATCAATCAATATTTTGTGAACTAGTCCACACTCCACAGTGGAGTCACTGGATACGCTAAGAACACCAGCAAGTAGCTGCTTCACTGACCATGAATTGGAGACTGAACTTGTGTATTTAAAGCTCCAGTTGGCAGCTTCAAAGGTGCTGTAAGTGATATTAGTTTCGTTAAAGGGCAAGGCCACTTTGGTAGAGGTTTAGGGTTGTGTAGTTACCTTGCCATGATGTAACTCCAGAGGTGGACAAGAAATAAAAAATAATTTGATAATACAAATGTTAACTTCCTGTTGATTTTACTATTTAAAGATCCGGATCAGGATCCAGTTTTCTTCCTAATAAAAATGGCAAAATCAACAGGAAATTAAATTTTTTATATAAGTGTTTGTGTTCGTTTCTGTTCTAAATGAGTGGCTTTGAGAGTTGTTTCAGCGTGCAAGTCAATGAGGAGCATATTTAGAATTTTTAACAGGAATTTTGAACGGAAGGACATTTACAAACATAGGCTACTATGTAAAATTTGTCCTCTGCATTTAACCAATACTAACTATTAGATTGCTGTTACTGAACACTCTGTAGCAATGATTCCTATGAGAATATAGTTATTTAACACAGAATATATATTTTTTTAATGGAGCTTTTTGGCCTTTATTTATAGTTTACAGTAGAGACAGACAGGAAACAGGGAGAGAGAGAGATGGGGAGACATGCAGCAAAGATCGTCGGGAACGGGACTCGAACCCGCAATGCGCCGTCAGGCTACATTGGAGCCTTGGTGCCCGGACCGCTACGCCAGCCGTCCGGGCCTAACACAGCTATTTAACACTTGTTTTATCTAAAAATATCACTTTCAGCACCTATGACGATAATAATTGTGATCAGGCGATAATGTCATAATCGTGACAGCCCTGCCTGTCATGTTAATTAATTATTTACTGGCATTAGACACTGCTGCGATTGTTTGTTCGCCGGCGAAACAATTGCTCGACATTTGCTTTGCAATTAGAACACCCAGATCAATGTCACCGTTGATTGGCTCACAACACAAATCGGTCTATCTCCTTGATTGGGTCATGAATGACCTTGTTTTGAGAACACAGAGATGAAATTGACATTGGGCCGAATCCCTGGTTCTGGCAATTTAATGCAAATTGTGTGCGTATAAACAGAGCGCTGAATTTCTCTCACAAGAGTCTTACCATCTGAGGTCCATATTTAATAATTATGGAATCCTTATGCCTAGTTATATAGCAGCTATAGGTTAGATTACATCGATGGGTCTATTCTCAGAAAAAGGGCACTAATCTTTTCTCATTATCCCCTTGAGCAGGGGTCTTCAACGTTTTCAGGCCAAGGACCCCTTAGCTGAGAGAGAGAGATGAAGTAGGGACAGCTGCAGATGAAAAAAAAAGACTTGTTTGACAGCACTGTCATTGGATTAATGAGAATTTTCAGACATTTAACCATTTGAACCGTCAATACTTAGTCTGCTCTTTTTCCCCCTCTACACCAAACCTCTTTGCCGAAAATAGCCGATCTACAAGCTCACAACGCCTCGCGGCTATTTTCGGCTGATGTTGTTCTCAGAATAGAGATGCTAGGGTTCATGTGGTTAATGTAAAAAAAACATGATCCTATCACACAAAGATTTGGCGGCCCCCCCCTGTAGTAACTCTGAGGACCCCCTAGGGGTCCCGGCTCCCCTGTAGTAATTATGAGGCCCCTCTAGGGGTCCCGGACCCCCTGTTGAAGACTCCTGCCCTTGAGCATAACTATATCATCTAACCATAGTTGCGCTGCAAAAGGTTCTGAACGGGATGTCAGTGTTTTAAAGCCATTAATCAATGTAATCGTCACGACTGGTGGTGAGTGCAGGGTAACGGGCACACGGAGCAGGTAAGCAAAGCAAAGTTTGTTGTTTACCCAGGGTGTCGGACTAAGCACGAAGCTTGTTTCCAGCCGGACCCTGCATGGAAGCCTTGCTCAAGGGCTATTCAGCGGTGATTCATGATTGATGTGATGAATTGGGGAATCGAACTAGGGACCTTCCGGTATCAAGGCCGCCCCTCTAACCACTAGGCCACCGCTGCCACTAAGGTGCAGTTCAATAGATTCATCAACAAGGAGGTATTAAGGCTTGCAGGACGGTGAGGCGGGCAAGGGTCAAGAAAACTGATGGCGGCACGCCAAACGCAGACACATCCAATAGGAGCAGGCAGGAATCCAAAATCCAATGATTAGGGCTGTCAAGATGATTAAATTTACTTGACGATTAATTGCGATTAACAATGTGATTGTGTGGCTTTTAGGCCTTGTTCAACAAAGGTTGAATCGATTGTGACGATTATGCAAAATAATGATGACAGGCCTACCAATGATCAGGCAAAAAAGGCTACTTTTTAGCCTCGTTCCCATAGACTGTAAAAAAAACAACTGCTATTGGCTGAAACCGCAGCGAGGGTGGGTCTTCACTCGGTAGAACCAGTAGAAACCTTAGAAACATACCTTACTTTATCATTAACCATAATTTACTAAACGCATATCGTGATGATTTTAAAGACTTTAAACTAGCGATTGAAAACATAAAGTGTTTATGAAAAGGTTTACTAATAAAATCAAGTGTAAAGTTCGCCCAAAACCTCATTGACTTAAATTGAGATCATAATTTATTGCGACCGGTAGAAGGTAAAGTAGCGACATCTGCTGGGCCATTAATAGGAACAGCAGACTGAAAGAGAACCCGGAAGTGAGCTTCAATTCCAGCGGAGATTCCTTGTTGCCTGCTCGTTCCCAGCCTACAGTTTATACTTCATCATACGACTAGCGAAAATAGCCAATCTACCAGCTCCCAAGGCATCGCATCGTGACGCATTGTGAGCTTGTATAGGCTGAGTATAGGCTTTTTTTCACAGTTATTAATTTCTATTTAATTTTAATTTATGTATGGAAAGTTTTCACCTATAATGACCTACAATGGGCTGGCAGGTTGAAAGCGTTGAAAGAGGCAGGTCAGGTAGGCAGAAACACAGGTACAAGGTCAGGTATACAGGGTCGTGTTCTGGGTCAGGCACAGGGTCGGGTACGGCTACGGTATGGCAGGACACCAGGATACAGGATACAGGTTCTGGACCGGCCAGATCAGGCTCAGGTTCCGGTTGTGGTCAGAACTGCAGACTCACTCCCAGTTTTCCACCACAGTCTGAAGAAGACTCACCTCTTCAGACTCATCCTCAGCCCCTATAGTACTCCTCCGTCCTTCTGTCCTTTTTTCGATAGGTGCTAGTTTACTACGGCATTGGTTCTCAAAGTGGGGTCAGAGGACCCCCAGGGGCACTTGAGGGGGTTCCAGGGGGTCCCCAGCTAAATGATGGACACGGACGAAATGGACCCTTATGGGTCTGTAACTCTGAGAGTGTACAAATGGAACCAAATGGACCCGTTAGGGTCCATTTGGTTCCATTTGTACACTCTGAGTTAAATTAACATTGATTTTACAATATGAATTGGGGTCCCAGAGACATACATGCCATTAAATGGGGGTCCGTAGCCTAATGCATGTCAAACTGAGGGTCCTTGAAATTAAAATGGTTGAAAATCACTGCTAGAGAGCCGTAAAAATCTTCTATTATGGGGGTCCCTGGCTTATCTTTTCAAATGGGGGTCCACGGGCTAATAAGTGTCAATTTGGGTGTCCAGCCCAGTGGCCTTGTGGCTAGAGTGTCTGCCCCGAGATGGGGAAGTCGTCGGGGTTCAATCCCCGGCCGGGTCATGTACCAAAGACTATGAAAATGAAATCCAATACCTCCCTGCTTGGCAATCAGCATTAAGGGCTAGATTGCAGTGTTGATTTCGTCGACTTAAACTATGAAGAAAACTTTTCGTCGACTACCTTTTTGACGAAAGCTAAATAAACAAGAAAGAATGACATAGATGTCATGGTGGACGGCGCAGCGCCCCCCCCCAAAAAAAAGAAAAAAGTGTTTGGGGGTACAAAAGCATGAAATGAAAAAAAAAAAAAAAAAAAAGGAGGTCTGCGGTTACTTTAGTAGTTACTTACACCAAAAAGTAATGCGTTACTGTGAAAAGTAACTTTTAAGTTCACGTTTTGGCCTATAACTCTTGAACTATATAGGCCAAAACATGAATCTGCCTGTTACAGCGCCACCATGAGGCCAGCAGGAGGCTGCGTTAATGACTATTTACCAATGGACCGAATGCCCCCGCCCTCCCCCAGGTAAAAATCACTAAATAACGATAGAAAGCAATACATGATTTTTAGCGGTGCCAACCGCTCTAAGCTTGACTTTGTCCGTTTGCGCGTCCGTCCGTATGTTATGAGCACGGGATGAGCACGGCAAAGAAGCAAACAGCTATAACTTCAGTTTGCAGCATGCCACCAAGTCCAAATTTGGTATGTGGACTTAGACCACCAATAGGGACGAGCATGAATTGATGACGTTATCAAAGAGGGGTCCAGGGACCCCCGGCGCCCGTATGAGCACGGGATGAGCACGGGATTTTAAACAGCTATAACTCCAGTTTGCAGCATGCCACCAAGTCCACATTTGGTATGTGGACTTAGACCACCAATAGGGACCAGCATGAATTGATGAAGTTATCAAAGAGGGGTCCAGGGACCCCCAGCGCCCGTATGAGCACGGGATGAGCACGGGATTTTAAACAGCTATAACTCCAGTGTGCAGCATGCCACCAAGTCCACATTTGGTATGTGGACTTAGACCACCAATAGGGACCAGCATGAATTGCTGAAGCCCCGCCCCCTCTGTCTTCCCATTGGCTGGCCTTCAAACAGCCATAACTCAAGTTCGCAGCTTGCTATGGAATACAAATTTTGTACATGGACTAAAGCCAGCAATAGGGACTAACTGTCATTACTTAAACCCCGCCCCCTCTGTCTGCCCATTGGCTGGGCTTTAAACAGCCATCATTCCAGTTTGCAGCATGCTACCAAGTACAAATTTGGTAAGTGGACTCAGACCACCAATAGGGACGAACTGAAATGAGTTAAGGCCCGCCCCAAAGGCACCGCTTCCTTCACACAGGGTGTGATTTTTTTTTAACACTCATATTTTAATTATTATCATTACAAACTAATAAAATAACCCTTGTTGTGAAAAAAACAAAGTAGTCCTTTAAAGTATCAAAAGTACAGGCCTTCTACAATTTCTGCAATTATCAGATTAACAAGCTCACAGTTATTTTCAAATAGCCTATGTATAAAATGAAAATTAGATACATGTTTCATAATATCATAATTTCTATCTGAAAAGTAACTAGTAAGAAAGCTTTCAAGTAGTTGTAGTGGAGTAGTATTATTGGAAGTGGGAAATACTCAAGTAAAGTACAACAACCTGAAAATTGTACTTGTACAGTAAATGTATTTAGTTACTTTCCAATTCCACCACTGTATTTTAGCATACTTCAGTGGTGGAAAATGTACTCACATGTTTTACTTGAGTAAAAGTATCAGTACTACATGGTAGAAGTACTCTGTTACTAGTAAAAGTCTGGTATTATAAATTCATGAAAAGTACAAAAGTATTGGTATCAAAATGTACTTTAAGTACCAAAAGTAAAAGTACAAAAATGTTTGAAAGTAGTTGTGAGCTTAGATCGGCTATGTTCAAATAGCCTACATATAAAATAGGGCTTTGAAATGTGTAAAATAGGACCATTAGTGGCTAATGTATTTTATATAATGTCATAATTCATATCTGAAAAGTAAGTGGTAGAAAGTTATTTATTTTAGTTTGTTTTGTTTTATTTCGTTTGCATTTATCATTGTTATTATGGCTTATTATCAGATGTGGACAGTAACTGATGAATTTGTAAATTTACTTGAGTAGCCTACTGTGTGTGTGTGTGTGTGTGTGTGTGTGTGTGTGTGTGTGTGTGTGTGTGTGTGTGTGTGTGTGTGTGTGTGTGTGTGTGTGTGTGTGTGTGTGTGTGTGTGTGTGTGTGCGCGTGTGTGTGTGTAATTTGTGTGTAATTTGTGTGTGTGTAATTTGTAGATAGGGACAACACTAGTTGTCGATGCAAACATAACACTTCAGGTCCCTTTTAGTTAGCGCATAGCAGTGACATATGGTGCCTTTTTGCCTTGAATATTCATGAAAGGCAGAGTGACATGGTTTGTTTTTCGCCTTGAAAACAATGAAAGGCATCCAATGTTGCTATAGTCAGTATGCCTAAATTGTATGTCTTTCATCCACGTTTCCCCATTCAGACAGTATGGCATGAATACAGTCTCAAAGGGGAAACGTTTTTATTGTATTAGGACTCATATATATTATATATACATGTTTTTAGTGTTTTAGTGGTTATTTTGTGCTGCACCACTATAGGCTATAAAGATATGCATTTAGTTTACTCGTTTTGAATCAAACCTGCACTAATTTGACTTGTGATAAAAAAAAAAGCCATATAAAAAAATACAGCAATTCATTGGTGTGAAAAATAAGTAATGTACTTTTACGTGTACTTAAGTATTTCTAAAAGTATTTACTCTTGATTACTTAAGTATATTTAAAAGCAAGTACTTTTTTACTCTTACTTGAGTAACATTTTGACTGAGCTACTTTTACTTGTAGTGGAGTAAATTTAAGCAGGAAGTATCTGTACTCTTACTCAAGTACTGGGAAAGACTCTACTCTGTCCACCTCTGCTTATTATGCAGGGGCGTCGAATGAAATAACGGCTCTATTGTTAAGTAGTTAATGTGTGAATTACTTTGAAACTAATGGCCAGTGGTCAGTATCACCTCAAGACAATAGGGAGTAGTATCAACACCAGTCCACAACATATAAATACTAGATCTGTAAGTAAAAGTATTATTGTCATTATTACAATTGTTGTATGACTATTACCTGCTTATGTAGGGCGTCTAGCGCCACCCAGTGGGTGTTCGTATTGAGCGCAGGACTGTGTGATTTATGTGAACGGTCTTCTTACCCCCTGTTTTTCAGTAGCGGGGGGCGGGGAGCGGGGTATAGTATAAACTGTTATATTAGATGAGTGAAACAGCTGTCGATACAGTCAATATAAGTAAATCATTATATGATGATAACCTTAGGACTAACTTTTTTATATTTTTGGGACATTTTGTTATTTTGCACAACACGAAACAGCAGAAATTAAATCTGGCGAAAACAGTTGCGTGCATTAAACTTTAAAGGAAACATGCCGTAAAATATACAATAAATATCCATTTGCCTAATTCACCACTACTTTTGCGTTTGAAAAGTTACTCCTAAGGCTATCATCATATAATGATTTACTTATATTGACTGTATAATGTCCCAAAAATATAAAAAAAAGTTACTCCTATAAGGCTATCATCATATAATGATTTACTTATATTGACTGACAGCTGTTTCACTCATGATACAATGTCTCTTTTTTATAATATTTTATAATATAACAGTTTATACTTAGGCTGTCTGAAAGTGTAATGTTTAGAGAAATTCTAAGTTTCAAACGCAAAAGTAGTGGTGAATTAGGCAAATGGATATTTATTGTATATTTAGACGGCATGTTTCCTTTAAAGTTGGGTAGGGTCTAGGGGCGCCCCCGCCCCCGCTACTGAAAAACAGGGGGTAAGAAGACCGTTCGCGTGATGTATGGTTAATGCGACGTCACTTCCGGTTTGCGAGGAGAGTATTTTATTTACTTTCTGTATTTAGGCGGATTAGCGTGTGCATCTGTATGAGGAAAGTGTTGCATAAGTGACTGAGTGATTTATATGTTTACTGTGTAATTTTCAGAGGGATAAGTTAGTAGTTTGACAATATATACAGCAGTAACGATGTGGACTGCGCATGCGTCTGTGTGACGACTTCCGGTTTAGTTCCGGTGTAGTTGTAACTGCGACATGCATTTGGCCTTCAATATTTTTTTGTCAGTTCCTTATTGTCAGTCCGTTTAACACAATGTTACAATATACGTTTACACGATATAGTCATGTATAGGTCTTGGATTGACTAGTGTCATTTGGTGAGTCTGTGATCGATTGCTGTGGTCCTCAAGCCAGAACACTTTACGTCACATTTGATCTTGCGCGTGCGTACATAGTTGTTTTCGTCAACGACAGACAACGCAACAGTTAGCGTAGATGCTTGGTATGATGAATATGCATGAATAATGGTTATTACTCAATGGGATAAACTCTTTCATTGTATTCGTATATGTTGCTTATATATCTATGTATGTTGTCGTATGATTGACGTTATTTTCTTTTCGAGTGTTTCTGTGTATTATGCAGTTCATCTACATCTAATGTGGACACCCAAAGCTAAGCTAATGTGTGTACTGGTATTTCAAGGCCTGGCAGAGAATAACGCTTTGTTTGTCGTAGTTTAGATTTGCGTTGTGAGCTGCACGTCTGCTATTTGCAAACATTTTTGTACTTTGGGTACTGTAAGCACATTTTAATACTAATAGTTTTACTGAAGCACATTAATTCCGGATCCTTCCTCATAATACACTACTTCTACATCGCAGTATTGATACTTTTACTTAAGTAAAACATTCGATCACTTCTTTCCACCATGCCATTTCATTTATATTTGAATCACGTCAGTTTGCAATGCAATTCATAGCTAAAGATGTATAAACCTGTGTGATATAGTGATGTTATAGAGTACTTCTAACTATAGAGTACTGCTAACTGGGAAAGCAGTCAGCCCACACCATGCCATTTAATTTCTATTTGAATCACCTCAGTTTGCAATGCAATTCATAGCTAAAGGTGTATAAACCTGTGTGACGTTTTATAGAGTACTGCTAACTATTGTACTGCTAACTGGGAAAGCAGCCAGTCCAGCAGGGGCCATTCACACACTCTCTATGTTGTCTTGACAATGACGTTGACTCTAGTACCCCAGATGCGACGACCTGAACGTTGTGGTTGTCCTATGCTTATGCTATGCTAAACAAGTTAAACAACACATATACAGTAACGTAAAAAGGAATATAGGACAAGAAATTAATGTATATACTATTGCTATAAAACAACAAATGTAGCCTACATGTTTAAGCATACAGATGCATTAACTATGTCCATGTGTATGATGCGACAGATTGAATAGCATATTATTGACTTCATTGATGCCTTATTGTTGTTGTAATGTGTGAACAAGATGGCGCTCAAATATTGTACATTTACATTGAAGAATGTCAGCTTGTATGTAATTGTAATTGTGCTGAGACAGAGTGATTCACTCACACGAAGGTTATTTACCATGCTCGAGCTGTATACAGCCTTCAACTCCAGTCTGCAAATCGGCCCAGTGATCTACAGGAACCACATCTCGTGGCCCACTACCCACGACCTGCGCCCCCAGACCTTCACTTCAGTTCAACATTGGGCATAAATTTAGCAATATTGACCATGATTTCATAAGAGTGCGGGGCTCACACTGAAATGTACAAATTAGCTCAGCTCTTATAGCATGGCTACACGCTATACAGCAGTTGCGTGGGGCTACTGCGTCGTTGGTTTGAGTCATTAGATGACATTGTTATGTTTGTCATATGTTTTGCTCCATGTAAATTTGATTCCATTATGACTGTTTTCATTGCCCACATTCCATATCCTAAAGGCAATTTACAAGCTCTGATCTATCGCGTTTAGGAGTTCTCCTAACGCTGCCATGACCAATGACTAAATTAGTACAACTAGCTAACAAACAAGTATCTGTTTTATTTAGATTAATTATGTGTGGCAATGTTTAAAATAAATGACGCACTATTTGAAAAGTAATGTGTACATGTGTCTGAAAAAGGTGCGTCTGCAATGAATTACATCAACAATGTTAAAAGGCAACTGCAAAAACAAACTTCCAAATGTATAATCATTTGAAAATAGCAGATCTACAAGCTCACAATGCTTGTAGATCGGCTATTTTCAAATGGCCGAAATGTATGGGCTGAAGTGGTTACTGTATGTTTTGTAATGAAAATCTACAAAGTAACCACTGTAAGTCAACGTCACATGAAGATGTGTGTTTTTAAAAACAAGGTACATTTACAGGTTACTATGTGTATAAAAAAAGGAAACTCATCAGGCTCAAAGAGGAGTAAAATGATCGCTGCCCATCCATATTGTAATGTGATCATTAACATGTGAGGCAACTGGTGACCTGAGCCATCATCAGGATTCGGTTATATTTGCATTGAATGAAAGCACACTGCATAATGATAGAATGGCCTATGCATTTTAGCCATGTGAAACAATGCGGTTCTATTTGCATGTAATCATTTTATGTTGAAAGACTATGTATTTTATTTGAAAACATGTACAGGTTAATATGTACATAAAAAGGGAACAGATAATGTATCTACAGAGCATCACCTCATGTCTGCTTTTACTACGCAAAAGGGTACTATGAAAACATTTTTCAGAACCACGCTGCTGCCCAAAGCAGGAAGCACAATACAACAATACAACCAGAATCTTCAATAGATCAATTTCTATGTACTAAGATCACTGTGCAGGAATATACACAATGCTTAGTCTTTAGGGTGGTTGTGTTCCGTTTGATATCCTTCTCTTATCACACCAACTCACGAATCTTGCTGCTGTGTTTGGAATATACACAATGCTTAGTCTTTAGGGTGGTTGTGTTCCGTTTGATATCCTTCTCTTATCACACCAACTCACGAATCTTGCTGCTGTGTTTGCACATTGTTGTACTTCGCCCAGCAGATATGGGAGTTTTTTGACATTGGTCATGTTTTCAAAATCTCCGTATGTGGTTGTAACCAAAAATGAAATCGGGGCTTCATTGTTGCGTAAATAGATTCAACTCGACACTTATTAATGTTTTGGTGCATTCTATAATTTAATACAACATTCTGATGCCTCCATAGTCTGTCTACCTCTCTGCAGAGTGTGACGGCATGAAAAGCTCAGTGTGTAGAGGGGTGGGCGGGGCTTTAGGCTGCGTGGACACTTCACGGACCTGCTGCTTTTATGAACAAAATGTGCGCACAAGATCAGCTAAAACAATGCTAAATACTATGCAAAATAAAGGTCCGACTTTATGTTTGATAATTTTTTGGGGTTTATCGTAAGTACCTTATATTTATTGGACACTTAAATGTTTTAGGTACATTCTGTAATGGATGGGAAGTTATAAGGTGACATTTCAATGCTGTTAAATGGACACAGGATCAAGCCAGGGAGCAATGGCCGCGGTGCAGGAATGCCAAGAATGTTCAGATCTGAGAGGGGGCATGTTCAGACCTGAGAGGGGGCGTGAGAGGGGGCGTCTCCCTGCATGAAGCCAAGTTGCAGCAACCAATCGGTGGCAACGAAGCAATGACGACGCGTTCCAGACCCTTTTTTACCAAGACCGCCCCCTTTTTCACACAAACAGAGAGTCCCTGACCAAATCACGCCCCGTTACGCCCCTTTTTCGCCTAAGCCACCTCCTCTCTTTATAAGCCTGCAGAGGTTAACTCCCCACATTGCTCAGATGCCTCAACTGCGTCCATTAGGACGGCCACGCAGGCTCGCCGTCCAAAAACTAAGCTATGATGACTAATACTAAGACTAAATATATTGATCATTTCGTCAACAAATATTAAAATGTTAGGGAGGGACGAGTGGAGAAGAGATCCAGTAGAACTAAAAGACAAGTCATTTTATGTTTGGTTGCGTTCGGGTGTTGCGCTCTGAAAATAGCAGATCTACAAGCTCACAACGCGTCGCGCTGCGACGCGTTGTGAGCTTGTAGATCGGCTATTTTCAGTATGCAACCAAGTGTAAAATCCGCCATTACGACGCCATCAAGGCCTGCCAACATACGTTTTAGTCGACTAAATCAACTGTAGATTTAGTGGACTAAAACTAGACTAAAACTAATATGGGTTCACAAGGTCCTCTCTGCAATTTTAAGAACACATATAAAGAGATAAAAGTCATGAAGTCATGACTCCTACGTCGTTAGCACGGTAACCAAAGCAGATTATGTCGACGCAGGGCGGCTTTGGTTTGACGTTGCTTAAATCAGTCTGAACACACAGATCTGTGACAGATCAGATCTGGTCGCTTGCAAATGCAGTGTGAACAGTCGGGCCAAAAGATTGGATTTCAGAAATAAAATACATTTGACTAATACATCAGTCTAAACGAGGCCTTAGTGACTATTTACCCTGTCATTTGTTGACTATAAGGATCGTGCTGGCTCTGCTTACTCCCTCGCACTTGCGAGTCGCTCTGGATAAAACGGCTAAATTGTTTAATCAAATTAAACTAAATGTAATTGAAAGCAAAGGCACGATGAGGTCCATAGCAAAAGGGACAATTAAGTGGGGCATGCGGGAAACTACAAAATGTGGCTTTGAGAATAGACAGAAGCAGATTATGTGACAGAAATGACCAATAACTCTGTATAATAGCCTCCACAGTGTGCCATGCCAGGGACAGAGAGCCAGACGTATGAGTTAGGATTCGGAGCGGGAGGAAAAAAAAATAGAGAGATTGAAAAAGAGAGATTTATGCTCACCTCCATATCCCTCTCCCTCGTCTCCCCCTCGGCACGATGTGGGCATGACAGGAAAGATAAAAAGGGGAAACAGAAGGGGATTGGAGGGGGCGGGGGTGGTGCGGAGGTATACAGCTGGGCAGCTGGGCTCTTTGTTGCCGTGTCTCTGTGAGTGAGATAAAAGCTGTTTGTTTTATAGGTGTGTCCGTCAGCCCTAGCTCTCTCTCCGCCCGGGTGAGGGAAGACCTGTGTGAACAAGAGGAGGCAGCGCTCCAAATGGGCTTTTAAACGGATTGGGTTCTGCTGCCCGGCACTCAGTCAAAGACCCCTGGTCCCTGCCACCACCAACGCTCATACATTTTACATTTGAATTTATTTCACCCCCAGCCAGAGGCCCGGTTGTGTCGTGTTGTGTTTGTCAGTGATTGCTGTTTTTCTTTCACTGACGTATCTGAAATTATTGCCTGTCGTACAAGCAGCCGTGCAGTTTGTTAAACACTAAGCGGAGAGAGGCGTTTTTTTTTCTTATTTCTTCTGTGCTTCTTTATTGACCGTTTGTGTTTTTTATGTGGTTTAGCACAGACATGGCTCCTAAGCATGGCGGGTGAATGTGGCTTTCTATACGATACAGGTTGGTCACTGCCACTGGGTCGTGGCTTTGTGTGGTGATCGGCCCACATCACCTCACCGATGGTAAGGTGCTTTGATATCGCTGAAGCCCAGTGATGTTGGCAAGCACACCTGGCCTAGCCCGAGGCCTCTGAACTGCTCAGCAGCACAAGTGTGCACATTTTGTCACTTGCCGAGTGCCGCGCTATGAGCTTGTAGATCTGCTATTTTAGAAAAATCTCGAAAAAAAATGTTTTAATTTTTTTCCCAAAAACTGTTAGGATTTAGATTTTTTTAAAGAATCATCTCAGGTCTTAATGGGTGAAGTACATTTTGATGCCAATACTTATGTACTTTTACTCATAAAATTTTTGAATACCGAACTTTTTAGTACTTCCTCCATCACTGCCTGCCACACACACACACACACACTCGCGCACCAGGAGACCTAATGTTCTGTGGAATGCATGCATGCAATAGAATGCACCGGCAAACGTGCACACCCACACACAAACACACCCACACACATACTCACACGCACACACACGCACACAAGCACGCACACACACACACACACACACACACACACACACACACACACACACACACACACACACACACACACACACACTACTCATCATACGGTGGGCCCCTAAGTTGTAAAAGAGCGATGTGACCTTCTCAGTCGGGTGTTATTATGTCACGTTAACCACAAACTTAGGATACTGAAGACGTCCTGACAGGCCACACGGGACCCGGGAGAAATGACTCTGTATTGACTCTACGACACAGAGTAAGAGGGGATAATATACAGCGTGGAATATTAAGTCCCATGGCGGTGAAGGCGGGGGGGTGGTGACAGGCCACCCCCCCCCCCCCACCCCCCCTCTGTATAATCAAGGACACTCAAGTCTCCAGAGAGCCAGTATCACCAGTGTTGCCAGATTTTGCGTGGGGAATAGGCAACCGGGTCTAGAAAAAACAAGCCCAAGAGAAGCGACTATTATAGGCAACATGAGGACTTTAAACCTACATGCATTGGATATTTGAAAATAGACGATCTACAAGATCTGTTATTTTCACAAAATAAATGAAAAAAATACACATTTTGAAAGTTTTTTGGAAACATATTAACGACTCAAATCTGGCACAACATATTTTCAGATGGGGGGGGGGTCCGTAGACAAATACATATTAATTTGGGGGTCCTTGATTTGCAAATGTTTGAGAACCACTGGTTTAAACACCATTAGGAAGCTGGAAGCCCCAAAAAAAGCAATACGCTTTAGAATCAAGCCCCCCGAACAACCGCAACCCGCAACTATACCAATATTTGCAAGCGGACTTCACAGAAAAAACAAGCCCAAAGTCGCTTGTGATAAGCAGACATGGCAACACTGGCCGTCACTTTTGAAGCTATAGGGGGGGCTGTTGTATAGCGTGGTGCAGGCTGCCCTTACAGCCACCTGGGACCAGTCACCCCCCCAGCCAGGCCATCCATCGCACACCAGGTACCCTACAGATGCTGAGAGAATGGGCTGGTGTTAGTCAGTGGTGTGGAGTAACTAAGTACATGTACTCAAGTACTGTACTTAAGTACAATTTTGAGGTACTTTTACTTTACTGCATTTCCAATTTCCAATCATTTTACTTGCACTCCACTACATCTCAGAGGGAAATATTATCTCTACGGGCGCAACTCTTGCGCAATGTCTTAAAAACACGTAACCGGATGAAGACCGAGGCAAATTAAATACTTTCTTCAACTCGTTGGATAGCTTTTATGGTGCGCTAGAACCTAAAACATCTGAGAGAGTGGCGGAAATGCTTTACTTTTTGGATACGATGTGCAGAAAGGGGTAAGAAACATGTAAAGTGGAAAATGTGCGACAATGTCGACCTCAAACGGCAGAGACAAAGGAGGAACCTCATCTCGGAGCTATACAGCGGAGGGAGAGGTTCCGTCGGAGCTAGCCTTTTACTTGTAACAGAGTATTTCTACATTGTGGTATTGCTACTTTAAGTAAAATATCCGAGTACTCCTTCCACCTCTGGCCTACAGAAGCTGACAGAATGGGCTGGTGTTATAGCGCATATGGGCCCCAGAGGCAGTGACTCACAGAGGGCAAGGCGTTCAGTCCTAGAGAACACTCGCTAAATGACCACCGCCAACCAGCAATTGGCCTCGATAACACTCTCAGTCGCAAGGCCTCGGGGGCGTATACGTATTTAAGCGGGGTTGTTGTGTCGTACACACCGCCGCGGTGAACCTTTCTTTTGGCCGTGCGTGCCGTGCGTTTAGCAAGGTTAAAGATGACGCCTCCGTTATATATATATACGCTTACAACCTCGGCCCCGCGCGGCTAATTTCCGCCGTGTGTGTGTGTGTGTGTGTGTGTGTGTGTGTGTGTGGTTTGAAGTGGGAGTGGCAGCATGTCAAGAGGAAGCACAGGCACAAATGGGTAATATAACGCTGACAGCACGGCTAAATGAGACACACACTCGCGCGCGCACACACACACGCACGCACGCACACACACACACACACACACACACACACACACACACACACACACACACACACACACACACACACACACACACACACACACACACACACACACACACACACACACACACACACACACACACACACACACACACACACACACACACACACACACACACACACACACACACACACACACACTCGCGCGCGCACACACAGGATGCATGGTTTCAACTCTGTAATTACAACTGTGTGTTTACCCGCTCCTCTCTGGAGTGTAAATACCACAGAGATATCTGTCACTCTCCCATTCTCCCCCCCTATATACTACCATCTGCTAGTACAGTAGATTCATGGGATTACCTACATGGGAATAATCATTTATGTTTTGACGTATGACAGAAGGGTGTGTGTGTGTGTGTGTGTGTGTGTGTGTGTGTGTGTGCCAGTTTGTATTTGCATGAAAAAGAGGATTGTTTGGCACAAATGAAAACAAAATGAGGGGATGATTTCACTCACTTCACACGTTCTGTGAATGACCCCATGGGGCGGCAGTGGCTCAGGGGTAGAGTGGCCGGGTAGAGTGAACTGGAAACCGCAAGGTTCCCAGTTCGATCCCGGGCTGGGGGGCTCCCCCAGAGTTAGTGTCGAAGTGTCCTTGAGCAAGACGCTGAACCCCTAGCTTTGAAGCTTCCGATGAGCAGGTTGGTGCCTTGCATGGTTTCCTCCGCCATCGGTGTATGAATATGTGTGTGAATGTAATGCACAATCTATGTAAAGCGCTTTGGATAAAAGCGCTATATAAATGCACCATTTACCATTTACTCCATCACCACATCAGATCGACGTGGTGATTACGGCGAGTGTAGCGATCGCCCTTAATTGCACATTCTGAGACGACGTCTAGCACTATAAGAGCAGTTAGTCAAAACGAGAGAGAGAGAGAGAGAGAGAGAGAGAGAGAGAGAGAGAGAGAGAGAGAGAGAGAGAGAGAGAGAGAGAGAGAGAGAGAGAGAGAGAGAGAGAGAGAGAGAGAGAGAGAGAGAGAGAGAGAGAGAGAGAGAGAGAGAGATTTCTTTAATTGTACATAATTGTTTTATTTTTGATTGTTTTGTTCCACTTTTGCTCTGGCAATGTAAACGTATGTTTTCTCGTGCCAATAAAGCCCCATTGAATTGAACTGGGTGAGACGGGGGATGCGAAAGAGAGGGAGGGTGAGAGAGAGAGACACACACACACGCACAGAGAGAGAGACACACACACACACACACACACACACACACACACACACACAGAGAGGGAGAGAGAGAGGGTAGGTGGGTGTGTTAATTGAGGGGTAGAGTTAACTATATGTCACTGTATATATAGAGATAAGCCAATGTAAACAGAGGCGGTGTCGAGGTCGAGCCAGAAGCGTTGTTATAGTGTGTGTTTGTGTTTGTGTGCGCGTGTGTGTGCGCGCGTGCGTGTGCGTCTCTATTATGTGCTGATGTTTACCAAGCTTATCGCCTGTGAGCCACATGTTGTGGCTGCATGTGGACATTCACTGGGTCATCATTAAATTTCCCCCCCCGCTGGCCTTCCTCCTTCCACCTTCCTCCTTCCCTGCGTCTATCAATCGTCCACACAACCACCGTCCATATGGTCTCTGACCCCACAGTGCACGGACGCAGCGTAAATCTGATGGCACATGACTGACAGCAGATCAAATGTTCATCTTCTATATTCCTGACTCTACGGTATGCCTGCGTTCCATCGTAAACAACCATGGGCTTTGAAGTTTATATATATATGTGAGGCATGTGGAGCGCTTTGTGGCACCTACTGTACCTGTGTTCTTAACCATCCATTTCCTTTACGAGTGCTTTTCAACCCTTTCCATATCAAGGTCCATTATTTATTGCATGGGCATTTGAGCCACGGGACCACCAATTAATGAGATTTAGCCTCTCAGACCCAGGGACGTGCACAGATAGACTCTAGGTGGTGCTAGAGCACCTGCCCTTTGCCCTCTTGACCAGAAGTGCCCTTTTTTTCAGTTTACAGCAGGGGTCTTCAACAGGGGGTCCGGGACCCCTTGGGGGTCCTCAAAGTTACTACAGGGGTCCGCCAAATCTTTTTACCATAACCACTCGAAACCGAGCATCCCTTTTCTGAGGAGAACTTTAGCCAAAAATAGCAGATCTACAAGCCCACAACGCCTCGCGCTGCGAGGCGTTGTGGGCTTGTAGATCGGCTTTTTTTGGCAAAGAGGTATAGGTGTAGAGGGAAAAAAGAGCAGACTAAGTAAACAAAAAAAAGTATAATTTACTTGAGCACCTGCCCCTCAAAATGTCTGTGCACACCACTGCTCAGACCCCAAGACTTAGAATATGTTGTTATCGTTGGATACGATTTTGTCCATAATTGTCTCCGCCAGGCCGTAAGGCATGGCGAGAGAGTATGTTTTACCCTCCGTCCGTCCGTGTGTCCGTCCGTGTGTTACCACCAAATCTCCGGCACTGTTGGCCCGGTCGCTGCGAAACTGTGCACACACACTCCCTGGATGCCAATTCAGAACCTCTGCCTCAAATTTTTCACATGGGCCTGTTATAGCGCCACCAGGAGGCCGATTTGTGCAAAACCCATTTTTTTCACATTATTCCTACAGTTTTTAACCAAACGTCATGCAAATCGGTACACAGTATCTCTATAGTCATGTGATCAACCCTGATCTGTCCGATTTCCCATATTCCATCCTTATTGGTTAAGGTTGCCATCCAAAGTTTGCAGGATTGGTCCGTTTTGAACAAACTGCCTCAAACCATGAACGCAGCGTGCGATTTCCGTGAAATTTCACACGCACATTCCCACTAGGCCGAGGAAGAAATGCCACCCTTTTCACATTGGCCTGTTATAGCGCCACCAGCAGGTCTAATTTAGCAAAACACATTTTTGGAACAAAATGCTTCAAATCATGAATGCAGTGTCCGATTGCCGTGCACGACCTAAGAATAAATGGCACCCTTTTCACATTGGCCTATTATAGCGCCACCAGGAGGCCACAATAACGTATCTGACCTGGCGGAGACCTGTGCTCCGAGGAGCACTTTATCTAGTTCCATGCTGTATTGATGTTGTACCATAGGAGAGATAAGGGTCCATTTGGTTACCAACTCTCCTACACATAAAAATAAAGATACAAGGTTTCTGCACTGACAGCAACAAACATGGTCGTCATCATTTAGCTGGGGACCACCTGGAACCCCCTCAAGGACCACTGGTGGTCCCCAGACCACTGGTTGAGAACGATTTACCCTGTAGTTCATTGACTCTCGTATACTCTGATCTGGCACTCTGAAAGTCGCTGTGGATAACGGGCCGTCCGCATCTAGAACGATGACGATAATAGCTGTAACTATGAATATATCGTCACAAAAAAAATGCTCAAGTGGATGGAGGAGACCACACCGCAATTATGAAATCAAATGTACTTGTAATAAAGCACATTTAACCCATTGAGACCTGAAGCCGATTCTACATGTCTCCTAAATCTCAACAGTTTTCTGAAAAACGTATGTTTCTATATCAGTGGTGTTCAATCTTTTTCATGTCAAGGACCCCCAAAATGATGTGTATTTGGCTGCGGACCCCCATCAAAATATTTTGTTCCAGGGACCCCCCAGAAGCAAAGATTTGAGTTAAAAATATTCGCTTTAAAAATATATATAGTCAGAGGATTTGCGCACATTTTCACGATTTTTCAAAAATAGCAGATCTACAAGCTCATAGCGCGGCACTCGTGCCGCGCTATAAGCTTGTATATCTGCTATTTTTGAATAGCCCAAAGTGTAAAATAATGCTTTTTAGCTCAAATCTAAAAATGACACAATTCCAGGTCTTAATGGGTTAAAAACAGCTGTCATTGATCAAGGTGTGCACATTATAAGCCTAAGACAACAACGAGACAATGCAGAGGCACCAATAAGCAATCAGCAATAAAACACAAATGAAACATTTCATTAGGAGCAATAAAGTGATTCTCAAAGTGGGGACCTCGAGGGGAACCAATAAAGGGTTCTTTAATTTCAGAGTGATTTCATGAATGATATAGATAGACACATATACTGTACTGGCTGTAAAACCCATCACATTCAACACATCACTCACGTTTATGGTTCCAGAGCATTTCCCCCACTTGATTCAGTATGGATACTCACACCATTGTGGTTACAGTATCTTTATAGTTATCGTTCTTGGAATGTCTGCTATTATGCCTAAACTCTGACTTTTAAATTGCGACTTTGGGTACTTAGAAAAGCACTATATAAGTCTGATGTATTATTAAATAGAAAGAAATCCAATATTTGGCTTTGCCCCTGATGAAGGTCGTATGGCTGAAAGCTTGGCTTTTTATTAAAGAAACTTGCATTGTTCCAAGTCTGCAGAAACTCCTTCCCTTATTACTATATATATATACTTGTCACTTTTCCAGCTCCATGGTCCATGGCTATAGTCGTGAGTGCAGTCATCGTTTCTGAGTAAGAAATCAATATATGAACGTCATGCACGATCTGCTGTGTGGATCTATTGCTGGTTGGTCTGTGAACTCTCTTGCAGGGCCATGCTGAGACCACTGGAGGGAGGGGCAGGTGCTCAAATTTAATCAAAAAAAGGCGCATAAAACAATATTTGAAAACCCCCATACACCAGGGTCGGAGCTAATAGGTCCTGGCAAGGTTACTAGTGGGGTTGTGCGACGGAAAAAAATATTTGGGGTGTTTTCCCTGCGGGCACTTTACCAGTCCAGTCAGAGAGACGTAAATGAGGGGGCACGGTGGCGCAGTCGGTAGCGCTGTTGCCTCACAGCTAGAAGGTCCTGGGTTCGATTCGAGTCCTGGGCGTGTTCTCTCCTCCGCGTCATCAGTGCCCATACCCTAAGTGGCAGGGGTGCCGATTTCACGCGAACGCATAGCGCGCTCGCGTGAAAAGGTGCGGTTATTTTCCGGGTTTGTTACCTTTTTGGGGGGGTTTTGTTACTTTAATGTGGTTAATTCGGTTAATTTGGTACCAAAAATATACTCCATGAAGTGAAGTTGTCAGTGTTTTTTTCTTTTTCTTTTTGTGTGATGAGTTTGTGATGGGTGCTCTTCATTTCCCAAGGGTGCTTTAGCCCCGAGGCACCCACAGTATCGGCGCCCTTGCTAGGTGGGGTTGGTGAAAGGGCCTTTCTGTGTGGAGTTTGCATGTTCTCCCTGTGTCCCATAGGTATAGGTACCTTCACAAAAAACATGTAGCAAATCCTGGTCTCTATACTGCCTCCCCCGGGGCGTCTGATGGAGGGGAGAGGAACTGGTTGGAATAACGTGTTCCTTTCACGTGCTACGTCCTACCGGGGAAACTCCCCCCCCCCCCCTGTCAGGTGATAAGAAACGGCCTGCTAACTCCTCATGCATTGAAGGAAGCATGAGCTCAGTTCGGAGCTCTGCCCAGGCTGGCAGAGGGAGAGTAGCGCCCAGGATTACAAGCTTAGGCAATTGGCACTGGGCGAAAAAAATGGGTTACAAAAATCGTGGGATAAAAATTATAGTTTTTTTTAAAGAAAGAGAGACGTAAATGAGACGTTACTTGGTGCTCCGGCTAAAACAACATCAAATTTGTATTATGCTTTAACTCCTCGTTTGTTTCTGTAATATTCTGTATATTTCTATTCATATTAATCTAATAAAGCAACAATTTATGGATGGAAGGAGTGTCAATCAGTGAAGGGGCTGCGACCTTTGTCAAAATGTTCTTCTGTGCCAAAGGGCAATTTGGGGCACTCTCTTTGCACCCCCTGCACGTGCCTGATCTCTTGCCCTATTTATGCCCCACTTGCATGCACTGGGGGCGATTAGTTTCCTCGATCGCTCATGCAGTGAGTGACTGCATTATAGCAAAGTTTCTACCCATTAAGACCTGGAACTGTGTCATTTTTAGATTTGAGCTAAAAATCATTATTTTACACTTTGGGCTATTCAAAAATAGAAGATCTACAAGCTCATAGCGCGGCACCGAGTGCCGCGCTACGAGCTTGTAGATCTGCTATTTTTGAAAAATCGTGAAAATGTGTTCAAATCTTTGAATATATATATTTTTAAAGCGAACATTTTTAACTCAAATCTTGAGGTCCCTGGAACAACATATTTTGATGGGGGTCGGCGGGCAAATACATATAATTTTGAGGGTCCTTGACATGAAAAAGATTGAGAACCACTGATATAGAAACATACGTTTTTCAGAATACTGTTGAGATTTAGGAGACATGTAGAATCGGCTTCAGGTCTCAATGGGTTAAGATAAAAGTGAAGCCATTTAAAAAACTAAAAGCAGGGCATGGATTTGATTCCCACAAGGCTCATTGTGATACTGTACCAACTAACTTCTTCTAACTTGCTATAAGTAGAACCTGAACTACTGTACTCTCCTGGGACGGTCGCTGAGACTTATGGGAACGCTTGAATCCCCCCTAGGTACTTTCTCTCACACTCACTCACTCCTTCTCCATTCCCTCTCCATGAACACACACACACAACATGCACACGCACACGCACACACACACACACACACACACACACACACACACACACACACACACACACACACACACACACACACACACACACACACACACACACACACACACACACGCACACACACACGTGCTCTTGCTCTGTGCTATTTCAGAATCAAAGTGGCCATCGTTCATCTATTATTCAATCCGTTTCACTCTACTGTTTCTCTTTCTGTTCACAACCGCCATTTAGCCGGGGCTCCGCTTGGTGGAAGCGGGGTTATTTTTGGAGCCCCCCCCCCCCCCCCCCCATGCTCGTGGCTCCCCCTCCCCCCTCCTCTCCATACAAGCCCTTCATGAAGCCATCAGGGCATTGGTTGCATGTTGTTGGCAGCATGCTACACTGGTGCTGTAGTACTGCTGCCACAGACTGCCTGCATGTGCAAAGAAGGTCCCATTAGGCAGCATATAGAAACCTTGTATCTCCATATTTCAATTGTTTTATGTTTTTCCAGTGGTGTAAAGTAACTGATTATGTTTACATACTATGTTTACTTACTGTACTGTACTTAACTACAATTTTGATGTATTTTTATATTTTTACAATATTTCAATATTTTTACTCTACTCCACTACATCTGTGAGGAAAAATTGTACTTTTACTCCACTATAATTATTTGAAAACTTTAGCTACTAGATACTTAGATTTTGTATTATTATTACAAAACACACTAACCACCTCAGCCGTATACATATTTCAGGCCGTTTGAAAATAGCAGATCTACAAGCTCACAATGCGTCGCGATGCGACGCATTGTGAGCTTGTAGATCTGCTATTTTCAAAGGATTTTAACATTTTAAACTTGTGAAACGGGACATTCTGCACAATGAGTACTTATATAATATGTATATGTATATTTTGATGCTGATACTTTTGTACTTTAACTCAAGTACATTTTGAATACGGGACATCTACTTGCAACAGAGTATATCTACAGTACATTGCATTATAAACGCTTTTACTTAAGTGAAACATGTGAGTACTTCTTCCATCGCTGTGTTTTTCCATATAAAAAACGTGAATTGTTTAACTCTATAAAATATGAACAGCTCAATGTTTAGCTTATTTATATAACTACAGGAGTTCTATGGTTGACTTGAACCATTGCTATTTTAACTGGGTTAAGTCTGTCTGGGGGTTTTTATAAATACTGAACCAAATGAAAAGTATTAACAAGAAAGCTGTGTTACTAAATAATAACTACTTTGGATCTAGGACTGTCACAATCATTACATAATTGCCTCTAAATCGCAATTGTTTGAGATAATCGCAATATTGCATTTTCGTCATAATCGTGTCCATGTTGAAAAATGTTCACATCTTTTCAAACTATTTAACTCATTATCTGCCATTTTTGACATTTTTTGAGAATTTAACTATTGCCTGCCAAAAACGTTTATAAACGTTTTTGGCAAACGTTTTTTTGGGGGGGTTTTGGGGTTTTTCAGTTCGTCACAAAGAACCAGGAGATAACATTTTCCAAAAGGTTGCTGCTCCATTCACTTCAATGTTAAAAAATAAACAGACAAAAAAATAACATTCTTTCTAAGTACTAGCTTAGAAAACACTGGCAGAGGGCTACAGAGGGACTGTTCTAGAGAAACTCTGGCAGTCTAAGAGTTAAAGACTAATGGAAATAGCAGATCCACAAGCTCATAACACATGACGTGTTTTGAGCTTGTGGATCTGCTATTTCCACTATGTTTTTCTTTCACCCATTAAGACCGGGAAAGCATCTGTGTCATTTTTAGATTTCTTTGGCTATTCAAAGTGCTGCACTATGAGCTTGCAGAAAGAAAAAAAAACACTTGTAACTCAAATCTTTGCTTCTAGGGGTCCCTGGAACAAAATGTTTTGAGATGGGGCCCGCGGCTAAATAAATATAATGTTGTGGGGGGTCCTTGACATGAAAAATGCTGTTAGGATTTAGAAGACATTTAGTACAATCGGCCTTGGGTCTTATTGGTTTAAGTAAGTTATTAAATGATGTAAGTTATTTAGTCATATCTGCCCCGTGCACATTTTGTTTTACGAAGCCTTAAAACAAAACAGTAGTGTCATTTGTATTCATAATGTTCCAATGCTCAACGACAGAAACGCATATTAAATCGTTAATCGCAATTATTTGAGCGACAATAACTCGTCAAGTAAAGTGTGGTAATGGTGACAGCCCTAATTAGATCTGTTTCCATGTAAAGTAAGGGTTTTGTACGTTACAAGGTTTCCACCCTGACAGAGACGCTGTAATGACGGCTATATGCATGCAGTCATTGCATAATGTGGTGTGTGTGTGTGTGTGTGTGTGTGTGTGTGTGTGTGTGTGTGTGTGTGTGTGTGTGTGTGTGTGTGTGTGTGTGTGTGTGTGTGTGTGTGTGTGTGTGTGTGTGTGTGTGTGTGTGTGTGTGTATATATACATGCAATGTATATACATGCAATGCCCTTGGTGCTCTATGTGCATTGCAGTGTAAACAACAGCAAACAAATATTAGAATTAATTCAAACGTTGAGCTCTCAGAAATAATGTGACGACGCCAAGGACACCAGTTTGGCACTGATAGATGTTTATAACACACAGCTTCCTTCATACACCCTAATCACCATTACCAACAGATCTGGGTCTGAATGATGCTCTTTGATTATTATTGATTTTTGTTCCCCTTGTTGTATTATTGCTATTATTATTCAAAAAACTGCAATTACTGTACCTATGCACAAGATGTGACAATGAAGAAACCTTGGACCTTGAAACTTGAACATAACACTTTTTTAACCCATTAAGACTTGGAACTGTGTCATTTTTTGATTTGAGCTAAAAAGCATTATTTTACACTTTAGGCTATTCAAAAACAGCAGATCTACAAGCTCATAGCGCGGCACCGAGTGCCGCGCTACGAACTTGTAGATCTGCTATTTTTGAAAAATTGTGAAAATGTGTGAACATCTTTGAATATATATCATATTAATATATTAATATATAATATATATATATTTTTAAAGCGAACATTTTTAACTCAAATCTTTGCTTCTGGGGGGGTCCCTGGAACAAAATATTTTGATGGGGGTCCGCGGCCAAATACATATAATTTTGGGGGTCCTTGACATGAAAAAGATTGAGCACCACTGATATAGAAACATACATTTTCAGAAAACTGTTGAGATTTAGGAGACTCGGTAGAATCGGCTTCAGGTCTCATTGGGTTAAATCTCTGAAATATAATGATAAAATATAGCTGCAAGCAGCGATAATACGGGGCCAGTGAATAGAGAGAGAGAGAGACATGGAAACGGAATAGATTGAAGAGAGAGAGAGTTTTGACAACAATACTTTTGAATAAGCATTTCATGTTATCTTTAACATGAAATACTCTCAAATTAGCATTTCATGTTATCTTTAACAATTGCACATGCATTATTTGATGCAGTTATGTTTTGTGCAATGCAATTGAAAAGTGGAATGACCCACCCACAGACAGACAGACAAAAAGCAAAGTGCAATAATAGCACAATAAGACATGGAAAGGGAATAGATTGAAATTGAGACAAAGCAAATGATTCCAACAGGCGAATATTCTTTTCAGCCCAACCCAGCTGAGGTGGTCATATATAGGACGCAGGGGGGCAATCCCAGGTGAAAAACCTCACCCATTGACATCTCAACCTATTGCCATTGACAGGAATCAAACTCTCGACCTTTGGATTCACAGGCTGAGACACTACCTATAGGGCTATAGCTTTGTCCAGGCTGAGGTCATCTGTTGAAGATAAAAGTGAACCAGTGAAAGCAGCCGATCTACAAGCTCAGAAACATGTTGCTATCTGAAAAGTTTTGAGATTGTAGATCGGTTATTTTCACAATGAAGTTTGTCATACATTGCAAAAACATACTCTCTCCAAGAAGCATTTCATCATTACCTTTAACAGTTGCACATGTATTCAATGATACAGTCATGTTGTTTGCAATTCAACTTAAATTAAGTCTGCATCAAGTGAGGCTTGAACTGGCGACCCTGAGATTGTGAGGCCTTCATTTAAGGGAGACGCCATTGGCCCAACAGATAAGTAACTGTGAAAAAGGAGATCACACAGATGATACAGTTTCACGCAAATAGCTGAAAAATCCTGGGTTTAAGTGTTTTTCAAACTGCTCAAAATTGCGGACAATCTAAGGGCGGAGCTTACTGGTCAAAGCGATAGATGTGTTCCTCATGAGTCAAGGCACATGTGTAAGATGTGTAAGTTTCACGACTTTCGGCCAAACGAGGCATGACTTATGCCTGTTTAAAGTCTGCCTTTTCAAAAAATTGCTATAGCGCCCCCTTTTGGCCAATTGGAGTGAGATTGGTTTCAGTGATATTTGGAATGACCCTGTACATTTCTGCCAAGTTTCAAAGAAATGTGAGTCTGCATGTATGTTTTAGGCACAGATGAATAATTTTCATAAAACTGTAATAGTTAAAATCTATCTCCTCCTGGGATTTTTGAGCAATCTGCACGAAACATTTTACACATGAACTTTGGACCACTGCCTACAAAAATTTCCAACGGATTTTCCATAAGTGAAAAAATGCAGAAGTTAGGAGCCAATGACTGTTTTTCATATAATTCAAAATGGTGGGCGATCTAAAGGTCAGAGGTCAAAAGTCAGACCACGAAAGTTGTCGGGCATGAAGAGACGCATGTGTGTATCTAAGTTTCATGGTTGTAGGTCAAACAGGGCATGAGTTGTACCTGTTCAAAGTTGGCACTTTCAATTGAGTGCTATAGCGCCACCCTTTGACGAATGAGTGTGAGAATTATTTCTTGGTAGTTTTTCATGAGCATCTACCATATGGCCGAGTTTCGTAAAAAGCGTATGCACGGTTAAGCCAGAACTGGCAAAAACAAGTATTTTTCAAACTGCTCAAAATTGCGGAAAATCTAAGGGCGGAGCTTAATGGTCAAATCGATACGTGTGTTCCTCATGAGTCAAGGCACATGTGTAAGCAAGTTTCACGACTTTCGGCCAAACGAGGCATGACTTATGCCTGTTTAAAGTCTGCCTTTTCAAAAAATTGCTATAGCGCCCCCTTTTGGCCAATTGGAGTGAGATTGGTTTCAGTGATATTTGGAATGACCCTGTACATTTCTGCAAAGTTTCAAAGAAATGTGAGTCTGCATGTATGTTTTAGGCACAGATGAATAATTTTCATAAAACTGTAATAGTTAAAATCTATCTCCTCCTGGGATTTTTGAGCAATCTGCACGAAACGTTTCACACTTGAACTTTGGACCACTTTCTACAAAAATTTCCAACAGATTTTCCATAAGTGAAAAAATGCAGAAGTTAGGAGCCAATGACTGTTTTTCATATAATTCAAAATGGTGGGAGATCTAAAGGTCAGAGGTCAAAAGTCAGAGTGTGAAAGTTGTTCAGCATGAGGAGACGCATATGTGTATCCAAGTTTCATGGCTGTAGGTCAAACAGGGCATGAGTTGTACCTGTTCAAAGTTGGCATTTTTCAATTGAGTGCTATAGCGCCACCTTTTGACGAATGAGTGTGAGAATTATTTCTTGATCGTTTTTCATGACCATCTACCATATGGCCGAGTTTCGTAAAAAGCGACTGCACGGTTCAGCCAGAACTGCGAAAAGTGGCAGAAGAAGTGACAGAATACTGCCAATAACAATACGGTTCCAGAGCAGAGCTCTGGCCCCGTAAATAGGGACGCCAGGTAATACATGAATGTGTTGTGAGCTAGATCGGATTCTTTTTTGGTGTCGACTCGAGTAGACGGGGGAAAAAAGCGATCCAAGTACAGTAGTAAATCAGATCTGTTTTATACTAAGGCCCCGTTTAGACGGGGAGCTGTATGAGCAAAAAGAGGGACACGTAAACAAACAGCTGTGGATAGGAAGTAGAACGGAAGTGGTTCTACGCATGCGTGACTGGTTCTGTCTGGCAGTGCGTCACACCGCCACCTAGCCACCTGCACTACGGCGTTTTCAATCACTGTTGCGTCTCCGTGTAAACGCAGAATAAAAAGTGAGAACGCAACGGCGTTCGTTGGCGTTTTCTGTTCTGATCGTCACCGTGTAAGCGCGGCCTATAAGAGCAGAGGGTTTAAGTTGTTCAAGGCAGGGCACCCACCACCATGTCACACCCATACAGGAAATCAATGGAGGTTTGTGGAGGTGTTGGGTTTCTCACACCGTCTTAGAGGGTGATGGTCTCTGGAGCTATAGCAGCCATCCTGGCTCTGTTCTGGAGCGCGCACACACACACACACACACACACACACACACACACACACACACACACACACACACACACACACACACACACACACACACACACACACACACACACACCGAAGATAGCCTATCTACAAGCTCACAACTTAGATAGGCTATTTTTGGATACTAGCCTAGTTATTGATTAAAGAGCCTAGTTATTTTAAGATCAAAGAGCCTATATTATTTTAAGATCAAAGAGTATTTGAAGTGGTCAAACTATCAATAGAATGCATGTTATAAAACTTCCAAAGAAAACCTATAAATGGTCTCTGGAATATTTCATAAAAGCACAAAGACAAAAAAGCCTCAATCCTCCATTTCTTCAACTGGTTGGGTACAGCATGTGGAACGGCAAGAACAAAGGTTTAATTAGAACGAATACATCATAATTCTACAATATTGTGCTAATTGGTTATGAAACTGTGTGTGTGTGTGTGTGTGGGGGGGGGGGGGGGGGGGGCTCCTTTCATGCTGTTTCACAAATCACACATTTTGACTTCGCCTGACAAAATAAATTCAGTCACAAGAATTTAATTTGCTTTGTTCCATGTCTTCTGGAGCACTGTGTCCCCACACACACACACACGCACATGCACACACGTACATGCACACACACACACGCACACACACCCCACGCCCCGTGTGGGTTCCTAGAGAGAGTAATGGAGAGTGAGAGAAGAGGGATAGAAAGTGAGAGGAGAGGAGTAGAGGAATGAGAGTTGTGAAAAGAAAGGAGGTTGCCAGATCTGCTTATTATAATTTCCCTGCGAGATTTTATTTGAAAATAGCCGATCTACAAGCTCACAACGCGTCGCATCGCGACGCGTTGTGAGCTTGTAGATCTGCTATTTTCAAATAGCTGATGTACATGTTAGTGCTCATGTGGCCCATAGTCGCTTCTTTTGGGCTGGTTTTCATAGACCTGGTTGCCTGTTTCTCTCACAGAATCTGGCAACACTGGGGGTGAGGGGTGGGGGGAGGGTGACGTGATGTGAGGCAGAACTAACGGCTGACTCATGCATTCCCAGGTGTATTAATGCCGTGTTGATGGCGGGTGTCAGGGAGACGTAGCGGGTGGTCTTATAACTCCTGAACCCTGTGTTGTCAACGTTATTTATCACCCAGGTTGTCTAAACTGAGGGGCCGACATACACTACGGTATCATGTGTCCTTGCCCGCAGGCAAGGACGATTGCCAAGTAATCATTTTGTTTAGTAGACTACATACTACATACTACATACATACCCCATCAGAAATAGCAGCAAATATTCTGTCATTTCCTAAAAAAACGTTCCCGTAAAGTTAGAAAAATAGCAGATCTAAAGGCTCACAACGAGTGTGACGCATTGTGAGCTTGTAGATTGGCTATTTTTGGCGGGCCGGCGGACCACCGCAGCCCGTCACTATGACTCAGACATAACCATATACAGAGTTCACTATGACTCAGACATAACCATATATAGAGTTCTCTATGACTCAGACATAACCATATATAGAGTTCTCTATGACTCAGACATAACCATATATAGAGTTCACTATGACTCAGACATAACCATATACAGAGTTCACTATGACTCAGACATAACCATATACAGAGTTCACTATGGCTCAGACATAACCATATACAGAGTTCACTATGACTCAGACATAACCATATATAGAGTTCACTATGACTCAGACATAACCATATATAGAGTTGCACACAGGCCCACTCATCTGACCACTTAAGTGGCCAGATAGATGGGTGAGCCGCGAACAAGCTTTCAAGATTTTCAAGTGCGGGCTCTGATCCCAAAAACGTTGGGAACCGCTGTGATAGACAACGTTTACTGAATAGATAGACAGACATGAACTGTCATTGAGGAACTGCTGTTGGCAGAAGAACTGGCAGTCCTGCTGGGATTCTACAACAATAGTGGGGAGGGAGTTGGGCTGAAAACACTCAGTCATTATGTGAGCCATAGAAGGACGCTGGCTTCTGCTCAGCTCTTTGGTTTCCTCTGCGTCCAGATACACTGCAGTGTCTCCTAACCCTGAACCTTTGTACACCAACTCTCTCTGCTGAAAATAGGCATTTAACCCATTCAATCCGGGAACGCATCTACAAATGTCTTCTAAATCCTAACAGTTTTATAAAAAAAAAACGTATGTTGCTATAGTATATATCAGTGGTGCTCAAACTTTTTCATCTCAAGGACCCCCTTGTATTTGGGTAAAGTTTCATGATTTAAAAAAACATTGCAGATCTACAAGCTCATAGAATGGCACTCGGTGCCACGATATGAGCTTGTATATCTGATATTTTTGAATAGCCTAAAGAAATTACACAGATGTGTTCCAAATGTTGAAAACATGTATTGGGATTATAATGTATTGCTATCGGCAGAAGTTGAAAAAGCAACATCTGCTGGGCCATTAATAGGAACAGCAGGCTGAACGAGAACCCGGAAATGAGCTTCAATTCCAGCGAAGGGTGTTTGTCCCCTCGGTCCAGATACACTCCAGTGTGTCCTAACCCTGAACCCTTTCCCTGTACACCAAATCTCTCTGCTGAAAATACGCATTTAATTGGCAAATGTTGGCCTATTTTTCGGCCTGTTATGACATGTCCCCGTAATATGGATGCTGCTAAACTTCACGCGGTTAATTTGCACGAAAACAACGCCCCCGGATGTGTAAGGACCTTCAGGGTTTACGAGAGAAAACAGGCTGGAATGTTTACGTTATAATATTTATATGCATGGAGACACACTAACCTTAGTTTGACCTTCAGCATATACGTCAGCAAGGAGAGCCTATAGTATACGGAGAGGCCTGGACTCTTCCTCTGTGTGTGTGCTTACGTAGGTTCTGAAACATGTTTTGGTTCTGCTGCACAATGCCTGGTTTCCCTGGGATACTCTCTGCACAGGAGGAGCATGATGGAAAAAGCTGCCGGCGGCCGTATCATGCTGCTCGCTGCTTTTCCATCTCGCCGTCACTCTCTTCTTTTGCACCTTAATCTCATGTACAACGCGCTGCTGATATTCTCTCTTACATTACATTAAGACCGGGAACGCATGTGTGTTGCTTTAGATTTCTTAGGCTATTCAAAAATAGCAGATATTCAAGCTCATAGCTACGAGCTTGTAGATCTGCATTTGTTTTGGAAAAATCGTGAAAATGTTTGCAAATCTTTGAATATATATATATATACATTTTTAAAGCGAACATTTCTAACTCAAATCTTTGCTTCTGGGGATTCTACAAAATGAATGTCTTCTAAATCCTAACAGGTTTTTTTATTTTTTTATTTTTTACGTACGTTGCTATAATATCAGTGGTTCTCAAACTTTTTCATGTCAAGGACCCCCAAAATGATATGTATTTGTCCGTGGACCCCTCCCCCCTATCTCAAAATATTTTGTTCCAGGGACCCCCAGGAGCAAAGCTTTGATATGTATTCAAAGGTTTGCAAAATGCAAAATGTTAAGGATTTTTTAATAGCCAAATAAATCTAAAATGACACACAGATGCAATTGAATGGGTTAATATAAATATCATCATGTACAGTATATACCTGCAGCTATGTTCATGCACCAATATCTAACCTCAACCTCATGGATATGCTTTGTGTGTATATGTAGATATCTTCTGTTTGATTTTTACTCCTTCTCCCCTTCCTTTCTTTCTCTTTCTACAAAAAACAAAAACAATGGAGCTTGTTGCACAAACACAAATTTCACACTTTCTTTTTTTTTGTTACACCTGTAAACCTGTCATGTGACAACAAAGATGATTCTGATTCTAAGCAGGGAAGCTGTGGCCTCCCAGCCAACCTCTCTCTTTAAATACCAAGTAGGCATCATTCCACTCTGCTGCTCCCCAGATATATGGTCTCTGTCGTCGGGGTGGAAACCTCATATGTTATTACTTTTCAGGATTCAAATTAAAAAATAGCAAAAGATATACATTTAGCTTGCGGATCTGCTACTTTTGATGCTTTTGTGTGACGCTGTAGTATGATCAAGTAGGGGGTTATTTTTCGTTTACATTGAAATTCATATGACACATTTCAACCCCAATCTCCCCCCTCTCTCCAGCCCAGCTCATAAAAAAACAGGTAAAGGAAAAAGAGAAAACAAAAGACATACCAAAAACAAACAAAAGACAAAAAAAACAACAAAACACAAGTCTAGTCTAGTCTAATATAATATGTGTCCTGTGCATATTCCAGAAAAGATTGCCAGGTGGTATTGTCAAATGTATCACATGACGGTCACCCCCTCAAGGAAAATCTGATTTTGCTCTAATTTCAGGAAGAAAAGTGTGTCCTTAATCAACCTAGGAGGAGTGGCATGTTTCCACTTGAGTCATTTCAGGCGCCTGGCCAGGAGTGAGGAGAAGGCGACCATCCGTTGTATGTCTAATGTATAGGCTTCTGGTATAGGACCCCAGTAGGGCGTTAAGCCATTTAGACCTGGAGCCCCATTACGTAACTATACCTTTCAAGCCGGGAACCCCTTTTAAGGGTGTCTCTCTCTCAGCTAGGGCGTCCCTGGCCTGAAAACGTTGAAGACGTCTTCAACGTTTGAAGCAGGAATGAAGCAGGGACCCCCTCTATATAACTTTTTTTTTTAAATTAGGTCTGCTCTTTTTTCCCTCTACACCTATACCTCTTTGCCAAAAATAGCAGATCTACAAGCTCACAGCGCTATAGTAGCTCTGTAGATCTGCTATTTTTGGCTGAAGTTCTTCTCAGAATAAGGATGCTAGGTTCAAGTGGTTAATGTAAAAAAAAGAATCCTGTCACACAAAGATTTGGCGGACCCCTGTAGTAACTCTGAGGACCCCCTAGGGGTCCCGGACCCCCTGTTGAAGACCCCTGATGTACAGTATATAGCAACATCATTTATTTTTATTTTAATAAATATTTGAAGTTTTTCAGAAAACTGAGGTCAGGATTTAGAAGGCGTTTTTAAAATGGGCTTCAGGTCTACAATCTATGCAGATAAGAGGTTTCTCCCCGACATAACAACGATATCTTTCAGTCCGTTTAACCAGCTTGGTGATAATATCAATCATTCACAGGCGTCGTATTTATATGAATGGGGCCTGCAGGTCATTTATATGAATGGGCCTTTAATATACAGGTCAATACAAGCCGCTCAGCCAGCAGCCGCCGCCGCATGCAGCTGCAAATCAGTATTCTGTGAGAGAGAGAAGAATGGAAGTCAAAGAACTATTGGATCGATTTATCTTGAGCACTGATCCCTTGAGTCCCTGCATTTTCCAAAGGTTACAGTGTTGGAACGGTGCCATGGGTGAGAGTACACACACCTCTTTAATCAACCATATTAAAGGGGATGGATGGAAGGAGGGGGGAACTTTTTTGTTGTTTTTTAAAAAGTTAAAGCTGAAATATTTTTTTGGTGAAAGACATTTTATTTTTGTCCAATCTGTATGATAGAGTAGGTTAACTCATTCAATCCGGAAAACGCATTTCTTTTTAGATTGGGGTCCGGTCCTTGACACAAAGAAGTTTGGGTTTTTCAGAAACGACTTGGGATTTAGAAGACATTTGTAGATGCGCTCCCGGATTGAATGGGTTAATACAATTGGGGTGGTTGTATTCGGTCTCCCTGCTCTTCTTTTCTTTTATAGTATTTTTTTTAAAATACGTAATATTTTTGTTGTTGTTGCTTTTTACCTATTTTTTCCTCCACAATTTAGTCGTTATGCCAATTGATTCCTCCCCACACACTCTTGTGTTGTCTCTGCTGTTGAATCCTACTGACTCAGTAGACTTTGTTCTCCCTGCTCTGCTGTTGAGACATGTAGATCCCTGGATGTGTCAAGACCTTTGGCAGGCAGACTTTCTTAGCTCAGTGGTAAAAAACAATTTTAATTCAGGATTTGCGCGAGAGATCCGGGTTCAAATCAAGGGTAGAACAGGAAAGTGACAAAGTGCATCTTTAAAGCTCTATATTCTGATAGTTTATTGTTTATCCGGGATTAGTTCTCTCCGCTGATTGGATACAAGTGGTGTCATGACCTTTTTTGTTTTGGGCACAAAAACAAAAGCCACGTATAAGCCCTATATACTCATGTAGGGCTTAAGGTTAAGTAACAGGCACTGTTTTGTTTTTTTAAAACTCAGCAAAGAAGTTGTTCTCTCGCTGCATGGGTTGTTATTGGTGATTATTCATTTAATCACCATAACGCCACGGACGGAAAAAAAGGGCATATATACTGTTAGCTCATTACCGTCTCTCTCGGAGGAAATCATTTCCGAAACCACCTCTACCTGACGGCCTTGATGAGGCCTCGCAGGATTCCCCCCATCCGTCTTCAATGTGTCTAATTCAGCTCAGCAGCCCTGGGGTCCTCATTTACTTCTATTCCCTGACCCCATTGTTTCCACGCCCTCGTCTGCTCAATTCCCACCTCTGTCCTGTTGACTTTCCCTCAAATAACTTCTTAGCTTTTCCCAAAATGTGCTTGTGTCTACATATTTGTACAAGCAACATGGAACAGCGTGTTCAGGTTTCCGTACCAAGCATTGGGTGGGTGATATATGGTTCTCTCTCCCTCTCTCCCTCGCTCCCTCGCTCTCCCTCCCTATCTTGCTCCCTCTCTCTCTCCCTCGCTCTCCCTCCCTCCCTCGCTCTCTCCCTCTCTGCCACGCTCCCTCGCTTCCTCTCTCTCTCCCTCCCTCGCTCCCTCTCTCTCCCTCCCTCGCTCCCTCTCTCTCTCCCTCCCTCGCTCCCTCGCTTCCTCTCTCTCTCCCTCCCTCCCTCTCCCTCCCTCGCTCCTTCTCTCTCTCCCTCCCTTTCACCCACTTTTTTACAATTTACAATTACAATTTACAATTTAGGCTAGACTCTTTAGCAGAGTCTTAATCCAGAGCGATTTACAGTAAACCAGGACAACACATGGTAATACATCAATGCATAGAAATAGTAATCGACTAATAAACTAATACATTAGTAAACCAAGAACCTATCATCAGTTTAACGGTAGAATATTAAAAGAAAAACAATAATCTGAAACTATACACACACTTATAGGATGACAGGTCGACAATGACCTGGCATCTGTCTACGTAACAAGCTATCTAAGTTACATTTTAGCCATAGCATGAGCTTGCAAGGTCGTCAAGGCTAGGGCAAGTGCTACGGGCTGAGGTGGAGTCTTCAGATTACGGTGGAAGATTGGGAGTGAGTCTGAAGAGTCTGGGACGTGTGGAGCGCTGTACCGGATGTTTAAGCGAAGGTTCTGACAGCTTCCCTGTGTTAGCTGATCTGAGTGAGCGGATTGTGAGGGGTTGTAGGGTTGGATCAGGCTTTGAAGATATGGGGGTGCCATATCTTCAAAGCCTGATCCAACCCTACAACCCCTCTTTTTTACTTCTTTAAACCTGTGATGTGACAATAAAGCTCCGATTCTGATTCTGATTCTCTACCTATACCTCTCTCTCCCTCCCTAACTCTCTCCCTATCTCTGCCCTCTCACTTCTGATAACGCATACACGTTATCAGTTTCCCGGCATTACCGGGGTTATTGCGCTCCCTCCCTACCTCCCTCCTTCCTTCCCCCTCTCACCCCCCTTCTCCCTCCCTCTGTACCACTCTCCCTCCGTCCTACTCTCCCTCTGTCTCTCTCACACTGATCGAGCTCTGGTCTGAAGTCTCACACACAACAAACAGAAACCGTTGCCTAACAACGTCAATTTGCTGATTGTGTGTGACATCAGGCCAGAGCTTGATCAGAGAGAGAGAGAGAGAGAGAGAGAGAGAGAGGGAGAGGGAGAGAGAGGCAGAAGTATAGGGAAAGTGAGAGGGGAGAGAGAGAGCCTATTTTGCACACGTGCAATAATCTCTCAAGAACAGATTCTGCTCTGCGTTTGAATCTGTCGGTAGCCGTGTTGACAACCCGTGCGCATTGGTTACAAGTGGGTGTGCTATCAGATCAGGAAGCAGGCCACGCTTTACCCAATCAAATGTAGTGGGCGGGATTTACGTGTGTGCCGTTCCTTCCCCACTAGAAACGAACCGAAACTCATTTAACAATAGCGTCCTCAAAGCCGACAAGACCACGGAAAGTTAGTAACATTTTAACTTGCGCTTTCATCATAGAAACAAGTGGGCTTATAACCAAAACGATCCATGTTCTTTGGGAGAATTGGTGTTAGTGTTCCGTGGAGAAATATTGTTAGTGGGAATGAAAACATAGTCGCACCACCGGAAGTGAAAGGCTGAAGGCAGACCAAAAACCCTGGTTTCCCTGAGCACGGGTCCTCCGTTCAGCTCCTCCCAGAGCCAAGTGAATAAGTAAAAATCACACCCTGTGTGAAGGTAGCGGCGCCTTTGATACATTTTGTCATCGATATGTGTTTATAGCCATGTGTCACGTGAAGCTTGACCAATCACTTTGTTGACGAGTCAGGTATAGAGCAGGATCCGCTCTATACCTAAAGGTATAGAGCGGCTAGCGCCGCTAAAAAACACACCCAGTGTGAAGTGGGGGGTGTGTGGTCATCACAACATTAAAAAAACAATAAATGTGTTTTTTTAAGTCCATACTGCTATTTATAGGGCTGCACATGTGTCATGTGTTTCGCTAGCCAATCACAGTCCTGAATTTGCAAAGTCAGCCAATCACATTACAGCTAGTGGTGATGACACTAGCTGTAATGTGATTGGCTGACTTAAAAAAGTATAGATTTGCATTGACTGTGGAAGGGTTAGCGTTGTAGACTGCGTTGTAGACTATTGGCCAATCACGTTTTTATTTGGCGATGGGTTCCCAGATTGCTTGTGCAATAACGTGGACAATGATGGGTACCGAAACCTGAACCTGAGCATAACACATAATACATAATGTTTCTAAGATCTATTACATTTACATGTAAAACAATATTATAATTCTAACCATTTTATTTCCTGCCCTTCTATACTGTGTGCTTTCCTGCAGAACGATACGTGGTCAGAGCTGTACTCCTTCGCCGTGTTCAAGGCGATGAGCCACATGCTGTGCATCGGCTACGGCCGCCAGGCCCCCGAGAGCCTGTCGGACATCTGGCTCACCATGCTGAGCATGATCGTCGGCGCCACCTGCTACGCCGTGTTCATCGGACACGCCACGGCCCTCATCCAATCACTGGACTCCTCCAGACGACAGTACCAGGAAAAGGTAAGGGAGGCTCCTTCAAATAAACCACACCCCCCCCCCCCTTTTCCCAGTGGTGGAAAGTAACCAAGTACATTTACTTAAGTACAATTTTGAGGTATTTGTACTTTACTTGAGTATTTTCCAATTTCCAATACTTTTACTTCTACTCCACTACAATTATTTGAAAACTTGAGTTACTTGTTACTTTGTAGATTTTGATTATTATTACAAAACATACATTTACCACTTCAGCTCTATGTACATTTCGACCCATTCGAAAATAGCCGATCTACAAGCTCACAATGCGTCGCGATGCGACGCATTGTGAGCTTGTAGATCTGCTATTTTGAAAAGATTTTTATACAGTTGAACACTTGAAATGGTATATTCTGCGTAATGAGCACTTTCTACTTTTGGTACGTTAAGTACAGTTTGATACCAATTTAATTTAATTCCGGACTTGTACTTGCGGCATTGACACTTTTACTTAAGTAAAACATTTGAGTACTTTTTTTCCACCACTGCCCTCTTCTAATCACTACATTTCTCTGTTTGAGATTACTATATCATCAACTCTGACCTTGAGATCATTTGCATTACTATGGGTATGTTTGTGACCCAAAAAGAATGGATTCTGTTTTGCCAGGGTGTAAATGACAGTTTGCTATCAGAAAGCCAAGTACAGATTTTCCTCATGAGTTCAGAACCGAGGGGTTTCCTCAACTTGCAATTGTGTCCTCGCCAGAGACCAGGAGTGCTGAGTCATCAGCGAACAAGAACAAATTGCAGTTACAGACTATACTTTCATGTGTAGAAGGAACAGTAAAGGCCCTAGTATGCTTCCTTGGGGAACCCCACAGTTCACTATGAGGGATGAGGACAGGGTTCCATTGAAGTCAACCACTTGTTCTCTTCCCTCAAGGTATAGGATTGATAGGTTATTTATTGGTTAACCTATGATCCGAGATTACTATCTCTATGCATTTGATTTATTACCTCGTGTTTGCCTTGCTTATGAAGTCGCTCTGGATTAAGTGTCTGCCAAATGCCTAAATTGTAAATTGTAAGAGAAGCTGGAGTTACAATGATAGATGTATATTTCTCTTGTAGGAGTGGATGTTAACATTACGGACATATCGCAATATTGTAGAAATATAGCAATACAGTATATGTTTTTTTTAATGAAATATGCTCAAAATTTGACCTATGCAGACATCAGGACTCAGTAGCAGACCGATCCTTCCATACTTCCAACACTTTATATTACGCATAACATTTTGTATTAAGGCACACATTACCATAGTTACATATTAGCATGCATAATAGTAGCATTATTGGTGTATTATTATTATCATTCATTTATAATGCAATTATTAATGGCAGGCCATTAACTAATAGTTTTCCCTCAACAATAACTTCTGAATTACTGGGTATTGATAGTAAGTAAGGAAGTTGTTATGCTTGGCTCAGTATGTGCCTTAGAAGGTGGTAGTACCACAAGAATACTCAATATCCCTTAACACATTGACCGGCAGAGGTTAATCTCATAATGTACTCACCAGTGCCAAACGTTTTATTGTTGTTTTTTGTTTTTTTCACGTCGCCATAGACCTTGTTAAAATCCGTAAGATTGAGCTGTACACTGTTTGTATCCATCGCGGACATCTGCCTGGTTCGAGCAGTGAAGACCACGTGTCAAACGGGGCATCCATGTTGTAGTTAGAACGGTTTATGTTAAACAGTGATCACCGAGGAGAAAAAAATAGAAAGGAGAAAATGGAGTTTTAGTGTGCGCTTTAGAATGGAGGCCGACGGGATCGGCAAAACCGCATCGCAAATAATTCAGTTTCCGGTGGTGTTACAATGAAATGGTCAGTGTCGAAAATTGAAAAACATTTTTTTTTTTTTTTCGAAAAAAAGGAAAAAGCACCCGGACCGTAGGGCTACGGTCTCGGCGCTTAACAGTTGGATTTAATGGACCGTAGGACTACGTTCTTGGCGGTTAATGTGTTAATAGACTTAATACTTTATGGTGCATTTGTATTTAACAAGACACAAAACTGCAAGTGTTAACAGTGTCCAAATAAGTACACATTAGAGACCGTCTAAGTCAGAATGTGTTCTCCATGCTAGAGCGAGGTCTTACTTGCTCATAACTAATTCACACCGGTAGTAGTTTGACACTCTGGATGTGTAAGCCGTCACTTTAGAATAATTGCTGTAATGGATTCACTAAGTGTGACGAGTGGAAGCAACTTTAGAGTAGGAGACATGTTGTACAGTAGGGTTAACGTGTCGAGTCATCATACCAGTGAATTAGTCATGAGTCACAGAACCACAGACAAGCAGAGTGTGGGAAAAACACCAAAAATACACTGTAGGCGGTTCAAACAGACAGGAACAAAATCTATTTAAGAATGAACACAGAATCTATTTGTCCATTCATCTAATTAAAAGCCCTTTTTTTGAGTGGTGCCAACCACTCCTATATCTGACTTTGTCTGTGTGTCCGGGTGTATGTCCAATAAACAAACATTGATGACAACATCAATACGGGGCTCATCAAAGGCACCACTCTCTTCACACAGGGTGTGATTTTTTTGTATCAAAATAAGTCTTTAAAAGAGTCTGAAGTAGCCTGTCTAACTCCCACTGGGAGTTTATTCCACAAATGTGGAGCCACTTGCAGCAAAATTCAGGTCAGAGGGTTCATGATTCAGGTTCATCCAATCCGGAGAGAGAACTCATACACTTACAGGATAAACATCCAATCAGGATAGAGAACTCATACACATACAGGACAAACATCCAATCAGGAGAGAGAACTCATACACATACAGGATAAACATCCAATCAGAGGAGAGAACTCATACACATACAGTATGAACGACTCAAAGTGGAAGTGATGAAACACTCTAGCAATGATTACCGTCGGAATGCAGAGCCTTAACTTTTTAACAAAACAAAACAAAAATGTTTTGCTTTAACCCAAAAAGTATCACTTACAACACCTTTAATATTACGTGTTAATATCTGTTATATATGTAATGCCTTTTGCTCTTCAAAAGTCATCAGCAGCTCAGCTTTGAACTGTTATCATTGATAACTGTTGTGCTGACAAAGTCCTTATTTCACCACTGTCAACCAATCGTCCATATTTTGGGCAAGTCATTATAAGTGAAAACTTTTCTTTTTTTTTTATGGAAAAGAAAAGGAAAATTACACTCTTTCACTATTATTCACAACTTTCCGTTCAAGTTCAAGCGAGAGCTTATAGATTTAGTTTGGCCATGTTTGCTATTTTCCTGTGAAACGGAGATTAAGTGATTAACGGGGCAGGGTACAGTATGCATCGTTTATATCGGGACAGATTATAGATCAAACAGAGAGCTTTTTCCATGAACAGCGTCAGTCTACAAAATGCCACAAAGTGCAGATCTTGTGGCCCATCAACGGTGCACCCCAACAACCCCCAAATAATACCACCTTTATCTGTCTATCACAACACTGCAGGGTCGTGCTATAGGCCGTTGGTTCTCAAAGTGGGGTCCGGGGACCCCCAGGGGTCCTTAGGGGGGTTCCAGGGGGTCCTCACAGCAAAATGTGTTAATATAGCATCACAATAATTTTAACCACTTTAACCTTTTACACTTTGGCTATTCAAAAATAGCAGATATACAAGCTCATAGCGCGGCACCGAGTGCCGCGCTATGAGCTTGTAGATCTGCTATTTTTGAGCGGTGTAGCCGCTCCTATAAGTGGGGTTGGGACACCTCATTAGTACACCCTTCGCTGTACTGTGATTGGCTCATAATAGCACACCCCTCTACATTAGTACACCCCTAGCTGTACTGTGATTGGCTGACTCTATTGGCTGACTATTCAGTAAATCAGCACTGTGATTGGCTAGCGAGACACATGATGGAATTAATAACCTATAAATAGGACTATGCACTTAAAACGATTTTTTTTAAGTGAGCTTCCATCACTGTGATGACCACGCCGCTCACTTCACACTGGGTGTGATTTTTTTTTTAAATCATGAACATTTTGTGCAAATCTTTTATTATAATATTTTTAAAGCGAACATTTGTAACTCAAATCTTTGCTTCTGGGGGGATCCCTGGAACAAAATATTTGAGATGGGGGGGTCCACGGCCAAATAGGGTAGTGTACTTTTCCACAGTGTGGATATCAGGTGGATGTTGTGCTGCCTGGAGGAAGCATCCAGGATCCAGTGTTGGAGCAGCAGCAGCTCCAGCTACAGCTCCCAAGCCTCCAGTATGCAGGCACCAGCAGGCAGGCAGACAGGCAGGCAGACAGACAGACAGACAGACAGACCGACAGACCGACAGACCGGCAGACAGGCAGGCAGGCAGACAGACAGGGGAAGCAGACAGGCAGACAGGCAGGGAAAGCAGGCAGACAGGCAGGCAGGCAGGCAGGGAAAGCAGACAGGCAGGCAGACAGGCAGACAGACAGGGAAAGCAGGCAGGCAGCACCACATCACACCACACGCTCTGTTTCCAAGCAGAGTCTCGCCGGCTGGGGAGCGGGGGGGGAGTGTCACTGGCTCTCAGCAGCCAATCATAGGCTGCGGGTGTGTTGTTCGGCCAGGTAGAGCTGCCGGGGGGAGGTATAGATACTGTATATACTGGTGTGTGTGTATATTATATATATATATATATATATATATGTATATATATATATATATATATATATAAGAGAAAGAGGGTGTGTGTGTGTGATATGATGTCCCTTCGGGCAACAGCAGTGGAATTGATGAGGCAGCAGACCTATGTGTCCTGCCAATGTCATCCTCAAGGTGACGTAGGCTCTCTCGTTCTCTCTCTCTCACTCACTACCTCCCCACACCCATTTCTCTCTATCACTCTCTGTGGCTTTGACACACACTCTCTCTCTCTCTCTCTCTCTCTCTCTCTCTCTCTCTCTCTCTCTCTCTCCCTGCTCTATCATCCTATTGGTCTTAGTCATTCTGTTTCTCTGCCTTCCCCTCCCCTCCCCTCCCCCCCCTCTCTCTCTCTCTCCCCTCCGCCTCTGAAATATCTCAACCTGATTTGTCTCTCTCCATCGTCTCCAATCTCTGTCTTCTTACCCTTATCTCTCTCCCTCCTCTCTGTCCCTCTCTCTCTCTCTCTCTCTCTCTCTAGCTGTCTCTCCCTCCCTCTCTTTCTAGTGGATGTGTGTCCTTGAGAGGTGCAGTGTGTTAACCGGCTGCTACATAGAGCGGCGTGCGTGCAGAGGGCAGTATTGCCAGATTCTGTGAGAGAAACAAGCAACCAGGTCTAGGAAAACCAGCCCAAAAGAAGCGAGTATGGGCCACATGAGCACTTTAACATATACATCAGCTATTTGAAAATAGCAGATCTACAAGCTCACAACGCGTCGCGATGCGACACGTTGTGAGCTTGTAGATCTGCTATTTTCAAATAAAGTATTGCGGGGAAATTATAATAAGCAGATCTGGCAACCCTGGCAGAGGGGTGGAGGGGGGGTGGGGGTGGGGGTGGGGGGGTGGGGGGGTAGACAGGATGGCTGAGAGAAGGAGAGGGCCTGATGAGACGCGCGGCCTCGACGCTCTGCAGGACATTTGGCCGTCGGATCCGTTTACCATTTCACGACCGGTGATTCCTGCCAAATCCTTTTGGTCGGGTTCAGGTCGTCTCACCTCTTATAAAAGGCTGTGTGAATCACGGGCCGTTTTACCCTCATTACATCAACAGCCATGAGATGACCGTCCATTAGCTCTGCTCATCCTTTTTTATTCTGCGTCCTGATGGGTATACCGTGCTGATTGGATTATGAGCCTCAGCTCACTAAACAATGGTTCCTCCCACAGTGGGTGTGTGGTGGGGTGGGGGCAACCTAAATGAATAACCTGTCCTGTGTAATGGTGAATTTATATAGAGCAGTGGTTCTCAACCAGTGGTCCTTGAGGGGGTTCCAGGTGGTCCCCAGCTAAATGATGGAGAGTTGGTAACCAAATGGACCCTTATAGATGTTTAACTCTTGAGAGCGTAAAATGAAACCAAATGGACCCTTACGGGTCCATTTGGTTTCATTTTACGCTCTCAAGAGTTAAATTATTGTTAAACATCAGCATTACTTCATTAAATAATTGTTATTTTGATCAACGTTTACCTGTTATCTCTCCTATTGGTACCAGCATCAATACAGCATGGAATTGTGTTCAACGATAACAAAATATTCTAAGTTTTGGGTCTGAGAGTTTAAATCTCATCAAATGCTGGTCCGTGGCTCAAATGCAGAATAAATAATGGACCTTGATATGAAAATGGTTGAAAAACGCTGATATAGAGCCTCTATTCAAAGCGCTTTACATTCACCCATCCATTCACACACTGAGCGCAGAGGAAACTATGCAAGGCACCAACCTTGCTCCTCGGGAGCAATTTGGGGGTTCTGCGTCTTGCTCAAGGACACTTCGACACTACCCTGCTCTCCTGTAATTGATGGAAGCAGAGCCTTGTATTAGAGAGTTGTGTGCGTCACCTCGGGGGTGGCAGAAAACAGCGCCGGTCACGTGGTTCATGTAACCTCGAAATGGTGACAAACGCTCATAGATGTGTATTCCATAAACGTCCAGGTTCAGGGCTTCGTCACTTTTCACCAACAGAAGGCTTTGTAGAAGACTGGCCCGATGAAGTGAACGGAGAGGTGACGCAACTCTCCTTTTATGGTTCTGGATGGAAGAGGCTGTCTTTTTGCACAGGCTGTACACACAGCGGTGATTTTACCTTTGGTGGTAACGCTATTTTAATGACGTCACGCGCACGTCTACACTATACGTCAACAACACCTATACACTACAGGATTTAGCACATGCTTTACTGAACTTGAACTTGAATAACTCTTTGTATATGGATTAGTCCCCCTATGGAGACTTGAATTCATGGATATTTTTTAGTTTTTGTCAATACAATAAGCCAATCAGTTGATGACCAGCGAACCGGTAGGCAGCGGTTCCGGTACAAAGGAGACTCTTTGTGTCTCCTCCCGGAACCGCTGCCATTCATACAAATTCATTGGCTTAGGAATGAGACAAAAACAAAAAGAATATCCATGAATTTCAAGCCTGCATGGGGTGACTGATCCATAGAAAAACTAGAAAAAGTGCTCCTCGGAGCACAGGTCTCCGCCAGGTCAGGTACGTTATTCTGGCCTCCTGGTGGCGCTATAATAGGCCAATGTGAAAAGGGTGCCATTTATTCTTAGGTCTTTCACGGCAATCAGACACTGCATTCATGATTTGAGGCATTTGATCCATGTTGATCACATGACTATAGAGATACTGTGTACCGATTTGCATGACGTTTGGATAAAATCTGTAGGAGTAATGTAAAAAACATTGTTTTGCACAAATCGGCCTCCTGGTGGCGCTATAACAGGCCCATGTGAAAAAATTGGGGCAGAGGTTCTGAATTGGCATCCAGGGAGTGTGTGTGCAAAGTTTCGGAGCGAACGGGCCAACGGTGCCGGAGATTAGCTGGTAACACACAGACAGGACGGACACACTGACACACGGACACACGGACACACACACGGACGGACGGACGGAGGGTAAAACATACTCTCTCGCCATGCCTTCGGCCTGGCGGAGACAATAATGCATTTTGGGGGTGAACTATCCCTTTAATGTTGATATGGCACACTGACTATCAAGACAATGAAAAACATGGCACTTGGTGTCAAAAAGTCTGCCGACCCCTGAAGCTACGCAGATAGCATGTTAGACATCATACTAGATCAGGGGTGATGCAACTTTGATGATGGAGAGGGCCACTATTATTTCCACACTCACACCAGAGGGCCACATTGCATATACTGTCGGGCAGACACCTCTTATCTCTGTATTTTAACTTTTTCTATGTCACACAAAAGTAGCAAAAATAGCCGATCTACAGCAAAAAATAGCATATATACAAGCTCAAAACGCGCCGCAGTGTGACGCGTTTTGAGCTTGTATCTATGCTATTTTTGCTGTTTTTGAATTGGAATCCAGATTTCTTTTGTTGCTATTTTTCAATTGGAATCCTGAAAAATATTTTTGTTTTATTTCATTTCAAATGCATTTAGTTATACTTATGTTAACTTTATGAACTTAAATACAAACACATTGGACATAAAACAGACAATAGAATTGTAATACTAGTCATTAAGCTACTAATACAGACTGAAGTAATTAAAGCGGGTTCATGTTTGCATGTTTGGAATTGTAAATCAATTCCAAACATGCAAACATGCAAGCACGTTAATATCAGTATTCTGATATTAACGTGCGGGCCGCATTAAGTGAAGGTGGAGACCACATGTGGTCCCCGGGCCGCCAGTTGCCCCATGTATGCACTAGATGTTACATAAGGGTCAAGCTGAAGCGGAGAGAATCCTTCAGACGATCAGGGCGACGGGGATCATGGCGCCGACCAGGAGCAGCAGCCTCACAGCAGATCTAACGGCTCCAGATGTTCTCGGGGCTTCAGCTGGGGCTGTGTTGCACAACTCTCCTTCGCAGCACACCTTTCGTCCTGTGCAGTCAGCCAACGGCACGCAGCCCGACTCAGTCACCTTTCCAGACTCTGCGCGCGCGCACACACACACACACACACACACACACACACACACACACACACACACACACACACACACACACACACAGGGAGAGAAAGATATTATTACTTTCTGTACTCAGTGGTGTAAAGTAACTAAGTACATTTACTTAAGTATTTCCAATTTCCAATACTTTTACTTCTACTCCACTACATCTCAGAAGCAAATATTGTACTTTTACTCCACTACAATTATTTGAAAACTTTAGTCACTAGTTACTTTTCAGATATAAAGTATTATATTATGAAACATACATTAACCACTTCAGCCCTATTTTATACATAGGCTATTTGAAAATAGCAGATCTACAAGCTTGTAGATCTGCTATATATATATATATATATATATATATATATATATATATATATATATATATATATGCACAAATCTATTTGTACTCTTTGAAGGAGATAAACCAAATAAGGGGAATTATCCCCAAAGTGTGTAAAATAACTCTATGAAACTTCTCTTTTAAATGCAGGAAATGTAAAATGTATTGTAGCATTGCTTACAGCTTTAAGCAGAATATTCAGGTAAAAGTAAGTAGATTGAATACAATGTTCAATTAAGCTGTTACAAATTAATCCATATCACATACATGAGAATATTAAAGCTCTATCCAAATAGATCTCGAATACATAGGTACTCTTACCCTCCCATGCTACCCTCACACTTGCTCTCTGAACATTGTTTATAAAGGGCATTTTGTCCCATCCTATTTTTACTACCACCCACGTTCTCTTGACCATATCCCGCTTATTACCCCATGGTCAGCGTGACTGTGCTTGATACGTCATGACCCTTTTAATCTATGTCTGGGACATATCACCTCTTCCCTATTCTTACACACTATTTCACCATCTGCAATACCGTTAGGGAAATTATGTTTCCATAGTCTCAGTAGCTATTACCCATACACTAGTCGTGACCATTATTTTCCTATCTATACTATTTATCTCAGTTTACTTATCGTCAGCTAACTAACCCAAATAAACTATTATTTAAGTATAAAGCATTTACACTTCACCCCACTATCGCCTAATCAGTGTATTAAACTTATTACGTCTCTTTAACCTGGATGTTTACCTTTATTAATTATTATTACTAGTCAGTGTATTCCTGTGCTACACCCAGTCTGTCTAGTAAGGCCTTTTCTCCCCCCTTGTAATACTACGTTACCTTCTGTCTTTATACTTTCCTCCCTAACACTCCTTTCCTTTCTGTTTCAATGATTATCTCATCTCTTAGACAATCATTCATTAGCACTATAATTAATCACAATGAATGTTCCTCCACTTATGTTCAACCTGAAGTATTTCTACTTCAGCTTAAGTATTTCTACTCCTGGTTCTCACAGGCTTGCTCTCTGCTTGGGCAGAACGCCCTGTCTTGTGATTTCCTGTTGTTCGCTCTACTAGTTCCTCATACTCAGTGCCGGTTTAGACTCCACAGGGGCCCTACGCAGGATACAGGAAGCCAAGCAGTGCTGCGCAGCCTGCGCTGATGTGAACGCAGTAATGCACGTTATTTTCTGCGGAGAGGGGGCCCCATTGATCGGCGGGTAGGCGGGGCCCTACGCAACCTGCGCAGTGTGCGTATAGGGTGGACCGGCACTGCTCATACTGTACTACTGCTTTTCCTCAGTACTGGCGCAACTTTCACTTTCCAACTCTCTTACTGCAACTCATACTATTATTTTTTTTTACAACTTTATTTTACAGTTTTTATGTTACATACACGTATATACACGTACAAATGTATAGCATTTTATACAAAAAAGAGATCGCGTTGATATCTATATATACAATTTGAATCCTGCGCCATGTCGGTTGTCAGTATGTACGTTGTAACGTTGTATGTACGTTGCATCACTCCGAATATGGACACAACGCCAGTGTGACGTAATCTCACGACAGCATGACATCACGCATGACATCACATCCTACCTATAAATTCTAGGATGCCGTCAGATCGCACCAGTTCGACGGCTTCCATAGTGGGTTTTGGTCATTGGAGAGGTGATGCACGTCACCTCTTTCTGAAGTGGGTACTTTCAAAGCCTGCCGTGGATTTAGGAGAGCACAAAACTCTCTCTCACACTGTGAGGTGCCTGTAAGGTGGCACTGCAAAGTGAACGACGCGTCACGCTAGACGTTCGGGCCGCGTAGCGGGCCGAACTTCTAGTAACATACAAGACTACTGCAACTCATACTATTAACCCTCCAGCCTCCAGTTTGAGTTTACTTTGAACTACTGTTTACTGAACCAGTTTCAAGTTTACATGCCTTAATAGATCTTCATCTATCATTGATATGGAAAATAACAAACACTTGATCGATTTTTTCATAAAAAGCCTATATACAAAAATTCCCCATAGCTCCTTCTCCAAACTCCCCCACCCCAATGGTCCCAGTGGTTACTTTACACCACTGGACATATTCATGTAAACAGGACAATTGTCTGAAGCCATAGGATAATTACCTGTTGTCATGAAGCAGCGATCCTTGGGGGAGTCACATGTTTCCTTCAGGGTGCAGTCCTTCATGGCATCTTCAGCCGTATTGCACATGTGACACTCCAAGGCAGACACAGAGGCTAATGTAACAGGTGGACAATATCATACAATTAAAACCAAATTATTATTACCAGTGGCGCCGATTTAAGTGCATGCTCCTGGGGGCGCATCCGGGGCACGTGCGCACAGTGCGCGTTTTTTTTCCCCGGGTGTGTTACTTTTTTGATTTTTTTTTGTTACTTTAACGTGGTTAATTCGGTTAATTTGGTACAAAAAAATGTTGGCCTACTCCATGAAGTGTAGATGTCAGAGTTTTTTTCTTTTTCTTTACTTGTGATGAGTTTGTGATGGGTGCTCGCTCGTCATTTCTCCTGGGGGCTTTAGCCCCGAGGCACCCACAGTATCGGCGGCCTTGATTATTACCCTTGAACAGTTTTTGTGAAAAACGTGTGTTGCTATATCAGTGGTTCTCAAACGTTTTATTTAGGCTATTATATATTATACATTTTTATATTTGGCTGCCGACCCCCATCTCAAAATATGTTGTTCCAGGGACCCCCCAGAAGCAAAGATTTGAGTTAGAAATGTTCGCTTTAAAACAATATACATTCAAAGATTTACACACCTTTTCATATTTTTGAATAGCCAACATGTAAAATAATGTTGTTCAGCTCAAATGAAAAAGTGACACAGATGCGTTCCCGGTCTTAAAGGGTAAATGGGCTAAACTAAAGCAGATAAGAAAGAGGAAAAAAAAAGACTTACCATGTGGTAGGAGCACGAGGCCCAGGATGAGTATGATCAGCGTCTGCATGGTGATGGACACAGAGGTTCAAATGAGCTGCAGCCTTAACAGCTCTTAATATCAAGCTTTGTAAAAGGGGGAGTGGCCAGTGTCGACGTGTTAATATGCACATAACTACTATGTGCAGTAATGGGGAAAAAAATACTCACATTCTTTACTTAAGTAAAAGTATCATGTAGCGTAATGCTTTCCAAATGTATTACAACGTGTAATATAATGTAATGTATCAATACGGCAATGTAGACACACTCTTTTACAAGTGAAAGTCTGGAACTCAAAATTTACTTAAAGGACGACTTCACCACTTTTCAACCTATCTTCATATAATTGGCCCTCACTAATGCTCATGATAAAATGGTACCATTTTCTTCTACTCGGTCTGTGTCTCAGAGGAGGGCTGTAGACAGTTCAGAAACCGTCTACCAGTGACATCATCGATGAGGAATCCAAGCTAATAGAAACTGCAGGCTTTCTATTCCTCGAAAGTTGCAATGCAATTATAGAAGCCATTGTTCTCGCGTTAATAAAAATCTGAATAATAAACTTGAAATCTTGTTGGAAAAAAAGAATCATGCCTAATGATGATGTCACTGGTAGACGGTTTCTGGACTGTCCACAGCCCTCCTACGAGACACAGACCAAGTAGAAAAAAATTGTACCATTTTATCATGAGTATTAGTGAGGACCAATTATATGAAGATAGGTTGAAAAGTGGTGAAGTCGTCCTTTAATAGTGAAAGTACAGAAGTATTGGTATCAAAAAGTACCAAAAGTAGAAATGACTGATTATGCAGAATTTCCCATTTCACAAGTGTTTAAATGTATAAAATATTAAAAAGATATATTTTGAAAGATCTAAGATACGATAATACTTTATTGTCAGTTTGCACTGAAATTTGTCTTGCGACCCAACAGCCATGTATGCAACATATAACAGTACACACATTTGACATGACACAAGAAAACAACACAATACATACATAAAAGACATGCAAAGACAAGAGCAATGTCCACCACTCAGCTTACCCCTGGCCTACAAGCTTGTGAGCTTGTAGATCTGCAATTTTCAAATGGCCGAAATGTATATAGGGTTTCAAGTGGGTTATGTATGTTTGGTAAAATCTACAAAGTAACTAGTTACCAGTGGTGTACAGTACAGAGTAAATGTACTTGAGTACTGTACTTAAGTACAGATTTTGAGGATCTGTACTTTACTTGAGTATTAGATCTTTTTTTGATACTTATTATTACTCTTACTTGAGTACATTTCCGTACGTTTCCGCGGGAATTTGCTGGGGCACAGGCCCTATGCACAGGCCTGGAGGATGACATATCCGGCGGAGGCATCGCATATGTATCTATATATACAATTGGCAAACCTGCGCATGCGCCGTTGACAATTTGGCTGCTTGTGGTCGTGTGTCTGCCTGTCTGCCTGGATGCGCGCGCACGAGCAGCCGCCGCTATTGAAATCTCCCCACAACAACGACACACGCGACCAATTCGCTTCAACCCGCACCGTTGCTTTCACTTTAGTCATGTCTCTATTACACCACTCTCACGGTAATATGTCCGTCATTCACGTGCCATGTACATCCCAAACACAACCAACACTACGCAGACACTTTTGTAATCTCCCCACAACAACACACGACTCGGCATCTGGGTTGCCGATCTACAAGCTCACGGGGTTCTCCTTCCATTCCGACATCTCGCCACTCCGACTAGTGGCTTCCGCGTGCGGTTAGGGTTAGGGTTAGGGTTAGGTATAGGGTTTGTTAACGTCGGAAAGGCGACATGTCGGAAAGGCGAAATGCACCCCAAGCTCACACAGGGTGCAGGGTGCTCAGTGCTCAGTGTTTTCGTACTACAGACAGATGAAGACATATTGGAACCAAAGACAAGACAGAGTGAATGTTCTGAACACAGGTCCATGCAGTGTTTCAGTGGTACTGTAGATCATGTTCTGTCGTAGCGCCCAAACTGTGGAACGAGCTTCCACCCCATGTTAGAGTGTCTCAAACCCTGCCTGTGTTTAAATCACGTTTGAAAACTCCTTTGCGTGACTGAGAGTTGCTGTTTCCACGAGGCATTGCGTCTTACATGTTGTCCTGTTTATTACGGGGCCAGAGCTCAGCTCTGGACCTGTTTTGTTATTGGCAGTATTCTGTCACTTCTTCTTCTTTTTCTTCTTCTGCCACTTTTCGCAGTTCTGGCTGAACCGTGCCGTCGCTTTTTACGAAACTCGGCCATATGGTAGATGGTCATGAAAAACGATCAAGAAATAATTCTCACAATCTTTCGTCCAAAGGTGGCGCTATAGCACTCAATTGAAAATGGCAACTTTGAACAGGTACAACTCATGCCCTGTTTGACCTAGAGCCATGAAACTTGGATACACATATGCGTCTCCTCATGCTGAACAACTTTCACCCTCTGACTTTTGACCTCTGACCTTTAGATCTCCCACCATTTTGAATTATATGAAAAACAGTCATTGGCTCCTAACTTCTGCATTTTTTCACTTATGGAAAATCCGTTGGAAATTTTTGTAGGCAGAGGTCCAAAGTTCAAGTGTTAAACGTTTCGTGCAGATTGTTCAAAAATTCCAGGAGGAGATAGATTTTAACTATTACAGTTTTATGAAAATTATTCATCTGTGCCTAAAACATACATGCAGACTCACATTTCTTTGAAACTTTGCAGAAATGTACAGGGTCATTCCAAATATCACTGAAACCAATCTTACTCCAATTGGCCAAAAGGGGGCGCTATAGCAATTTTTTGAAAAGGCAGACTTTAAACAGGCATAAGTCATGCCTCGTTTGGCCGAAAGTCGTGAAACTTGCTTACACATGTGCCTTGACTCATGAGGAACACACGTATCGATTTGACCATTAAGCTCCGCCCTTAGATTTTCCGCAATTTTGAGCAGTTTGAAAAATACTTGTTTTTGCCAGTTCTGGCTTAACCGTGCATACGCTTTTTACGAAACTCGGCCATATGGTAGATGCTCATGAAGAACTACCAAGAAATAATTCTCACACTCATTCGTCAAAGGGTGGCGCTATAGCACTCAATTGAAAGTGCCAACTTTGAACAGGTACAACTCATGCCCTGTTTGACCTACAACCATGAAACTTCGATACACACATGCGTCTCTTCATGCCCGACAACTTTCGTGGTCTGACTTTTGACCTCTGACCTTTAGATCGCCCACCATTTTGAATTATATTAAAAACAGCCATTGGCTCATAACTTATGCATTTTTTCACTTATGGAAAATCCGTTGGAATTTTTTGTAGGCAGAGGTCCAAAGTTCAAGTGTTAAACGTTTCGTGCAGATTGCTCAAAAATCCCAGGAGGAGATAGATTTTAACTATTACAGTTTTATGAAAATTATTCATCTGTGCCTAAAACATACATGCAGACTCACATTTCTTTGAAACTTTGCAGAAATGTACAGGGTCATTCCAAATATCACTGAAACCAATCTTATAATCCAATTGGCCATTTTTTGAAAAGGCAGACTTTAAACAGGCATAAGTCATGCCTTGTTTGGCCGAAAGTCGTGAAACTTGCTTACACATGTGCCTTGACTCATGAGGAACACACGTATCGATTTGACCATTAAGCTCCGCCCTTAGATTTTCCGCAATTTTGAGCAGTTTGAAAAACACTTAAACCCAGGATTTTTCAGCTATTTGCGTGAAACTGTATCATCTGTGTGATCTCCTTTTTCACAGTTACTTGGCTGTTGGTGCAATGGCGTCTCCCTTAAATGAGTGCCTCACAATCTCAAGGTCACCAGTTCAAGCCTCACTTGATGCAGACTTCATTTAAGTTGAATTGCAAACAACATGACTGCATCAATGAATACATGTGCAAATGGTAAAGATAACCTGAAATGCATATTTGAGAGTACGTTTTTTTCAATGTATGACATACTTCATTCTGAAAATAGCCGATCTACAATCTCAAAACTTTTCAGATAGCAACGTGTTTCTGAGCTTGTAGATCGGCTGCTTTCACTGTTTTCGGTTGCGAGGAGACATACAATTTCTCTATTGGTAAATGGTTTGTGAACGAGTGATCTTAGTGTTGGCTTGGTTCATGACAGAAGGCAAGAGTTTATGATCTTCAACAGACAATATCAGCCTGGACAAAGCTATAGCACTATAGGTAGTGTTGCAGCCTATTAGTCCGAAGGTTGAGAGTTCGATTCCTGTTAATGGCAATAGGTTGAGATGTCCAATCAATCCATTCTGTTTTCATCTCTCTCTCTCATCAATCTATTCCGTTTCCATGTCTCTCTTCAATCTATTCCGTTTCCATGGCTCTCTCTCTCTCTCTCTCTCTCTCTCTCTCTCTCTCTCCAGTTTCCCTCTCTCTCTCTCTCTCTCTCTCTCTCTCTCTCTCTCTCTCTCTCTCTCTCTCTCTCTCTCTCTAGTTTCCATTACTCTCTCTCTCTCTCCAGTTTCCATGTCTGTCTGTCTCTCTCTCTCTCTCTCTCTCTCTCTCTCACTCTCTTGCTTGCAGCTATATTTGTGTATTGTTTTGCTCTTGTATATTTTAGTATTTTTTTGTTACTGAGTGCACAGCACTTTGGTTCAACACTGTTGTTAAATGTGTTCTATAAATAAAGTGGATTGGATTGGATTTCACTTTGTTCTCGGCTTTCGGCCCATCAGACCTTCATCAGAGTTAAACTGGAACCGTTAAATTAACACTCCGGATTAATTAACTACCATTAGGGCCGCTGTTGTTTTTCTGTTCAACAAGGGTCTCTTTATCTCAGTCAGCTCAGAACGGAATTGACAATAAGACTACACACCTTCTAACTCCCAAGGTTTTAATATGGTGATGAGTTGGGGCAAAAGACGTTTAACGCAGCAGTGGAGCCATGTCGCGTGGCTCTTCAATGTTCCCGGTATAGTCCTGTGTTATGTGACTCGGAAAATCACTCCTATAACTCATGTGTTGGGAGTGAGTTGACGCGCTAGTAAACAAGGCTGGCATTGGGAGCGACCTGATAGCTTAACCCATTGAGACCTGAAGCCGATTCTACATGTCTCCTAAATCTCAACAGTATTCTGAAAAACGTATGTTTCTATCCACCTGTTTCCTAGGCTTGTGTTTTCCACTTCCTGTCGGATTTCATTGGATATCATTAGTCATCTGACCAGTTTCATTGGATTTCATTGGATCAAAAGACAGGAAGTGGAACACAGTGAAAAGCCTAGGAAACAGGTGGATATCAGTGGTGCTCAATCTTTTTGATGTCAAGGACCCCCAAAATTATATGTATTTGGCCGCGGACCCCCATCAGAATATTTTGTTCCAGGGACCCCCAGAAGCAAAGATTTGAGTTAAAAATGTTCGCTTTAAAAAAAATATATATATATATTCAGAAGATTTGCACACATTTTCACGATTTAAAAAAAATAGCAGATCTACAAGCTCATAGCGCGGCACTCGGTGCCGCGCTATGAGCTTGTAGATCTGCTCAAATCAAAAAATGACACAGTTCCAGGTCTTCATGATTTAGTTTTAGTCTTTTTAAGCATTTTTTCTTTTTTTTAGCTTGTAGATCAGCTATTTTCGGTCTGTGACACCCGCGTGCACCCATGATGACTTGTCTTAGTTCTACTGGATGTCTTCTCCACAACATTTGAGTCTAGTTTTTATTTGTTGACGAAATTGTCAATATATTTAGTTTTAGTCATCCTAGCGTAGTTTTTATTTAGTTTTTGGAAGTTTTAAGGTAGTCGACGAACATTTTTCGTCATGGTTTTAGACAAAATCAACACTGTCCCGGACAAGGCGGACCATTTGCCGCGTGTCTGTCCTCTGCGCGGTGTCAGCGTTTTTCTGTCTCTGTCAGGGTGTGATGGTCACTTCTGCCGACTTGGCGCCATTGGAGTTGCATAGAGATAAGTCTTTAAATCATGAAATCATGTTGTCCTCGTCAGCATACCACTCGCCAGGGGAGCCTGGCCTGTCACATCAAACCACACAGATGTTGCCCAAATCGTCGCCGTATAGCAGGGCCTGCGTGTGAGAATGCGTTGTAATAATAATAATAACTAGAAGCTCGGCCGCCCTTCGGGCGGCCGAGCGTCTAGCCCTTCGGGTTGCCGAGGGTCTAGTCGGGGACCGGCCTACACAGGAACGATGTAAATAGGGAATGAATGCTCCACCCTTTAAATCAAACCCCATTATACCTGTTGTCATAGGACCCGTTTTGGCCATCTGTTTGCCTGTGTCCATTTATGCCCATCTGTGTGTGCATTTATGCCCATATATGGAGCTATCTGTGTCTGTGATATATGGACATCTCTGTATGTGTCTGGGTGTGTCCCTTTTATGCCCGTATATGGAGATCTCTGTGTCTGTCTGTGTCCATTTATGCCCATTATCCTAAAGGAGTTCGCTATAAACAATGTTGTCAGTAATGCCCTTGTCATTATCCACAATGAAAACTTTTACAGCGCTGGCTCTCTTTCCTCTAGAGAAGGCTGTGTAGAGTTGGCCATGAGCGAACACAGGTTTAGGCAAGTAGATGCCAACTCGTTCATTCTCTTGGCCCTGACCCTTATTGATTGTAACAGAGAATGCTAAGCGGATAGGGAACTGTCGTCTAATGAAGGTGAAGGGAAGCTCACCTCTGTCATAGTGAGGTATTCTTGGTAGGAAGATTGTTTCACGCCTGTTTGTGCCTACTGCAATCTCACACTCAATGACTCTGTCCATCATTTGCATTACCACCATTCTGGTGCCATTCTTGAGAGTGCGGTCAGGACCTGATTGCAGGTTTCTAAGCAGCTTGACTGGTGCGCCTACTTTCAATTTGAGGTTATGATCAGGGATTCAACATAACACTGGCATTGATGAATCTGGAGATCTCATCCCTGTCTTCAATATCGAGAGTGCCAACATCAACTCCTTTATGGACGTATTTGTACAGGTACTTGATGGTACGGAAGGAGCCAACAAATTCAACATTGATGTGGCATTTATATTTAAGTAGGACCCAAGCGTTGTAAGGAACGACCCACCTGCTGTCAAACAGAAAGTCATTCTTCTTATGGGTGTGACCGACAATGGGCCGTCTGTACTCTGGGTAGCCATGACCATCATGAGGCAGTCGTGTGTTGGCACAGACGTTTTTAGGGAATTTCTTAGTACAGATACCATTGACCATGCAGGGGCTGTTAGGGTAGGCCGGGCCACAGGGTCCATGTAGCATGAATCGACACACCAGCTCATACAGCTCTGGCTCCTTTTGTTTGTCAGGTATGTCTGCTCTAATTATTTGATCAATGTCATCGACAGTCAAAATCTCATGTAGGAGTAGCAGTATGTGGGCATGTTTCAGTCCTCTCATCTGTCCTTCAATAGTGTGTATTCTAGCCTTCATCTTCCCAAAGACGCCGAGCTTTGTGTCGTGGAGGAGCTCATCCAAACTCCTTTTGAAAACTTTGTTAACAATGTCTGGTCTGTCAGTGGGCTGCTGTCCTGGAAAGATGTTACTCAGTACACCTTCACTCCTTGCGTTTGACGTCATGGTAATGAAGAGGTCAAACCTTCTATATCTGGCTGCTATGGCAAGGGCATCTTGAAAGCGCTTGAATTGGTATCTGGGGCTACCAGTGTGTGAGCCTGGAAGAATTATCTGTTGACCAATCCTGGTGGCCTCAGTCTGTCCTGGCTGTGCTTGCTGTGCAGTTAGGGCATCATCCACACCTGAATACTGGTGGGCCCTGTACTTGTCTTGTTGTTCCCTACTCCTGTAGAATTTCATCCGGCAACTTTCAATTTTGGAGTATTGATCACAGAAGTATTCTTGAGTAAGTCTCCCTGACTTCAGAAGGGTGTTGAAAGAATTAGTTCTTTGTTGTAGATGGAATCTGAAGAACTCCTGAAGAGTGACTTTGCCTCTGGCTGAATTTGCATTAACCTTGAGGATGGGATTGTCGATGCTGAAGCCAGCATCTCCATATGGCAAGATCAAGGGATAGGCTGCTGGGTCATACATAGGGTGGAGTGAATTGATATGTGTAGTTTGTCTGTGATTAGGTGCATCAGCTGGAGTTCTGTACAGAACAATGTCTCGAGGTTGTGTCTGGTCTCCTGGTGCAAAAATAACAACGTCAGGGACATCAGGAACACTGTCTCCTCCTCCGTCTGCTCCTCCTGTCTGGCCAGCAGATGTTGACTGTCCCATCTGATCCCCTGTCATAGTTTTATGCCCATATATGGAGATCTCTGTATCTGGTTGTCTGTGTCCCTTTATGCCCATAATGGATATCTCTGTATCTGTCTGTGCCTTCGACTGTGTTGCCGACACAGTGCCGGTTCCCCCTTTAATGCAAACCCCATTATACCTGTTGTCATTGGACCCGCTTTGTTGCTCTTTTCTTTTTTGTAGCGGGAGAGTTCAGCTTGAGTTTTTTTGGAGAACTTGTTTTTTGTTGGTCTTGTGCTGAAGTACCAAGTTGTTACGAATTATTTCTCCTTCACCGGGGTTTAGCTTTGGTAGCTTTTCTGGAGTACTCATTTTTTTGAGAGCTGCTTATAGACTATATGCAGAGGTCTGTCAAGAGTGCTGGACTTAGCTTACTTAGCTTAGAAGCCGGCTTATATACTTTCATCTGACACGTATGCCACGTGATGTCAGAGCCCTTTATGGTGTGATGTCACAATGAGTCAGCGCTTGCGCGAGAAGTGATTGGCAGGTGAGATTGACCACCCGGAAGTAAATTTGTCATATGGAGATTCCGAACCTTTCGCGTTGGTTCCGGAAAACCGCATATCGGGTCGGGTCGAGGCCTAGCTAAGATCGTAGGCAAAGGTCTGAGCTATCTGTGTGCGAAATTTGGAGTCTGTAGCACCAACCATGTGCTGTCAGGGCTCATCCATGCGATTTGGCCCAATTCGGCCTCGGCTTCAATTAGTAGTCACGATAATAATAATGTCTTTATTGTCCCCTCAGGGACATTCATCTTCACAGTCTGTTCCGACAGAAAAACCCATAACCATATAGCACAGTTCCTAGAACAGAACACCAAGACAATACATGAAGTCCGCAGTATACACGAAAAACGTCTCATCAGCAAGCCAGTTTGTTTAGTGCAGGGACAAAACTTCTACTAAAACAAACTTTTTCTCCATTTCAAAGTTCTGTATATTTGTCCAAATGGCATGAGTTCAAAGTGACGATGTAAAGGTGACTCTCCACCAAACAGACTACTACAGAGTGACTGGCAGTCTGCTTATTATAAGCGACTTTGGTGTTGTTTTCCTGTGAAGTCACTTGTGAATATTAATAGTTGCGGGTTGCTTTAGTTTGGTCTTGTTTCTGAAATGTAGTTGCTTATGTAGGCTTGCTTTCAAGATTATTTTAAAAAATTGCTCAAGTGGTGAAACTGTTGTTTTGTTTTGTTTGCCGGCACACTTCACACTTCAAACTGTGATGAGTTATCATATTTTTTTTCTTTCTCTGTAATTGATTCATTTATTTTTCTTTCTGTGTGAATTTGTGCCTGAGCCTTGCGTTCCAAGACGCGTTTATCTAGAAAACAATGGGGGGGGGGGGGGGGGGGGGGTGTGTGTGTGTGTGTGTGTGTGTGTGTGTGTGTGTGTGCGTGCGTGCGTGTCAGCTTGTAGGCCCGCAGAGTGTTAGTAAAATGAGTGTGTTGTCATTCCGCTGCATATCTAGTTACACAGGAGCGTGTGCCATTCGTGGTGTAGGGAGCACAGGGTTTCAGGCCAGCTCAATGCTAACGTCAATCAGAGAGAATTTAATCACCAGTTATATTTTGTCGCTGTCAGGCAGGGCTGGACTGGGACATAAATTCGGCCCATTTTGGCCTAGACCAGCCCACCACAACCGGCCGCCCAGCTCCGTCGAGGCACATACAAACTCACACGCCATTAATACCACGACTGGTATGTTTCTGTTTCTCTCTCACTCTGCCGAGTGTGCCGACAAGCCTTTATTGTCGTCACACAATGGTGTCTTGCAACGAACATAGAAGATCTACAATGCGTCGAGGCAGCGACGCGTTGTGGGCTGTTTTATGTTTGGGTGGAACTCCTTGGCCAATGTAGCCAGTGATTGGGCAACTAGGCCGGTATTCAGATGATAGACAAGCCAGTGGGCCAATCATGTGATGTCTCTCTGCTTCGTGGGCCGATGCTACTGAAGGATTGGCCCTCTCCACTTAGAGGCCACCCAGCCCAAACATTACCGTAACTATCCTAAAACTAGAGCTGCAAAATGTGACACCTTGGGAGTGAGAATGGGTTGACCCAAACGCAGCACCCTGACTCTGTTTGAGCTATAAAAAAATGGAACACAACCTTCATTAGTGTCAAGTAATGTTACTTCCTTCACACCTGTGAAGGAAGTAACTCTCGCACTGTGAGACGTTGTGAGCTCGGCTATTTTCACAATGCTTGCATATTTCTTTCATAAGTGTGCATTCACTCCACTTCTCTATTAGAATTTGGAAAAAATACTCTCAGAGAGCACCAGAGAGCATTCCCATGTGTTCTGTGGTCCATTTGGTTCCTTCCATCTGTACACTCCCAGATTAACACACCCTTAACTCCTCAAGGACCCCTGGGGGTCCTCGGACCGCCACTTTTATAGAGCCACTGCTCCAGAGGTTGACAGTGCCTGCTAATATCCGGTTGGCTGCCACAAAACCTAGGAATAAGGTTAGGTTTAGACATAGTTTTACTGAGGTTACATTTTGGAATAAGGTTAGGTTTAGGCATAGTTTCACTGAGGAGGTTACATTTAGGAATAAGGTTAGGTTTAGGCGTAGTTTACTGAAGCTACGTTTAGGAATAAGTTTAGGTTTAGGCATAGTTTTACTGAGGTTACATTTGGGAATAAGGTTAGGTTTAGACATAGTTTTACTGAGGTTACGTTTAGAAATAAGGTTATGTTTTGGCATAGTTTTACTGAGGTTACGTTTAGGAATAAGGTTATGTTTTTGCATAGTTTTACTGAGGTTACATTTAGGAATAAGGTTAGGTTTTGGCATAGTTTTACTGAGGTTACGTTTTGGAATAAGGCTAGGTTTAGGCATAGTTTTACTGAGGTTACATTTAGGAATAAGGTTAGGTTTAGGTGTAGTTTACTGAAGCTACGTTTAGGAATACCTGGTGTCGACCGTTCCGAGGTCGCCGGATTTGTCCCAGGCGAGCGTTCTGGTATTCCTTTGAGAAACAGCGGTCTATAGAGTTACAGAAGCGCTGACGTCACTCGTTCCTCCCCTGGGTCACAGAAGTAATTTCTCTATGGAAAACCATCTGCTTCCATGCTGTATCCAGGAGCTGTTTGAGTCTAGAGAGAGCAGGTATAACCTAAGGGGATTTGGTATTTTTAAGGGGACTAAAGCAAGAACCAACAAAAAAGGTAGATGTATAAGTATCAGAGGGGTGAATCTTTACAATGGCTTGGACGATTAAATACAAAAAAATAGCATAGCAGATATACCAGATATACCAAAAATCGTGAAAATGTGTGCAAATCTTTGAATATATATTTTTTAAAGCAAACATTTATAACTCAAATCTTTGCTTCTGGGGGGTCCCTGGGCTGGAACAAAATAATTTGAGATGGGGGTCCGTGGCCAAACACATATCAATTTGGGGGTCCTTGACATGGAAGAGTTTGAGCACCACTGGTCTAGGAGAGCATACAGTACACATGTGTTCATGCCAAACCCAACCGAGCCAGTCTTGTCACCAAAAAAATGAACGACCCTTCAACCAGCAAAAGCCCACAACTTTACGACACAACGTCAGCCGCTGTGGTGCATGTTGAGTTACAACGACAAACCTGTACTCCACAACAGATACATAAATGTATGTGTACGCTGCAATAAATCCTCAGATCAGCGTGGTGGCTTCCTACGGGTGGTGTAGCTGTTGTACTGCGTCAGCATGTTGAAGCCACACGTCTGGCTCTGTGTGTGTGTGTGTGTGTGTGTGTGTGTGTGTGTGTGTGTGTGTGTGTGCATGGGATTGTAAATGTAGTCGTTGAGACGGCAGGCAGGCAGGCAGTCAGACAGCGGCCCTCCTCATGTCTGGGGTTGACGTGCCAGGATGCAAGATTGTTTTCAAGCCTCCTGCTGCTCCTCTACTCCTACAGTACCTCCTCCTCCTCCTCCTCCTCTACTTCAAGTGGTGGAAGAAGCACTCAGATATTTGTCAATATCTGATGCCACAATATAAGAAATACTCTGCAAGTAAAAGGCCTGTGTTCAAAATGTTACTTGAGTAAGAGTACGAAAGTATTGGCATCAAAATATACCAAAGATAAAAGTACTAAAATGTTTGAAAATAGCAGATCTACAAGCTCACACATCTTCTACATAGGCTATTTTCAAATAGCCTATGTATAAAATAGGGCTAAAGTGGTTGATGTATGTTTTATAATATAATAATGTATATCTGCAAAGTAACTAGTAACTGTTTTCAAATAATTGTAGTGGAGTAAAAGTACAATATTTTCCTCAGAGATGTAGTGAAGTAGAACTTACTGTAGAAGTAAAAGTATGGAAAATTGAAAAATACTCCACTAAAGTCAAAAATACCTCAGAATTGTACTTAAGTACAGTACTTGAGTAAATGTACCTCTACCTCCCGCTGGCCCTCAGCCAGATGCCTTGTCACCGGCATCTCTCCCATTACCCAGACACAGCAGAAATGATTCCCCTAGACAGGGTTAAAAAAAAAAAACTAAAAAGAAAGAAATAAATAAAACACCATCTCAGGTTGTGTCACCGCAGGGCTGTGTGACAGAGATGTGACTGATGCAGAATTCAGAGCCTTTGTTATAGCCTTGGGTCTCTGGTGGTCAGGATGTTCAAAGTGTCTGAATGAAGGAGATACATTTGATTTCAGGAGATGTGTTGTTCCTCTGTCTTAACTGTAATGTGCAGGGTGTGATCCCCCTGGTGGAGTGCGAAGGAACTGCAAATAAATAATATCTTAACTGTGACAAAAGATACATAATATTACATAGTATTTTATGCATTGCAAGGCAAGTTAGCCCCTCATATTTGTTCATATCTCTGCTGTTACTTGAATGGTAGCAGTATATCTTGTGTAACCAAAACCTGATTCAGACAATATAGAACATCACCAAACCCAGTACTGTTTATTTTTTATTTTTTAACTTCCTGTTGATTTTACTATTTGAAGATCCGGATCCAAAAAAAACGGTACTGGGTTGTGTGATGTTCTATATTGTCTGAATAAACTTTGTTTGCGTTCATTTATGTGCTAAAATATTGACTTAGAGAGCTGTTTTACCGTACAATGTTAGTCAACGAGGAGCAAATATCTAATTGATGGAGCAATTGTTTTTGATTTCTTGTCCACCTATGGAGTGGTCTTGCCCCTTAAGTAACGGTACTCAAGTAAATGTACTATACTGTCCACCACTGCCCACTGCTGAGGCTCCTGGCTGTATAGTTGATTCAGTGAATACAGTATCAAATTGCCAACCAGACCGCTGTTTAATCCTTGTTACTGACAGACTTCAGTCGCTCTGTTCAGCTCAGATGAATTCAATTTGTGACACATTTCACTGGGGATCCCAGAACACAATCAGCACTGCTCCTTATCCCACTAATGCATGATCATTTCAAATGATCAAACACCATTGTGATGGGAAATTAACAAACTATCCAATTATACAAGATACAATGTGCCACTAGTACAATAACATTCAACAAACAGACATCTCCCTAAACAGTTTTTTTTGAGTGGGTTATATTTGCATAGCACATTTCAATAATAAAGCAATACAAAGTGCTTTATAGACAAAACATTAAGTACAACTTTATAAAAGGACATTTAAATATAATTTAAATGGTTATCGTTAAAAAGTTTAGGGGATAGAAATGAATAACTAAACTAGAACAGAACAACAAATATGAGAATAATGCTACAGTGCAGTGCAAGAGATGAATCAAAAGCCTCAGTTTGCTTGGATTTAAAAAAAAATCACACCCTGTGTGAAGAGAGTGGTGCCTTTGATGAGCCCCGTATTGATGTTGTCATCAATGTTTGTTTATTGGACATACATACACCCGGACACACGGACACACGGACACACAGACAGATAGTCAGATAGTCAGATATAGGAGTGGTTGGCACCACTCAAAAAAGAACTCAGAGTTCAGTCAGATAACTCACAAATAGATTGAAAGCAATGTTTTATTTATAGAATATAAAGTGTGAATATTATGTTTTATCTTGCCGTTCAGGCTCTGCTACATTTTTCTCCCTGCTCAGCACGTTTTAGACAGCCATCATTAACCATTAAGAGCAGGGAGATAGATAGATACAATAACAAGCTAACAACCCCCCTCCATGGGCAACAGAACTAATAGTGCATACAATTGTAGGCATTTATCAGACGCTCTTTATCCAGAGCGACTTACAGTAAGCAAGTGAAACACATACATAGAATGCAGAGAGACAGTGTAGTGCCTCAATAAACTATAGGATCACAGAACTTAGCAGTCTACTCTAAACAGTATAATATCAAATACACACATATACACACTATAGGATGTCAGGTCAACAAATGAACCTAGCGTCTGTCATAACATGCCATCTAAATTACCAACAGACCAGGAGGACAGCAGGAGGAAGAGCAGAGAGACTGAGTGTGTTTAATGCATTAAGACCGAGAACGGTCGGGGAAAAAAAATCAGATCTACAAGCTCATTATGGAAAATGTTTGAACACCACTTTTGCGTTTTGCATTTGAGGCATTTGAGCTTGTAGATCTGCTATTTCTTTTTAAATCCTGGAATATGTGTGCAAATCTTTGAATACATTTTAACTCAAATGCTTGCCTCTGGGGGTCCCAGGAACAAAAAATGATTTAAAAAAAAAACTGTTAGGATTTAGAAGACATTAGTAGAATCCCCAGAAACAAAGATTTGAGTTAAAAATGTTCACTTTAAAAAACACAGATTTGCACAAAATGTCATGATTCTTTTTGAAAACATAGCTGATCTACAAGCTCAAGTGCCGTGTTATGAGCTTGTAGATAGTTATAGCTAAAAATCTGTGACTCAGTATAATGCGTTCCCGGTCTTAATGGGTTAATTGGTCAGCTGATTGCCACGACAGCGTATGACGCATTGGATCTTGGCTCAACAACACTGTTGTGGAGTGTAATAACACATTCCGTAAATACACCCACATAGTAATGCTCATGTGTGAAACCTCTGTGTGAAACATCTGCCTGAACGAGCTCGGCAAGATGCTGAGCTCATTTGTAGCATGCAGCTATACAGTACCTGCAGTTTTCTGGGATAGATGTGTGGTCAGTGGTGGAAAAAGTACTCTAATGTTTTACTTAAGTGAAAGTATCAATACTGCAAAGTACTCCGTTACAAGTAAAGGTCCGGAATGAAACATTTACTTGAGTAAAATACAAAAGTATTGGTATCAAAATGTACTTCTACCAAATGTAAAAGTACTAAAATGTTTGTAAAAAAGCAGATCTACAAGCTCACAACACGTCACGATGGGTTGTGAGCGTTGTGTTGTGCGATGCGTTTATGGTGTTTATATAATGTTTTTGCATAGTGGTGTCTATTTGTCTGTCATTAAATGTTTTGATGAATTGAGCACAAAGTACCCCAATGGAAACAAGCCATAGTGCTTTCTTGGGTTTAAAATCCTTAAAGGAGTAGTTCACCCAAAACATTATCAATCAATCAATTCTATCAATTACACACCCTATGAAGCCTTAAATTCATTTTTTTCTTCTTTTTTTTGTCACATTCCTAGGCCAATAATTTGATGACCGGTGGAATGATGCTAATGTATCCGGTAGGAGACACAAAGTAGACTCTCTGTGTCTCCTACCGGAAATACACACGTTCATCAAATTATTGGCTTAGGAATGCGACAAAAACAAAAAAGAATCCATGAATTATCTGCTTCGTGGCGTGTGTAATTGATAGAAAATAAGTAATTTTTTGGGTGAACTACTCCTTTAACAGACCTTGTATTGAGCTGTACTTCCCTGTTTTTGCAAACTGTTAATAAAGTACTCAATTAATCAGACAGACAGACAGACAGACAGATAACCAAAGAAAGGTGGAATTAGTGGCGCGACAAGAAATAGAAATGCAAAGAACTTGGCCTCGGATGAACATTTCCTCATTGATGCTGGATTAGGCTAATGCGTTTTGGCAACCGCCTTCATCAGCGCATCATTCTTTAATTCACTGTGTTCCCACCAAGGAGCTGATGCCAACAACACTTCTTTGATCGACAGGAAGACAGTGTATTAAGATCTGACCTTTTGTTATTCCTGTTTTGGGGGGGAAATTCAGTATCAGCTTCACCCAGCTGATGGCTGCTCAAATGGTCATGATAAAGCGCTCTGGGGGTGGGGTGGGTTTGATTGGTTGATTGAATACTTTATTAGCAGTTTGGCAAGTATGGCTTGTTTCCATTGGGGTCCTTTGGACTCAATTCATCGAAACATTTAATGACAGACAAATTCATCGAAACATTTAATGACAGACACATGTACAATACTATGCAAAACATCATATAAACAGTTAGAAAAATATGTAATAATTGTAATAGTTGAGGTTGGGGGGGATGGGCTTTTTATAGGGGGCCAGTTTTGAATTGCAGCCACCTGTAAGTGCTGTTTTAGAGCGGTTTTGAAGCAGAGTAGGGATTTACACTCCTTTAGGACTGTTGGTAGGGCGTTCCACATTTTTGTGGCATAGCAGGAGAACGAATGTAACCCCTTGTTTGAGCCAAATCTGGTGTTGTGATTGGGGACGTCATTGACGTTTTGACGGTTGCGTAGGTAGGGTGTCAGTTAAGGGTTAGGGGTTACGTGTCTTTCTCAGGGACACTTTGACACATAGCCTGGGGCCGGTGGATCTTCTGTTTCCCAGACAGACAGCCTCTTCTCTACCCGTTCAGCTGTAGTGTGGCCGCCTACTAGAACTGGAGTGATGTTCAGTTCAATAAAATGTTCAATAAATAAAAGTTAGTAAAACTACTGTTATTCTGCAAGTAGTTTTAAACGTTGAAATATTTTCAAATTGCATTTGTGGGAGGGGAGGAGAGAGAGGGGGGGGGGGGCAGGCAGGTTCCCCAAACATGATGGAAAATGTTTGAACACCACTTTTGCTTTTTGGGATTTGAGACAAGCAAGTTAAGCCCTGAACTGATGCCTCTCTCTCTCTCTCTCTCTCTCTCTCTCTCTCTCTCTCTCTCTCTCTCTCTCTCTCTCTCTCTCTCTCTCTCTCTCTCTCTCTCTCCCCCCTCTGTGGGGACTGTGCTTATAATTATATAACAAGATGACTTAACTGAGAATGGATGGAAGTAGATGAATAAGGGATGAGGATAAGTAAGAAAGGAAATTGGAAATAAACAGAGGGGAGAAGAATAGACAGACACACACACACACACACACACACACACACACACACACACACACACACACACACACACACACACACACACAGGGAAAGGCAAAATAGTTCAGGGTTGTGTGTTGACAGCTGATACTGCGGCAGTCAGATAACAGAATGTCAATGGAGTCTCTTTTACATGGTCACCAAAGTGACACAGAAAGTGGATGTCATTTTTTATCTAATTTGGGCTGTTTTGGTCACTCTCCTGTGTGTTGACGCATTGGCCCCGAATGCTTATTGCTCCCTTTCCCCCCCGACGGCACCGCAGAGCTGTCAGGGTAACCTGGGTGTATAAATCAATATGGCCACATTCTGACAGGCCTTTCAAAGGCAGGTCATTAAACGGAGCCGTCCAAGCCAATCAGATACGTTTAGTTTTTTTTTGCTGCCTCACTCTTTGCAACTTCCCCCTAGAGGGAGGAGTTTGACCTCTAACCCCCAGGCCCTGTTCCGTGTATTCGGGTGCCACGTCGTTGCGGCGCGGGACGCAAGGTCAACAACACTTTGGCACAGATCTGCACAGCTATAGTTCCCAAAACTCACACGTTTCTCTGAGCGTGGCTTATACACTTATAGCTGCATGCGGGTGTCGCGCATAGAAAATAGCCGATCTACAAGCTAACTAAGCTCGCGACGCGTCGCAGTGCTACGCATCGTGTGTCGGCTATTTCCGGTGCACGACTCCGACGAGGAACTAAGGCAGGGGTCTTCAATGTTTTCAGCCCAAGGACCCCCTAGCTGAGAGAGAGATGAAGCAGGGACCCCCTCTATATTGTATAAAATTGTTTCAGATTGCATTTTTTTTTTTTACTAGGTCTGCTCTTTTTTCCCTCCACACCTATAACTCTTTGCCAAAAATAGCCGATCTACAAGCTCACAACGCCTCGCAGCGCGAGGCGTTGTGAGCTTGTAGATCGGCTATTTTTGGCTATTTTCGGCTATTTTTGGCTAGTTCTCCTCAGGAAAGGAATGCTAGGGTTCAAGTGGTTAAGGGAAAAAAAAGTCATATCACACAAAGATTTGGCGGACCCCCTGTAGTAACTCTGAGGACCCCCTAGGGGTCCCGGACCCCCTGTTGAAGACCCCTGAACTAAGGAATGACTCATGGTGACCCCTGAACTAAGGAATTAACTCCCCATTGCAGTTAGAACTGCAGACTCACTCCCAATCTTCTGCCGTAATCTGAAGACTCACCTCTTCAGACTCCACCTCAGCCCGTAGCACTTGACCTAGCCTTGACGACCTTGCAGGATTATGCAAAGGCTAAAATGTAACTTAGATAACATGTTATGTAGACAGATGCCAGGTCATTGTTGGCCTGGCATGCCTATATTGTGTATAGTTTCAATGTAGCCTGATGATAGGTTCTTGGTTTACGTAGGTATTAGTTATTATTAGATTATTGGTTTACTTATGTATTACTTTATTATTAGATTACTATTACTTTGTGTGGATTTGTTGTATTATGATGTATTATCTTGTGTCCTTGCTTACTAAGTCGCTCTGGATTAAGAGCATCTGCTAAATGCCTAAACTGTAAACTGTAGGTGTGAATCAGGCTTTAAAAGGAGCACGTCTCATTCTCTTGCGACGGGCTTTACCTGTTCCGACCCCAGCGGTAATGATGGCTGTGACACGCTGGCAGCAGAGCAGTGACAAGGGGGGGGGGGGGCATTAGTCATGTGACATTAGTCATGGTGGTACGGGCTCCATATGCAGATGTCAGGAAAGTAAAGCGGGCTAAAGCTTCATGCAGCTGAGACACTGCATTGCATAACTAGAAATCATATTGAGAGTGACCAAAGGGATGATGATTCATAAACTGCAATCCAATGAGGGAACAAGATGTAAAAGACATACCAAGCCATCAACCCCAGATGTATCTGTTCATCCACTCTATACCAGCACCAGCAGTACATCTTACATCGAGGAATATGTGAGGATAACCTTTACACGGTTTAGGTCAGGGGTGGGCAACTTCGATGATGGAGAGGGCCACTATATTTCCACACTTACTGCAGAGGGCCACATTGCATATACTGTTGGGTATAGTGTCACACAAAAGTTGCAAAAATAGCCGATCTACAAGCTCAAAGCGCGTTGCAGAGCGACGCGTTGCAGAGCGACGCGTTTTGAGCTTGAGTACAAGTGCTATACTTAAAGGGATAGTTCACTCGCAAAATTAATTTGTTTTCTATCGATTAGTCACCCCATGGAGAGTTGAATTCATGGATATTTTTTAGTTTTCGTCGCATTCCTAAGCCAATAATTTGATGACCGGTAGGAGACACAAAGAGTTTCCTTTGCGTCTCCTACCGGAAACAGCTGCCTACCGGGTCCTCTGGTCATCAAATTATTGGCTTAGGAATGCAACAAAAAATGGGGTGACTAATCGACAGAGAAAAAAAAGTGAACTATCCCTTTAATCTTTACCTGTAAATCGTTGAATGACCACGTCGTTGTCGACTGGTTCCACTGGTAGATTCAAAGGCAAAAATGGCATAATAATAACCGCATCATCCAGAGCAGCGTAGCTTGCCGTGCCGACCCATCCCGCCCCCCGGAGAGACCTGGCTTTATTTGGCCGTTGTTCATTCACCTTCTCTGCTCCCCTTTATTTCTAGCTAGTGGGTCAACTACTAGACCACTAGCATTAATGTTTAAAAAAAGACATATTGGGTCATAGCAGCAGCAGCAGCGTACTCGCTTCCCCTTGGCAGCAAACTCACCCACCCATCGTTGGGGTTGGGTAGAAACCTTGTATATGCAAATTTCTTTATTTCTTTCCCGTAAATCAAGTCCCTACTCGTCACACTACAGTGTCGCACAACAGAAGCAAAAATAGCCTTTCTGGGGCGCACGGTGGCGCAGTCGGTAGCGCTGTCGCCTCACAGCTAGAGGGGGGTTCGATTCCCGCCGGAGACGCTGTGGGTGCTGGGGGCATGTCTTCTCCTCCGCTTGTCTTTCTCCTCCGCGTGTCTTTCACCAACCCAGGTGGGGTTGGTGAAAGGGCCCACTCTGTGTGGAGTTTGCATGTTCTCCCAGTGTCTACCAGGGTAGTTAATACCCTCACAAAAATCACACCCTGTGTGAAGGAAGTGGTGCCTTTGGGGCGGGGCTTAACTCATTTCAGTTCGTCCCTATTGGTCGTCTGAGTCCACTTACCAAATTTGTACTTGGTAGCATGCTGCAAACTGGAATAATGGCTGTTTAAAGCCCAGCCAATGGGCAGAAAGAGGGGGCGGGGCTTAAGTAATTACAGTTCGTCCCTGTTGGTGGTTTTAGTCCATGTACAAAATTTGTACTCCGTAGCATGCATTCAGCAATTCATGCTCGTCCCTATTGGTGGTCTAAGTCCACATACCAAATGTGGACTTGGTGGCATGGTGCAAACTGGAGTTATAGCTGTTTAAAATCCCGTGCTCATCCCGTGCTCATACGGGCGGACGGACATAACATACGCTGGGGGTCCCTGGAACCCTGGGGCGGGGCTTCAGCAGTTAATGCTCGTCCCTATTGGTGGTCTAAGTCCACATACCAAATGTGGACTTGGTGGCATGCTGCAAACTGGAGTTATAGCTGTTTAAAATCCCGTGCTCATCCCGTGCTCATACGGGCGGACGGACATAACATACGCTTTGATAACCAGTGGCACGTGTGGCCAACGAGAGGAGAGATGGCATAGGCAATCTCCAAGTCCGTGTGTGTGTGTGTGTGTGTGCGTGTGTTTGTATGTGTTTCTTCTTTGCCGTGCTCATCCCGTGCTCATACGGACGGACGGACGGACGGACGGACACGGAGACAAAGTCAAGTGTAGAGCGGTTGGCACCGCTAAAAACATGTAGTAATCCTGGTCACTATACCGCCTCCCCCATGACAGCCGGGGCGCCTGAGGTTGGCCTGGTTGGAATAACGTGTTCCTTCCGCGCCCTACGTCCTACCAGGGAAACTCCCCCCTGTCAGGTGACAAGAAGGTCAGTTGGCTCTCATGCATTGAAGGAAGCATGAGCTCGGCCCTGGCCTCCCTAGGCTGTGGGGGACTGGTGTAGCGCTGGTGTAGTGCCCAGGATCACTTAGGAAATTGGCACCGGGTGAAAAAAAATGGGTTACAAAAATCGCGGGATAAAAAAAAATATAAAAACAGTTTTGGACATATGAGGTTTCCAGCGGACAGAGACTAAATGCTCCTTTATGTGTTCATGACTGAGTGGCTGCCGGTCGTATAAAGCATAAAGTGTAAACGCTTGCAGTTTGACGGGGTGTTTGTGGTGGAAACACCCGGCATCACTCATCAGGAGAAGTGGTGCCGACGTAATGGGCTCTCATTACTATAGCTCATGTATTCCAGATGCATATTTCATATTTTTTGACATGGAACGATATCAATGCGTCCCAAAGACCCAACATAATGGCTTTAGAGACCCGGGCTCATAATAAAACAATCGATAAAACAATCACAATAAAACAACAACAAGCTCAGGTCTGGTTGTTTAGTGTTAGGCGATGGCTTGCCCCGTAAAAACAAACACACATATTTCTTTTTTTCGTGTATGCCTCCACTAGCTGGCAGCAACCACGTCAAGTCAAGTCAAAATGTATTATAGCTCGAGATCACAAAACTAAATGTCACTAAAGGGCTCGGCATGAAAACAAAACAACGATAAGTGACACGAATAAAGAAACCGGAATAAAAACGAAGCATTGCAATGGATCTGCAATCATACAAATACACACACACACATACACGAACACTCTGCAGGCAATTGAAGATAACTGACAATAATCTGGATGACTCTGTTTAAGTGGAGTGTTTCAGACTAGATAATGTCAAAGGCTGATGCGAAAAGTGTGTTTTCAGTTTACTCTTGAATAAATTGACTGTGACGCACTGTGAGCTTGTATTACTTATATTTTTGGGGAAAGAGATGTAGAGGGAAAAAAAGAGCAAGAACAAGTACAGAGGCAAATCTCAAGTTTACAAAGTATTGAGGGTTTAAGTGGTTAAAATGTCTGAACATACACATGAACATGGATCCAACATATAAAGATCTTGTGATAGGGTCTCTAAGGGGTCCTTGGCCTGAAAAACATTGAAGACTGGCATAGCGGGATGATTGCCAGAGACGAGGGTCTTGATTGGAGAAAGCTCTGCCGCTGTTGTTGTATAATTTTTTTGGGACAGTTAGGAGACTGGCATTGTTTGATCATATAGGTAGGATGCTGTAAGGTTGTGTGATATTTTATAGGTTAAAAAGTACTGAAAGACGGTGCTCGGGTGGCGCAGTGGTAAAGTCCCTGGTTCGAATCCACCGTGGTGCATCCGGCTTTGTCGAGCGTCTACACACAAACACAATTGGCCCGTGTTCGGGGGAGGGAAGCCGGGCGGGGAGGAGGGTGATATGTGTCACTGCATGTAATCCTATACGGGCTGGGGGGCGGCTGACCTGTCAGCAGGGAGTGTTGGGCGGGAGTCCTACAGTACGTCCTCCCCGTGGGGGCTCCTCACTGGCAGGTGAGTCAGTAGGATAAAACAGCAGTGACAACACAGACATGTGTGTGGTGAGAAATTAATTGGCTTAATGATTACATTGGAGAGGAAAAAGTGGATACAACTTTAATTGGCTACTCTAAATTAAAAAAAAAAAAAAAGAGTACTGAAAGAAAAAAACTCCTGTCTTCAAATGCAAGGAAAATATTTAATGGGAATACAACAACGTTTCGGTCTATTATACCTTCATCAGGTTATCTTAAGGACTTAAACAGTAGAATCTTGATCTGGTGTGTACAGCATGGGGAGCCAGTGGAGAGAGATGAGCACAGGGGTGATACGATCTCATTTTATTGTCCTGGTTAACATTCTGCCAGCAGTGTTTTGTACTAGTTGTAATTCTATGGTGGTTGGTTTAGGTACTCCAGAGAGAAGGCTGTTACAGTAGTCTAGCCTAGATGATACAAAAGCAGGGATGAGTGTTTCAGCGTCAGTCATTGACAGAATGTAAATTGGGGTTAAGGACTAATTTCAAACGTGTAAATTGAAATTAGAATAACACAGATCCCTGTGGTACACCATAATTGACGTTTAATGTGATCTGATGAACAGTTGTAATGGAGAACAAAGGGAGATCTGTCAGTTAACTATGTTCTGATCAAAGATAGACCAGTGCCGGTGAGACCCATGTAGTTTTGAACAAAGGGAGTCTACCGGCGCCACAGGAGCAGGGAGAATAGATGCAGAAGGGATCGACGCTGGAGCAGCTCGGACAGTTTAAGCCATACATGGCCACATGCGGCCCCTACCTTCACTTAATGCGGCCCGCAGGTTAATATGGGAATAAACATGACCCTCTTTAATTACTTCAGTCTATATTAGTAGCTTAATGACTAGTATTAAAATTCTATTGTCTTTTTTTATGTACAATGTGTTTGTATTTAAGTTCAAAAAGTTAACATAAGTATAACTAAATGCATTTGAGAAAAAAAAAATCTTTTTTGTGACATACTGTAGAATGGCGAAGTACGGCATTCATTTACGAAAAAAGTTAAAATACAGAGATAAGAGGTGTCTGCCTAAAAAAGAAATGACAGACGTTGATGAGATAAAGGCAGGTTATTGGATGAGAGGTTGCCGTGCTTCTGCATTTTCAAGATAAACCCCTATTTTCAAACACGAGGGCACAGTTCCACTATTAAAGAGAGCTGTATATAATCTGTAATCATCATGCTGGGCTTATGGTTGGGGAAAAAGGTCCTTAATAAACGTAGATGGAATAGGGTCAAGTAAACAGGCTCGGAGGAAGAAACCAGTGTAGGGAGTGTTTTTCAAGGGAAAGTATTTCAAAGTGAGTGAGCTTAGCAAAACAAGAATGTTCAGAAGATTCACAGCCTTGGCCACTTGGCTAGAGGCTTTATGTTTTCAGGTTGTCTGTCTGTCCGTGCGTCCGTGCGTCTGTCCGTCCATATGTCTGTCTGTCTGTCTGTCTGTCCCAACCTTGTGAACGTGATATCTCAAGAACGCCTTAAGCGAAATTTCCTGGCAATTAGCAAAACGTCCATTTGGACTCAAGGATGAACTGATTAGAGGTAGATGGTCAAAGGTCAAGGTCACTGTGAGTGACCTCACGACACATGTTCATTCAATTCCTTCAAATTATCTTAATTCACTACAGTAGTGAACGTGCCATCACTGTCAAGTGGAAACCTTGTATTTTATGATTACATTTTTTTTTAAATAGTGGAAATAGCTGATCTACGCTATCGGCTGTTCATTAGTTCATTGTGATACTCTTGTATGATGAAGAGATTTTTTTAACCACTTCAGCCCTATATACATTTCGGCCATTTGAAAATAGCCGATCTACAAGCTCACAATGCATCGCGATGCGACGCATTGTGAGCTTGTAGATCTGCTATTTCCAAAAGATTTGTGTACATTTGAAAACTTGAAACGGGACATTCTGCATAATGAGTACTTTTATTTTCAGTTACATTTTGATGTCAATACTTTTGTACTTTTACTCAAGTACATTTTGAATTCCAGACTTTTAACTTGTAACAGAGTCTATATTGCAGTATTGATACTTTTACTTAAGTAAAAAATTTGAGTACTTTTTCCACCACTGTGTGTTTGTGGTGCAGTGGTTGCGCGCACGTACTGTATGCATACAGTGACGGGCGTTGCAATGGCAACGCCTCTCAAAGCATCCCGTTCTGGACAGACTTAACCAATTAAGACCGGGAACGCATCAGTGTAATTTTTTTGATTTCTTTGGCTATTCAAAAATAGCAGATATACAAGCTCATAGCGCGGCACCGAGTGCCGCGCTATGAGCTTGTAGATCTGCATTTCTCTTTTTTTTTATTCTGAAAATGTGTGCAAATCTTTGAATATATATATTTTTTTTTTCTGGAGGATTCTACAAATGTCTTCTAAATCCTAACTGAAATCCTAACTGTTTTCTGAAAAGTTCTCAAACTTCTTTCATGTCAAGGACCCCCAAAATTATATGTATTTGGCCGCGGACCCCCATCTAAAAAAAATGTTCCAGGGAAGCAAAGATTTGAGTAAAAAATGTTCGCTGTAAAAAAAAAGATATAATATTCAGTGATTTGCACATATTTTCACGATAATAAAAAAATAGCAGATATACAAGCTCATAGGGCACTCGGTGCCGCGCTATGAGCTTGTAGATCTGCTATTTTTGAATAGCCAAAGAAATCTAAAAATGACACACAGATGCCGTTCCCAGTCTTAATGGGTTAAGAGTGCTGCATGGGGCTGGATGACGTGTTCGTGACGTCAGCTTTACTTCTGATGTTTGTGAGCTGAATGTGAAGCAGCGAGGCAGTAAAAACCAACCATAAGGAATCCGTCTATTCCTCTGCAGTCTAACGCTTTTTACAGCCTCATCTCTATCTCCACCTGTCTGCACCAGCCTGTCAGAGAGAGACAACAAACCCTTTAAGCCTGACTTATAATTCATCGTATGCTGTGTGAGAGAGCTTGTAGATCTGCTATTTTTCGACTATTATGACATGAGCAAAAAAAGTCAACCCGTTCAATCCGGGAACACATCTGTGTCATTTTAAGATTTCTTTGGTGATTAAAAAAATAACAGATCTACAAGCTCATATAGCGCGGCACCGAGTGCCGCGCTATATGAGCTTGTAGATCTGCTATTTTTGAACTTTTGTAACTCAAATCTTTGCTTCTGGAGGTCCCTGGAACAAAATATTTGACAAATGTTCGCTTTAAAAATATATTCAAAGATTTGACGATTCAAAAAAAATAGCAGATATACAAGCTCATATGGGCTTGTATATCTGCTATTTTTGAATAGCCAAAGGCATCTAAAATGACAGAGAATGCGTTCCCGATCTTAAGATTAAAGCTCTATATTATTCTGGACAGTAATCATTGCTTTATAAAGTGTTGATTTAGTAACAGGTGTCTCCCCCCATTTTTACAGTTCTCCAGTACACAGAAAATGCATTTTCCAGTTTTGTCTCAGGAGAGAGAACTCTGAAAATATCATTTTTCAGCTTCAACTCTACAGTATAGTGTTCCAGTTCCAATTTTGTCTGCTCAGTGGTTTTGTTTAATCATTTCCAATTTCACTCGTTTACCCTCCACCCTCTCGCTCTAATAACTAGAGGGATAAGACTGGTATCCCGACCTGAAAATGTTGTGGAGGCTCACCGTTGATCCGATCCGCACCAAACTTGGCACAAACACTGTTCAGGGGTCTGCCATGACAATTGCCACACCAGGGGCCCCATCAGGGACCCCTGATGGGGGCCCATGGGGGCCCCTGAGGCCACAGGCACACTGTTGCTCCAATCTGCACCAAACTTGGCACAAACACTGTTCTGGGGCACGCTGGGCAAGACCTAGACGAGTGTCTAAACGTTAGAACCGGAATTAGGCGGAAAGTACCGCCCAAGGAGATGATGTTGACGCAGGCACACAGTTATTCCAATCCTCACCAAACATGGCACAAATGTTCCATGACCGTATTACGCCACAATAAACCTAAATTGCACACAAATGGGGCACTACAACAGTGTTACGGCAGTGTTTTTTAAATGGCTATAATAACTCAGCAGTGTTGATTTTAACAGCAAATTTTGATTTAGTTATAGTCATAGTCTTTTGAATAAAATTCCATTCATATTTTAGTCATCTGAAATGTTTTAGTTTTTGTCTAGTTTTAGTCTACTAAATATCATAAGATTATAGTCGACTAAATCTACAGTTGATTTAGTGGACTAAAATGTATGTTGGCGGTGCCTTGATGGCATTGTAATGGCTGATTTTACACTTGGTTGCATGCTGAAAATAGCCGATCCACAAGGTCACAACGCGTCGCGCTGCGACGCGTTGTGAGCTTGTAAATCTGCTATTTTCAGCATTTCAGAGCGCAACCAAACTAGTTCTACCGGATCTCTTCTCCACTAGTCCCTCACTAACATTTTAGTCTAGTTTTTATTTGTTGACAAAATTGTCAATATATTTAGTCTCAGTTTTAGTCATCATAGCTTAGTTTTTATTTCGTTTTTATTTCGTTTTCGTCAGTGAAAAAGGGTAGTAGACAAACATTTTTCGTCATCATTTTAGTCGACGAAATCAACACTGTATCTCGGTAACCATTGCTCTGATCAGCGACCAATATAGGACTGGATTTGAAGGCCGGCATGAAAATCCATTATAAACAAAAGAGGCTGCATTGTTTGAGCTGTTACCGTACGGCACACTTCAAGCTGTATTGATATAATATTGATTGACTCGAGCTCTTTGTTGCATGTGTAAATGAGTGTGTGTTTGTAAAACATCGGTGACACATTGGGAGTATAACATTGGTAAAGTGTTATTGCCTCGACCTGAGAATGATGGCTGATTACTTGTCATTGATCTGCATTCGATCTGTGCATCCATCCGCTTTATTGTTGTTCCACCGAGGAGGACAGTGTAGAAATCAGTGTGTGTTCAAACACCCTGTTGACACACTGACATTATTGATATGCTTGTCAAGTCGTATGTCAGAAATCCTTTTCTTTGCGGTTTGCACGTCCGTACATCTCTGTTTACACTGTGTGTGTGTCTGTCTGTCTGCTGATGTCTGTATCAGTCCAAAGCCTCCTGTTTGGTTCCAGCTTGGACTGTGTTTATGCAAAGTATCCAGAGATCTATGCATATATATAGAAGTGTGTGTGTGTGTGTGTGTGTGTGTGTGTGTGTGTGTGTGTGTGTGTGTGTGTGTGTGTGTGTGTGTGTGTGTGTGTGTGTGTGTGTGTGTGTGTGTGTGTGTGTGTACAGTATGTATGTATGTGTATATATATAGTGAGCTAAAGATAGATGTACTTAAATATTTATGAATATACACAATTGGGGTTTAACTATCTAAGCTGCCATGTACATTAGGTGCAATTGAGTGGGTGATGTCATGTTTTATTTATTGCTACATATATATATTAGATGAATCTTGATGCTCTGGTCTTTGGCATACATCACATTCATGTCTAAATTATTCATATCTTTCCTGTTTAAAATACTGTTAAGCAGCTGTCAAAGGGGTCAACAAATATTATTCATGTATTTCATACAACAAAGTTATATGAATTAGCCTTCAGTCGACTGTGTTTTTCAATGACAACACTGGCTACGTTGATGTGAGTCAGTGGTTCTCAACCAGTGGTCCGGGGACCACCAGTGGTCCTTGAGGGGGTGGTCCTCAGCTAAATGATGGAGAGTTGATAACCAAATGGACCCTTATGCAGTAGATCTTTAACTCTTGAGAGCGTAAAATGAAACCAAATGGACCCTTATGGGTCCATTTGGTTTCATTTTACACTCTCAAGAGTTAAATTATTGTTTAAACATCTGCATTACTTAATTAAAGAATTGTTATTTTGTTCAACGTTTGCCTGTCATCTCTCCTATGGTACCAACATCAATACAGCATAGAATTGTTGACAAAATCGTATCCAACGATAACAAAATATTCAAAGTTCTGGGTCTGAGACAGGCAAAATCTCATCAAACGGTGGTTCCGTGGCTCAAATGCCGCATAAATAATGGACCTTGATATGAAAAAGGTATGAAAACCACTGATGTGAGTGTATCCTGTCTGTGTCTCTTTAACCTCCTACAGTACAAACAAGTGGAGCAGTACATGTCCTTCCATAAGCTGCCTTCAGACTTCAGACAGAAGATCCACGACTACTATGAACACAGGTACCAGGGCAAGATGTTTGACGAGGAGAGCATTCTGGAGGAGCTCAACGAACCTCTCAGAGAGGTAAGGCAGCCACGTGTTTGTGTGCACACACCAGTGTTTATTTTGACAGCAAATTTTGATTTAGTTTTAGTCATAGTCTTTTGAATAAAATTCTGTTGCACTAATAGTTTTTGTCATATTTTAGTCATACAAAAAAAAATGGCGCGCCGTGATGGCATCGAAATGATTTTCACATAGCTGCATGCCCGAAAATAGCTACAAGCTCAAAACAAGCGTTGTCAGCTTGTAGATCAACTATTTTGTGTGTGTGTGTGTCTGTGACACCCGCGAGCAACCATGATGACTTGTCTTAGTTCTACTGGATCTCTTCTCCACTAGTGCCTCCCAAACATTTTAGTCTAGTTTTGATTTGTTGACGAAATTGTCAATATACTTAGTCATAGTTTTAGTCATCATAGCTTAGTTTTTATTTTGTTTTTGTCAGTGAAAAAAGGTAGTCGACGAACATTTTTCGTCATAGTTTTAGTCGACGAAATCAACACTGGCACGCACACACACACACACACACACACACACACACACACACACACACACACACACACACACCCATGCACGCACACATGCATATGTTGGTATTAAACCATTGAAACGGGGAAAGCATCTGTGTCATTTTTTTATTTTGGCATTGGCTATTCATCTGCTATTTTTGAATTTTTTTGAAAAAGTGTGAGAACTACATGTATAATAATTTAGAATTCATTTTTAGAATCGGCTTCTCACAAGATCTTACTTGTGCAGACAGCAATGTTTTAGGATGGCCTAAATCTAACCCTATGCCTATATAATTTTTATGACATTAATGACATTTTTATACTTATATTTTGAAACTTTATCATCATTTTAACATATAAATCTGCTTTGTAACAATACCTGGGACACACATCTGTGTCGTTAACGCAGTAAAACGACACGCAGTAATAACATCGTTTTCCGTTTTTCAGGAAATCGTCAACTTCAACTGTCGTAAGCTGGTGGCGTCCATGCCGCTGTTCGCCAACGCCGAGCCCAACTTCGTGACCGCCATGCTGACCAAGCTCCGCTTCGAGGTCTTCCAGCCGAAAGATTACATCATCAGGGAGGGCACCATCGGGAAGAAGATGTACTTCATCCAGCATGGAGTGTGCAACGTCATCACCAAGGGCACCCTGGGGATGAAGCTCTCGGACGGATCGTATTTTGGAGGTACGGCGCCTTTTCCAGAAAATTCTCTGGTGATGAAAGCTTAAAGCAGGGGTCTTCAACGTTTTCAGGCCAAGGACCCCCTAGCTGAGAGAGAGAAGAAGCAGGGACTCCCTACTCTATATTGTATAAAATTGTGTTTCAGATTAAAGTTTATTGGGGAGGTGTAACCGCCCTCTATAAGTGAGGTTTGGACACTGACCAATCCTGCACCGTGATTGGCCAATAGTCTACAACGCAGTCTACAACGCTAACCCTTCCACAGTCAATGCAAATATATACTTTTGCAAAGTCAGCCAATCACATTACAGCTAGTGCCATCACCACTAGCTGTAATGTGATTGGCTGACTTTGCAAATTCAGGACTGTGATTGGCTAGCGAAACACATGACACATGTGCAGCCCTATGAATAGCAATATGGACTTAAAAAAAACAGTTATGTTTTTTTTAAGTGAAAAAAACAGTTATGTTTTTTTTAAGTGAGTCATGTTGTGATGACCACACACCGCCCACTTGTGATTTTTTTTTACTTTGTCTGCTCTTTTTTCCCTCTACACCCATAGCCTCTTTGCCAAAAAATGCTAAAAAAAGATTTGACGGATCCCCTATAGTAGCTCTGAGGACCCCCTGTTGAAGACCCCTGGATTTGGTAGAGGTTTGGGTTGTGTAGTTACCTTGCCATGATGTAACTCCAATACAATACCCTACTCTTCCATTGAGACATTTAGAGCTTGGGGGTCAGTAAGGACACCAACTGATTGACAAGCATTGCCTTCAATGCCTTGAAGTATCGCCAATATCTCCCCAGGCCCAAGCAGGGGTTCCCTCTTGAGTCAGTTGACTCAGATGACCTCTTTTCATCAGCAGAGGACATACAACTTTGGGATTGTGGTTTTAATTTTATATCACACAACGGTGTCACTTGCAAACAAGAAGAACTGATCTTCAAGCTTGTTAGCTTGAAGATCAGTTCTTTATGTTAGCTTGAATATCAGTTCTTGTTAGCTTGAAGATCGGTTATTTATGTTAGCTTGAAGATCAGTTCTTCTGTTTTTTAGCTTCTTAGCTTGAAGATCAGTTCTTGTCAGCCAAGTTGACACCCTGTGGATTACGAATCAGGCTGAAGTGTTTGTTTCCCGCTGCGCTCCAAAATCCCACAAACAACCGTCTGCTGCTAAAGCAGCTGGCATTGATTGAGAGCCCGGGCCGTGATGTGTTCCCTTCATTAAGGTACACCGCAGTGCCTTTGAAAATATCATCTTTGATGATTTTTTTTCTTTCTTTTAAAAATCTTTGCCTTTCTCTCTCCATCTTTCTCTCTCTCCTCGTTTACAAAGAAATCTGCTTGTTGACGCGGGGCCGGCGGACGGCCAGCGTGATGGCGGAGACGTACTGTCGACTCTACTCGCTGTCCGTGGACAACTTCAACGAGGTGCTGGAGGAATACCCCATGATGAGACGAGCATTCGAGACCGTCGCCATCGACCGCCTGGACCGCATAGGTACAGTATCCCCCGTCCTCATACAGACTAGTGTTGCTTTTGACAGCAAATTTTGATTTAGTTTTAGTCATAGTCTTTTGAATCAAATTCCATTTAGTTTTAGTCATATTTTTTGTCATCCAAAACATTTTACTGTTAGTCTAGTCGACTAAATATCATAAGATTATAGTCGACTAAATCTACAGTTGATTCAGTAGACTAAAATGTATTTTTGGCCGTGCCTTGATGGCGTCGTAATGGCTGATTTTACACTTGGTTGCATGCTGAAAATAGCCGATCTACAAGCTCACAACGCATCGCGTTGTGAGCTTGTAGATCTGCTATTTTCAGAGCGCAACACCCCAGCGCTACCAAACATAAAATGACTTGTCTTTTAGTTCAACTGGGTCTCTTCTCCACTAGTCCGTTCCTAACATTTTTGTCTACTTTTTATTTGTTGACGAAATTGTCAATACGTTTAGTCTTAGTTTTAGTCATCATAGCTTAGTTTTTATTTAGTTTTCGTCAGTGATAAAAGGTAGTCGATGAACATTTTTCGTAATAGTTTTAGTCGACGAAATCAACACTGATACAGACACATTTTACAGACATTTTCACGTTTCATTTGAGATCAAATATAGTGAAGGGAAGTATATAGCTGGGTTAATTTAGTTCAAAATTAGAAACAAAAACTAGCACATTCATGTATAATGCAATTTGCCGGGTGCACGGCTTATACTCCGAATAATAGCCAGCACTCCGAAGTTCAAGTCCTTCTGGTACTTTAAATTCATAGAGGCACGGAAAAGCCCTGATACACACTGAGGAAGGCTTGACGCCGAATACAATGTCCGTGATTTATGAATTACAAGTACCAGAAGGAATTCGGAGTGCTGGCTATTGTTTCTTATTGTGATTAATTGTGTTCTCCTGCTAAAGTGAGCACTTCACCCATTTTCAACCGCATCTTATGAATCGGTCGTCTCGTCCCTCAGCGCTCATTATAACATCCTCGTTATAATGATGATAACGCTAATAGAAACTATAGCCTATCTCTTCGTGGAAAGTTAGCATGGCTGAAATGGAAGCCCTTGTACTTATACATCAATACAAAATAACAAATAAAAAGTTTGTTTGAAATGACCAGACCATGCCTAGTGCCTACCGATGACGTCATTGCTATAGGCAGGTTTCTGAGCTGTCCACAGTCCACCTCTGACATGCACAGCGAATGGTGCCATCCTATATTGGGCATAATAGTGAGGACCAATACTGTATATGCCAACCCCTAGGTGGGGTTGGCGAAAGGGCCTTTCTGTGTGGAGTTTGCATGTTCTCCCCGTGTCCCCTAGGGTAGGTACCCTCACAAAAAAAACATGCAGTTATCCTGTTCTCTTTACTGCCTCCCCCTGGTCATCCGGGGCGCCTGATGGAGGGGAAAGGAACTGGTTGGAATAACGTGTTCCTTCCACGCGCTACGTCCTACCGGGTGAAACTCCCCCCCTGTCAGGTGATAAGAAGCGGCCTGCTCACTCCTCATGCATTGATGGAAGCATGAGCTCAGTTCGGGGCTCTTCCCAGGCTGGCAGAGGGAGAGTAGCGCCCAGGATTACAGCTTCGGCAATTTGCACTGGGTGAAAAAACGGGTTACAAAAATCGTGGGATAAAAATGTTATTGAAAAAAAGAGTTGAAAATGGGTGATTTGCTTCCAATACGAGCACATTGTGTTATGTACTGAACGATGCCAAGTATTGCGCTTGTCTTGACTGTTCTGTGTCATTAAAAATGACATGGCCGGTAAGAGGAGCTGAGGTTGTTCCTTCTGAGTGACACTGGACACTGTAACCATAGATGACCGCTGGTGCTTTGTTTCCTGGCTAGAGAAAGTACCCGCTTTGAAGGACGTACATCACGTACGATACCTCTGACCGTCCATTTCCTCCTCACACTCGTGTTTTCTCTCACCTCTGCTCTGTTTATGTCTTGTTAGAGGAGAAGCTTGTCTGTTTGTCTGTGTATATACTGTTTCTCAACGTCTGGTCTTGGGCCCACCGGGGGTCCAAGTGGACCCTTACGGGGTCTGTAATTCTGAGAGTGTACAAATGGAACCAATTTATCTTCTTTTAAAACATTTTGTATCTTCATTGTTAATTTAATGAGAGTGTACATCTAAGGGCCCATTTGGTTCCATTTGTACACTCTCAGAGTTACAGACCCTTAACGTGATCATTCGGACTCATTTATGTCAAAGAAATTCAAAATTATTCAAAAATATTTTCAATATTTTTTTTAAATACTCCAATGTGTATCACTCCATGATACACATTGGAGCTACAGTACGCCCGTTCTCAAGTGGATCCCGAGATCCACAGCATTCAGTAAATGTTTTTGTTTATATAATGCATGCAATTGTTTAATTTCATGTCTCTAATAATCCGTCTTTCTTTCCCCCTGGTCAACGCAGGCAAAAAGAACTCCATCTTGATGCACAAGGTCCAGCACGACCTCAACTCGGGCGTCTTCAACAACCGGGAGAACGAGATGATCCAGGAGATCGTCAAGTACGACCGCGAGATGGTGAAGCTGGTGGACCTGCAGCGGCCCAGGGCCATGTCCATGACCTCGTCCATGGGGGGCATGTTCGGCGGGGCCAGCGGCAGCTCGGCCATCGCCACCCTCCAGCAGGCCGTGGCCATGAGCTTCTGCCCCATGGGGGGCGCCATGGGGGGCCCCATGGGCGGACCCATGGGTGGCCCCATGGGAGGACCCATGGGAGGACCCATGGGGGGCCCCATGGGAGCACCCTCGGGTGGCCCCGTGGGAGGAGGCCCCAGTGGAAGCACTGGGAGCGGGACTCTGCAGTCCCCGCGCATGGTCCGACGCTTCCAGGTGATGCAGAACTTGTCCAGAGAGGCTTCCATGTCTCCCATTCAGGCTCAGACCCCGCAGGCGTCCGGCGGGGGGGCCTTTCCCCTGGTTTCCAGTCCGCCCGTCCAGAGCCCGCTGACGGCCACAGGACGGACCTTCCAGTACATGGCGGGGACCATGGGACCCTCCGGCTCCCAGCTGTCCCTGGTGCAGCACCACGCGCCCAGCCCCACGCACGCCCAGCAGAGGCCAGTCTCGCACATGCGGAGCACCCACTCCCTCCACGCGGGCAGCCTGAGCCAGAGCGCCCGAGTCCTGTCCGCGTCCCAGTCTTCGCTCCCCCAGGAGGGGGGGACGCCGCCGCAATTAGCCGGCTCCGCGGCCCCCAGCCCCCCGACGTCCACCCGCACCTCCAACACCTCCATCGGCCCTCCTCCTCAGCCGCCCGCTCACGCCAGCCTGCCGGGGCCCTCGGGGGTGCCGAGACCGACGTCGTCGGCTCGTCAGAGTATGGTCTTTGCCTCCACGCCTCCCCCGGGAGGGCCTCCTGGAGTCGGGGTGGTGGCGGTGGCGCCGCCGCCGGCGCCGGCCACAGCAGCAGCAGCCAGCCCCCTGTCGGGGCCCCCCGAATCTGGAGTTCCCAAGAAGGATTCCATCGTCAGCCTTCCGGAGCTAGACTCTGCCAGAAACCGGCTATCCTCCAACTTGTGACCCTGGTAAAAAGTTTGGTTTAGAGAGAGAGAGAGAGAGAGAGGCCTTTTATCGTGGGAGGATCTTAATGTCTGTTTTAGGGTCAGTCTGGCTGATCTGTCAGCCTCTTCTGGACCGGGTCAGCCACCACCTCCCACCACCAGTCATTCTAGCTGGATGAACTGGCTTGGTTTCCACAGAGAGGGGGCGAAAAAGAGCAACGAAGACTTTGTGACGCTACGGCTAGAAGGAGACTATACGATTAAACTAGTACAAACTAAGGTCGAACTGGTCTACTCTACTGTGCCAGCACCTTTAGTCTTAGTATCACCCCTTACACTCTGCTTCCAAACACCTATATCGCTGTCTTTAATGTAAAGATATGGAGTATAATTAAATGTAACATGTTGCATACTGTGTAGAATCCATGCAATGCAATCTAGCTGGAGCTGGACTTAAAAATGAAAATCAGGGACTTGAGGTCAAACGACAATGACATTTTACTGCTTTCAACAAGTGTTTTTTGGGTGTAATTTATTTTCCTCTGTATAAGCTGTCGTAGCAAAAATAACTCGTTGCTCTTCATACGGTATTGTTTAAAAATGGTAGTGAACATAGTGTTTTAGACCGCTGGTCGATCTTACATCGATGTGTAAATAGTAAATGAGAGAACAAAAAAAAAAAAACATAGACAAAAGGGAAACTGACAGAAGGGTATTATCTTCATTGTATCTATCAAAACCAAAGTTGAGCTTGAACACAAAGTCTGGTTGTGTCTGTATCAACGGGAAAAAAAAAGGAAGCATAGCAGAAGATGCCATTTATTTAACTGCCTTGATTCAACGTTAGAAGCCATATGTTTGGTTTGCGTGTATGTAAGTACGCGGGGCGTAACGTTTGCGTGAGAGTTTGTTTGGTACGTTTATTGGTTCCGAATGTTTTCTTAAGGAGAACGCGCTGCTTGCCACGCCGCATCCTCGCGCCGCTTTGCGACGAAGCACGCTCGTTTTTTGCCCGCGGGGCCACACGTTTCCCTTTTTTTTCCACGTAACATCCTGGGAGGGAAGTGGTGTGTTGTCGTTGTCGTGTTGGCAGAAAGAACATCTGGGGAAGTGGCGTGTTGTTGTTGTCGTTGTGTTGGCAGAAGCATCTGGGAAGTGGCGTGTTGTTGTTGTCGTTGTGTTGGCAGGAAGCATACTGATTGTAACCCTGACCCGCAAGGTGGTTAATTAGTTTGAGCTTCATCAGCAAAAGGAACCATTTTGTGAGCAGCCCCATTCTGTATACTTGCTTGTTTTCGTCTAGTTTCGTTTTTAATTAACACATGCAATATAATTCTGCAATACTCTACCCCGCCTATATATAAATATATATGAATATAAATATCTATACATACGCTGTACAGGAAAGTGAAATTTCTTTCTTTTCATTTTTACTTTTTTTTTTTACTGTGAAACCTTGAAGAATCCAGCAACTGTTGTGTGGCTTCACTTGAGTTATTGTAATCCAGCGAAACATGTTGATACCTTAACCAAAAATGTGGGAGGTAGTGAGAGGATGTAATGTTTTCCTTTATCAAGTGAGACTAACTGTGTAAAAACCGGCCTCCCCCCCATAAACAATGTCACTTTAAATCCCATTTGGAAATATCAAATTGTATACAGGTTAGACCAAACAGAGAGAGGGGTCGGGGTGGGATCGGGGAGATTTCGGGGGCATAAGGATAAGGTAAAGAAGAAAAAAAAAAACTTGCTTCCGTATTACGCGAGTGTCTACACCATCGGTTCTCAAAGTGGAGTCCGGGGACCCCCAGGGGTCCTCAGCAAAAATGTGTTAATATAGCATCACAAAAAGTTTAACCTTTTATACTTTGGCTATTCAAAAATAGCAGATATACAAGCTCGTAGCGCGCTATGAGCTTGTAGATCTGCTATTTTTTTGAAAAATCGTGAGAATTTGTGCATATAATAAAATCTTTGAATATAATATATTTTTAAGCGAACATTTGCGACTAAAATCTTTGCTTCTGGTGGGGGTCCCTGGAACAACATATTTGAGATGGGGGGGGGGGGGTGTCCGCGGCCAAATACATATCATTTTGGGGGTCCTTGACATGAAAAAGTTTGAGAACCACTGGTCTACACCCCACGTTCCCCACAAAACTCGTATGAATGTCTCAACAATTAGAACCTATAATCTCCCAAACCGCACGCAGTCCTATCGTTCATAATTTTAGGGTAACGTGTAGACGTGGCGAGGCTTGGATCATAATATAAAATATTTTGATCCGGATGTACTTCAAAAAGCCTTCTCTCGCTGAATGTATGCCATACGAGAAGGATGACAGACAGCTAATCAGACATAAACTGCCATGTAAATACAGAGATTAAAGGGGGGGGCTATGATGCAAGGGGGGGGGGGTGGTGTGTGTTATGCTGTATGTGTTGCCGAGTGTTTGTGTGACGTTTCTTAGGTTTTGACGATGCTTACTCTGGATCAGAAATGTACTGTATGTGACTCTGTATGCTAATCCTGCTCCCCGTCGAAACCCCGTCGGGGAGGATACACACTTTTCGTTCCATTTGTTGAAGAGAGAGCGAGAGAGAGTCGAGTCGTGGGCCGCTATGAACTCCTTCGGGGGCCCGGCGAACACGAAAGCACTTGAGGACATCCAGATAAGCACCTCGAGTCGCGTTACGACCTTGTAATCAAAAATGAAAATCAATCGGTCTGTTCTCTAAAAGGACGACTGCGCTACTTTGTCCTGTTATGTTGTTATCTGGTTAAACTGTAAAGGACAGAGGAGGTATCCGTTATCTGGTTAAACTCTAAAGGATGGAGGTACGTGGCTCCCCATCGGGAGACTAATGTTTAATTTGTGCTCCATCGCACGGACGGTGTCTGTTGCGTGCCGTAAAATAGCCGATCCACAAGACCATAACGTGTTGCTGACGCGACTCGTCGTGGGGTTTGTGGATCGGCTATTTCTGGGCCGCACGTGACACCGCCGTGCGACGAAGTAGAACTCAGTGCTGGATGCTTGATGGAGCATAGATCAAGCTTAAAAAACAGGCAGCTGACTCAATGTGTCAAACAAACACACAACCTCGACTGACGTTCGCGGCTCTGAACCTCGATCGATCCAGAACCTAACTGTAAAATCATTGCGACGGACATTTCACTCAGGTTTGCCCACCTTTCCAGAGAGAGAGAGACGCATTGATCGCTGCGGCGGGGGCTCCTCATCGATTTACCCGTATCCATCCATGTACAACCCCCAGTCTCTCCTCCCATAATAATCAACTTGTTGGTTTATAACCCACGCCGAAAAAGTTTCACCTCCGGTTTGGATTGGCTTTGACGTGGAGGGATGCGGTGGGAGTTCCCAAAGCCCGACGGATGGCTCCACAATAGTGCAAAGCTCTCTTTTTTATTTGTCTGCCATTTTGTTTTTATCCCCATCAACCTTCCCTGGAGGCCGTTTAAGATCTCGAAAATAAACTATCGGTGATTGTGTTTATCCAAGGGCTTCATTATACGCCGTAACCCCCCGGCTCATTGTCATTGTAGAACCAACCCACCCCTTCAGTTTTGTGTTTGATCAATAACAGACATCAAACCCACATTCTTTGTCCTTACATCGGTCAGAATTATGAGATCCCATTCCATCTGCTGCGTACAATAACTGTCCTTGACTTTTTTGCTTTTAATTTGCTCTACGGGAAAAGGTACATGCCAAAATGCCAGTATGATTAACGAATGAATCGAGTCCAGTGTGAATAGTTGTTTTTGTTTGTGTGCTTCAATACGGTTCCAGTGCAATCAATGGGTCCTCTTTCCCCCTCTCTTCCTTTTTGTGCTAATACCAGAGTTTGCCCTATTAAGCTGCTATCAGGACTGTGCTGATATTATTTGAATGAGTCCACAGTGAGTGAGAGCAAGACGGAGTTGAGCGTTTAAAAAAGAAAAAAAAGAGCTAATCTTTCAGGCAACGTCAGGCAACGTCGGTTTCATTCACACCGTTAACCACGTAAACCCTATGCTTCTGTTGACCGGAGCGGTGAACTATAGGAAGATAAGCGAAGGTGACGGTGATGTTTTAGGACACATTTAATGGAAGAAACCGTTGTTATTCTAGCGTATTCAATTCTAGTGTGAATAGCGTGTGAATTCGGCGTGAAAGACAACATTATGTGTGTAGAATCCACTTCCGCTCAATGAATGGAAGACGTCGGCAAAAGTCTGAACCCTCTCAGTCATCAGGCCAATATAACCCTGACCCTACAGAACACTGCTGTGTGTGTGTGTGTGTGTGTGTGTGTGTGTGTGTGTGTGTGTGTGTGTGTGTGTGTGTGTGTGTGTGTGTGTGTGTGTGTGTGTGTGTGTGTGTGTGTGTGTGTGTGTGCGCGTTTCAATGCGTCACAGACATCTTGTGTGCATGATCTACAACAGTGTTGTATTTGCCTGATGACGGGGGCTTTAAATGTGTGATTATCTTTATTGTTTATTACGAATCCCCATTAGTCCTCAGTGCCGCAGTGAAGGCTACTCCTCCTGGATTCCAAACATTCACAATCAGATTAAAGCGTAATACAATGGAATTCCACCATTACAGTTAAAACAAAACTAAAGCAACAAAAACGACTGAAGATTTCGGTCTTCACATAACTCCACTAAGATTCTTTAACCAGTTAAACCCTTTACTTTGACCGGGATCCCCCAGGGCTCTATGCTAGGCCAGCTAGTATTTCCCTCTACACAAAATCTCTTCACCAATTTCTTACCATACGTTTGCCCCCGGAATACGGACGCCATAGGGTTCAAGTGGTTATAACGTCTTCTGAACCTCAACAATGAAGTGCATGGGGGCTGAAATCCCTCGTCCGTCCGGCCGCCTGACGCTGGCTGACGATTATTACCGAGCATCCACGTTTCAGACCTCTCATTCTTGCTGTACCAGATGTTAAAGGGTACCGAATGCCTTGGTGTTGATGTCTTAGCAAAATCAGGGTATTCTTTGTTGTTTTCAGACGAGACGTGTGTGTGTTTTTCCTTTGAATCGTTTCCTTTCGATTTTCGGGTTGTTTTTAAACGGTGTGTGCCCCCCTGTGCACATGGGACTGTACATACCTTGTGCCTAGTATAGTTTCCACATAAGTCTATTTTTGTGGTATGTACGGTATTATGTGCCTGTAAAAATGCAAAATATGTGTTTTTAATTTTCAACTTGCAATATATGTACAAAAAAAAAATGTTAGCTGAAGACTAGTACTGCTGAATTTAAAAATGACAATGTCAGTATAATATGATTTTCCCTGGTTTTCGGGGAAACACAAAAATTGCACATTTTTGTTGGTTCGAGCCTTCCAACACCATGCGCGCTGTACTCTGTACTCATCTTCAGTACATTTGGTATATACTACTACGTACGCAGAGATGTTGGGCACATTTTGTTGTGTTTTTACCACAACCTGCTGTAAGCCGAGCATTTTCTACAGTGGGGGGAGAGTGACATCCAGCAGAGCAGTCGGTGGACGTTAGCTAGACGTTAGCTTAGATGTTAGCCTTGGTTTTAGCTGCACACCGAGACGACAATTTTTTTTTTAAAAGCTACCATTCGGCACTCGTTTTAATTAATAAAACGTTATCTTAAAACAATCTGTATGGTAAGAGTATGTTAATAATAATAACTATGGAGGTGGTCTCCCCTTCGCCAGTGGTTCTCAACTTTTTCAAGCCCCGAACCCCCAAATAATCATATTTGAACTGGGGACCCCCCAAAATAATCATATTTGAACTGGGGACCCCCCAAAATAATCATATTTGAAATGGTGACCCCCCCCCCCCACCGGGCCCATGCACCCTGACAAGCACTCTGTTCCACAGATAAATATTGTGAAAATAGCAGATCTACAAGCGTTGCGAGGTGTTGTGAGCTTGTAGATCTGCTATTTTCAAAATGTTTGCGTCTTTCCTATATTCTTTGACAATTTGGCCAATATTTGACCAGTTTTTATAGTAGTTGCCTGTCCCCCCAAAAATCATGTGGGGACCCCCCTGGGCGTCCCAACCCACATGTTGAGAACCACTGCCCTACGCTAAGACATTTTAGACCCTATAGGTGTCGGTCAGTACAATTTGAAATCTGAAAGACGATGTGAATTTGACCCCAGAACCATAGCACACCCCTGGGTTTAACAGGACAATGACAAGGGACATACCGCATTTATATGTATGTTTCATATCTAGAGCAGAGTTCTGTGGCATTCGATGACGACTCTCAGTGGGACCTTCAGAAAAAAACGTAGACGTTGCTGATGTGTACAAAGAAGAACTACCGATGTGTAAAATAAATGATTTGACTTTTATGTCTTTTAACGGGTCTTAAACTTCTAGTGTTGTAGCTGCCGTAGCTTTGCTTACCTAAGCCTTCTTCTCTCTCTCTGCTTCAGGACTCTGTGTACAGTGCGTTTTGAGTTTTTGTGTGTGTGTGTGCGTGTGTTCCTGTGCCTTTCCTTATATAATGTCGGTCCCACTTGAGAATAGAATGCTATTAGTGGTTTGCGACCCAGGTTAAGCGGGGGGAGAGAGAGAGACAGAGAGAGAAAGAGAGAGACACTGAAGGTTCTTTACACGGTCAGGATTCGTTTGTGCTTGGCCCACTGTAGAGCCCTTATTACGCCTAATTTAATTTATACGTCATCATACGACCCGACCGCGTCACTCGCGGACGGTGGTACGATGCCGTATAAATTAGGCTTTAAAGCCGTGATTAATAGTAGGACCATCGCCTAGAATAAAGTAGCATTCCATAGCCTGCACACCATGTGTGCACGGACACCTCATTAAACCAGCACTAGCATAGAAAATAGCACAGATGTGTGATGGAGGGAGCCTTTGCTCACTGTCTATCTGTCTCTCTCTCTCTCGCTCTCCCGCTCTCTCTCCTGGGCCGGTCGACAACCACCATCATCAGTCTCTGCTTTAGGTTCTTGCTCTGACTCGGTTCTGTTTTTAGTCCCAAGGAATTTCGCAGGCATCTCAAAGACCTCCGGGTTCCTTCTAAGTCTATACGTCTATATTAGGACCCAGGCCTAAATTGACTCCCAGACGCCCTCCCCTCACTCCCCTCCCCTCCCCATACCACCTGATTCGGATGCTGTCAATGCATTGAATGGGACATTATCAGGTTTTATCAGACCATT
>NC_139942.1:50030094-50050094 GCF_963454915.1 Gymnoscopelus microlampas | reverse complement strand
CCAAGACTTTTCAAAAATAGCAGATCTACAAGCTCATAGCGCGAGTGCCGCACTAGATCTGCTATTTTTGAATAGCCGAAGAAATCTAAAAAATGACATTGATGCGTTCCCAGTCTTATTGGATTAAATAGCACCATTTTCTGAAATTCTGCCTAGACTACAGTTTATAACTGTAACCAAATGGGCCAGTAAGTAAGGGTCCATTTGTTACAAAGGGACACATTAGCATAAGGGTTTTTAACCGTGAAGCAATAAAGTCAGGATATGGACCAGTTAAGAGTCTTTTTGGTTACAAATGGATAAATTAGCATGAGGAGGATGTTTTACTGCGTAGCACTAAATTCAGGATGGGTCTCTCATCATCTCCTCCTACTTGTTATATGTCAGTCAGCCTATAAAATAGATGTATATCGTTGCCGTCTGGCAGAAACCGTACCTTTTAGACCTTTGAGACTTGTTTCAATGGCTTCCAACTTCTTTTAGCTATTACAAAAATAGCAGATATACAAGCCGCGCTATGAGCTTGTAGATCTGCTTTTTTTGACCAAAAGAAATCGTGAAAATGTGTGCAAATCTATGATTATATATAACATTTGTAACTGTCAAAAAATATTGTTGCTATATCAGTGGTGCTCAAACTTTTTCTTGTCAAGGACCACCCAAAATGATATGTTTTTGGCCACCGATCCCCATCAAAATATGTTGTTCCAGGGACCCCCCTGAAGCAAAGATTTGAGTTAAAAAATATGGAGATAACAGGGTTACTGGGTTACGTTTACTTCAACCACTGGTTCCCTCCCCTCCAGATAGGATCTCATCCAGCTCGCTGACTGTATCATCAAAACCTATTGCTTTTAGCTTATCGATCATAATTGGGTGATCAACGGTGTCAAAGGCCTTATGGAGGTCCAGCATGACCATGCCGCAATATTTGCCCTTGTCGACTCCTTGTTTGATATAGTCGTTCTAATAGAGAAGGCGTGACTCAGTGGAGTGTTTTAAGATACTTTTTGACCTGTTCATAAACTATTTTTTCCATGACTTTCGAGATGGAGCTATGAATAGAAATAGGGCGGTAGTTTCCGGGGTCTAATTGGTTTCCTTTTTTGTACAGAGGGGTCACTCTTGCTGGAGGAGGTGTTCTCTGTACATGAACCCTTATGCGTGGTGATAACAATGCAGACATCCTCATCACCATCCTCAGTGTTGGCCTGGAAACCATCCGTCTGCATTACCTGCTCGCGGTCCGTAGTACACTTCTTCATGAACTTGGTGATTGACACGATGCCCGCACTCTTCCTCTTCCTCTTGGAGGATGAAGGGGTGGGGGATGAGGGCTGGGGTGTGGTGGGGGACTTTACATGTGAGCCCGTAGCTGCATGGGGCTCTTCCCGGAGCTCTTCCCGAGCCCCTGAGGTAAGGTAGTTCCACTGGCAGGGCACTGGGAGGGTCTCCTGGCCAAAACGGATCAGGACCTCTGCACGCACGTACCAGCAGAGGAGTCTGTGTGTGGAGCGCTTCTCGTAGACAGCATTGCTCTGTATGAGGCGCTTCAGGCGTAGTCTGGATGGGATGTCAGCAGAGCTGACAGGGCTGGAGATGTTGGGAGGAAATGATGATGATGATGATGACTCTGATGAAGACGAGGACTGCTGGCGAAAGAACTCCTGGAACTCTGTGATGATCACCTTAGTGCTGTTGAAGTTGCCATGGATCAGAGGCAGCAGCTGACGGACCAGTTGCTCGTCACCCTGGCGTTTCGATGCACACTGCTCTGGGCTGGGGGTGGTGTCTGCTTTGGGTAAAGGCTCTATCAGACACCTAGCATAGGGCTGGAAGAGCTCGACTATAGCAGCTACGTTGCTCTGGCCCTCCCAGACACAGCCCATCACCACCGGCTCCAGCACCTTCACCTTCTTCTTACAGGACATGAGCTCATCCCACTCTCTTGCTTTCAGCTTCTGGCGCACTTTCCGTTTCTCCAGGTCCCCAGCACCCTCCTCTTCCTCCAGTGCCCCCTCTCCATCCGAAAGGTAACCATGCGGTACAAAGAAACCATCGTCATCGTCGTTGGCTCCTCCCTCCTCCTCATCCTCCCCTTCACTATGTGACAGCGACTCTCCAGGTTCCTCTTCCTCGCATTCTTCATCACTGTCCACCTCATAGTTCAACAGGGTCTTGTCCTGTCTGAACGGGCAACGAGGTGAGATGTGAGCACTCGTCTTGCTCCAGGTGCCCCAATAGGCTGGTCTGTGGTTCTCATGGAACCTTAGCAGCTTCATGGGGCCGTAGTGTTTACGATCCGGAACGCCATCTGTGTTAGTTCCCTCCACCACCATACAATTGCTGAGATAGTCTCTCTGTCTGGGTTTAGTTGGTCCGGACCTTCTGGGTTTTTTCTTGATCCATTCCCTAAGTCCATTCAGGTCCTCACTGGGTTTTAACAGGTACTGATCTAGCTCTTCCAGAACAGAGTCCTCACACTGGACCCGGCACAGAGGTGCCAGGCACATGTTGTCCTTGAGCTCAAACGGAGCAAACTTCCCACAGGCAGCCACAAGGGTCTTTGGAGCCTGCTGAGTCTTGGGTTTCTGTAGAAACCGCGTAATCGCTGCATGCTCAGCTTTGAGACGATCTTTCTCCTCATTCAACCGTTTCTCCTCTTCTTTCAGTCTTTTCTCCTCCTCTTTCTTCCGCTTCTCTTCAAGTTTAGCCTCTTGCTTTGATTTCCATTGCTCCTCTTTAGCTTTTAGCCTCTCTGCCTTTTCCTTCTCCTCCTTTTCTTTTTTCTCACGTTTCTCCCGCTCATCTTTTTCCTTTTTCTCATGTTTTTCCTTTTCTCGATCCTCTTTCAGCTTGCAAGCCTCCTCTTTCTTCTTCTCTGTCGCGTCCTTAGCCTCTTCCCTCTCACGTTCTTTCTCCTGACGCTGACAACTTCTCTCCTCTTGTTCCTGTGGGCTCTTTAGTGAGCGTCTTTGCACCTTCTTCTGGTCAGCTGGTATCTTGGTAGAGATCTTTGGCTCTGTAGGTGAATCAATGCTGTTAGTCTTTGCCTGTTTTGGTGAGCTCTCAGCTGCAGACAGAGAGCTTACAGAGGAGGGAGACAACGTCCAGTCTGTGGAACACAGACTGGTCGATGAAGAGGTAGAAGAAGAGGCAGAAGAAGAGGCAGATGTTGAAGAGGAGACTGGGTCTGCCTCCTCTTCAACATCTGCCTCTTCTTCTACCTCTTCATCCCGTTCTGGTTTGTTCATCACTTTGCAGTCTGAAGCTCCTCTTGTTGGAGCATGACTTTCACTACTGGGTTTCTCAGTGGAGGCAGGTTTGTCTTTACTTGGATGTTGGTCTTTTGCAGGGAGGCAGGAGGATGCAGAGACAGGTGTGGCATGGAGTTTTATGGGAGATTCTGAGTCATCTCCTGTGAGATCCACAACTGTAGGACCTGGGCGGCTGCGTCGCAGGAAGCCATTGAGGGGTCCCCGAGCGTTGACCAGTGCGGGTCCGTGACGCACAGGGAAAAGGGAGGGCTCCGCCTCGTTCTCCCCATCAGAGACACTTGATTCGGGGCAAGGAGCCAGGCGAGCTCTTTTACGGTCCTGGCTCTCCCGCGGTTCAGGGTTCGGGCGCTTGAACGGGAGACGAGCTTGAACAAGCGTCTTCTCACTGGATTTACAGTCCATGCCTCTCCGGCGTGGGGTGGAAGAAGCCATGCCGTTCAGGGTCTGTGTCTCCGCCGCCAACATCACCACCACGGCCCGAGTGTCGGCCTGAACATCATCCGTCTCCATTACCTGCTCGCGGTCCGTAGTACCCTTCTTCATGAACTTGGTGATTGACACGCTGCCCGCACTCTTCCTCTTCCTCTTGGAGGATGAAGGGGTGGTGGATGAGGGCTGGGGTGTGGTGGGGGACTTTCCATGTGAGCCCGTAGCTGCATGGGGCTCTTCCCGGAGCTCTTCCCGAGCCCCTGAGGTAAGGTAGTTCCACTGGCAGGGCACTGGGAGGGTCTCCTGACCAAAACGGATCAGGACCTCTGCACGCACGTACCAGCAGAGGAGTCTGTGTGTAGAGCGCTTCTCATAGACAGCATTGCTCTGTATGAGGCGCTTCAGGCGTAGTCTGGATGGGATGTCAGCAGAGCTGACAGGGCTGGAGATGTTGGGAGGAAATGATGATGATGAAGACGAGGACTGCTGGCGACAGAACTCCTGGAACTCTGTGATGATCACCTTAGTGCTGTTGAAGTTGCCATGGATCAGAGGCAGCAGCTGACGGACCAGTTGCTCGTCACCTTGGCGTTTCGATGCAGACTGCTCTGGGCTGGATTTGTCTTTACTTGGATGTTGGTCTTTTGCAGGGAGGCAGGAGGATGCAGAGACGGGTGTGGCAGGGAGTTTTATGGGAGATTCTGAGTCATCTCCTGTGAGATCCATCACCACCACGGCCCGAGGCTTTCCGTCGAGACCCGGACCACAACAAAACAGTGTCTGTCTGACGTTTGATGAGAAAATGTCACCCCCAAATGACGACCTGGTAATTACCTCACTGTTTAAGAAGGAAATATGTGTCCTTTATATTGATTTTTATGTGAATAAGTGAAGAAAATGTTTGGTTTGTTCCCTCCACATCTCCCCTGGATGGATTCCTCCTCCGCTGCCTCCAAGGTCCTCGCTCACTCGCGCTCATTAGTGCTAATGTTGAAGATCTCCATATATGTGCATTTGATACAGTTTCTGTTGGGTCTGACATCACTGCATGTTGATCTCCATATTATGTGCATTTGACGGGGGCCCCCCAAGGCCCAGGGTGGTCCACTGACCACACAACCCAGGCAATGTTAATGGTGTACCGAAGTCCTGACGTCACTTGTTCATCCCTGCAGGGTCGTGGAAGTAATTTCTCTATGGAGAATAACATTGGGTCATCTTAGAATCGTCTCATATAAGAATTGTGGTCGGTCTATGATGTCAGTCATCTATGGTGTCATGATGTCAGTACTATGACATCAGTCATCTCCATATTTGTGTATTCAGCACAATCCAACCTCCATTGAGTGGATGCTGAAGTTCAGCTGTTTAAAAACAAACCATCCGCTCCTTCTAGGCAAGTCATGTTCTCTGACCTGAGCGCCCAGAAAGAGGGTTATTCGTCCCTGTTGTGTCGTCCAGACTCTGAAGACCAGGGTCCGCTGTTAGAGAGGGTCCAGCCGTCCTACTCGCACCGCTGCCAACGTTTCCGGCTCGGGGAGCGGACCTTCGACCGGCAGTACGCTCACATTTACGCGGCGCGGCTCTCGCAGCTGAGACCCGTGCTCGCGGAGAGGGCCCGGCAGAGATGGGGAGAGGACGTACGCGTCCGGATGCTGTGCGATCTCCAGATGGAGGAGGAGGAGCGCTGCTGCGTGGTGGGAACCCTGTATAAGCGCATGGAGCTGCAGCCGTCCATCCTGAAGGAGGTCAGCGAGGCGGAGCACAACCTGCCTCCTCAGCCTCCGCGCTCCAAGTACATCAGCGACACGGACGAGCTGATCCTGGAGGACGAACTGCAGAGGATCAATTTGGAGGGTAACATCGACAAACACAAGTGTGTCACGGGCAGCGTGATCGCCGTGTACGGCGCGGAGAAGAACGGCGGGACGTTTACGGTGGAGGATTATTGTACGGCCGATCTCCCCTCGCAGACGCCCAGACCTTCTTCTTCTCTCGAGGCCGACAGGTTTGTGGTGCTGGCCTCGGGTCTGGGTCTGGGCGGCGCTCGTCACGCCGACCACAAGCTGGGTCTTCAGCTTCTGGTGGACATGGTGACGGGTCAGCTGGGCGGTCAAGGGGAGCAGAGTGCGGCGGCGACCATCACCCGGGTTCTTCTGGCCGGGAACCTCATAAGTGAAAACGCTCAGGATAAGGAGGCCGCCACCAAGCCCAGGTACCTCAGTAAGAAGACCCAGGCTGGCAGCGTGGGCGCCATGCGTCTACTGGACGAGCTGCTGGTCCAGCTGGTGACCTCTGTACCGGTGGACGTGATGCCGGGCCGGTACGATCCCTCCAATTACACCCTCCCACAGCAGCCCTTACACCGCCTCATGTTCCCTCGGTCCTCCGTCTACCCGACTCTGCAGCTGGTCTGCAACCCGTACCAGGCTGCCATCGACGGCGTGACGTTCTTGGGCACGTCGGGCCAGAACATCAGCGACATCCAGAAGTACAGCAGCATGGATGATCATCTGGACATCCTGGAGAACACGCTACGACTGAGACACATGGCCCCGACAGCGCCCGATACTCTGGGCTGTTACCCGTTCGACCAGAAAGACCCTTTCGTCGTGGAGGAGTGTCCTCACGTGTATTTCAGTGGCAACGCTCCGTCTCTTCAGTCCAGGATCGTCCGAGGTCCCGACGGACAAGAGGTCCTTCTGGTGACCGTTCCCGAGTTCTGCAGCACTCAGACCGCTTGTCTGATCAACCTGCGTACGCTCGACTGCGAGCCAATCAGTTTCTCCGCTTTCTCTGGCGATGACCAATGAGGACAGACGGCGAGATGGACGTCAGCCACTGAGCCCTGATAAAATCGTCGCCAAAACCGTTACTTTTCAGAAAATGGGAAAAAAAGAACCCTTAGGTCCAATGTAGTTATTATTTAGTCACAAGCTCTTGTTTGGTTAAATTTCTTATATTATATTACCATATATATATTTAGCACCAAGTCTGATGTAATTTACAATTATAACATGTTAAGCCACAACAGGCTTCAATTTTAACATTGATGTTAACCAGAGAAATGAAGGCAAACTTAGTCATTTGTATTTATGTTAACTGTAATGTTTGGCAGAAAGAGAAGCCTGCCAGCACAAGCCTCGCAAGGTCAGCCCCCGCCAAGCATGGGATCTGATGTTAATGAGAACCATGGTCAGACTCAGAGAGCCAGTGGACCAGGGAGGGAGAGCAACAGGTCAAGCATGAAGATACTGTAGGTAATTACCACAGATCAAACTGACTGTATTTTTATATAAGAAGTTCTCATGGGTCAAAGGGACCAGAATTGTTGTCCGCAGTGGTTTTCAAACTTTATTATGTGCCCATAAGGCACACTAATGGGCAATTAGGTGTGCCTTGAGATCAAAATCTCAAGGCACACCACCACACACCTCATCAGTCTAAAAGTGGAGTTTAAAGAGATGAGTCTTCAGACTACAGCGGAACATTGGGAGTGAGTCTGCAGTTCTAATTGCAATGGGGAGTTTGTTCCACAGTTTGGGAGCCAGGGGGGAGAAGAGTCTGGGATGTGTGGAGCGTTGTCCCGGATGTTTTAGGGAAGGTTCTGACAGCTTCCCTGTGTTAGTTGATCTGAGTGAGCGGGAGGGGTTGTAGGGTTGGATCAGGCTTTGATGATATGGGGGTGCCGTACCTTTGGTCAGTGGTAGGAAAAGTACTCGGGTAAAAGTGTCAATGCTGCAATGTAGAAATACTCTGTTACAAGTAAAAGTCCGGAATTGAAAATTGACTTGAGTAAAAGTACAAAAGTATTGGTATCAAAATGTACTTGACGTACCAAAAGTATAAAGTACTCATTATGCAGATTGTCCCATTTCACAAGTTTTCAAACGAATAAAATGTTAAAAATCTTTTTGAAAATAGCAGATCTGCAAGCTTGAGCTTGCAGATCGGCTATTTTCAAATGGCCGAAATGTATATTGGGATGAAAATATATAAAGTAACTAATAACTAAAGTTTTCAAATAATTGTAGTAAAAGTACAATATTTGCCTCTGAGATGTAGTGGAGTAGAAGTGAAAATACTGAAAACTGGAAATACTCCAGTAAAGTAAAAGTACCTCAAAATTGTACTTGGTTACTTTCCACCACTGCCTTTATTGGTTTCTTTGTAGGGCCAACATCAGTGTTGTGTACTCTGTGCGGGCCGGGCAGTAACTGGGAGCCAATGCACTACAGTAACAGGACAGGACAGGAGCTGCAAATAGGAGGATTACTCTCACTTGTTGGAGGAGAGCCAGAGATGGGAGGTTTGATCCCCCCCACCTCCAGAGACATCAGACAGTTACTCTGCTCTCCCAGGACCTGATGCTATGCTTCTGTTTTCATCCTGTGTTTGTACTGAGACACAATTTATTTGTACCTCTTCCCTCCTTGGGTCCCAGCCAGCCAGCCTGTACAGTACAGTACAGTACAGTACAGTACAGTACAGTACAGTACAGTACAGTACAGTACAGCAGGCCATCGATGACAGAGAGTCTGTCTGGCCCACTGTGTGAGTAATAAGCCTTATCGATATCGGTGTGGGCAATTATGCAGCCGACATCATGATTTGTAACCATTTCAACCTGGCGTCTCCATTTTGGGCAGAAATTAGAATGTTTTCTGAGCGGTGTACGTGCGCCGCCTCAATGTTAATCCTGGAGTGTGTGGAGCCAGCGAGCCGAGCCCCAGCTGTCCCTCTGAGGAGACAGGTCAGCAGGTCAGGGAGGCCCGGCACTTGGAATTGTACGCATTACTACGCTCAACTCACGATACGATTGTTCACGTTTATTTAAATACAAAATTATTTTCCAGACATATTTCTCATATTTCTCTTACACAAATCTAGTATTTTCTTCTCTTTTATTATTTTTTTTACAATACTGTGTTTTCTATTATCCTCTTTTTCAAATTCTCTTACAAAGATTTTTTTTTCTTTTTTTTTGTCTTGTTTCGATCGCGCCCTCTGCTGTTTGCATCTGGATATTTTTTTAATTAAATCGATTTAAATTGTCACCAGTTTGAATCGATTTCAATCGATTTACGATAAATTGTTACATGCATACGCATTACGTTTAGTTTGACTCGGTTCCAAAGATACAAAATTGGTGAAAATAGTCAAAACTACAAGCTTACAACGCCACTAAAAATCATTTTTGGCGGGCCGTGATGGCCTCGAAATGATTTTCACTTAGCTGCATGCCGAAAATAGCCGATCTACAAACTCTGTGACGCGTTGTGAGCTTGTAGATCAACTATTTTCGGTCTGTGACACCAGTGTGGACCCATGATGACTTAGTCTTAGTTCTACTGGATCTCTTCTCCACTAGTGACTAGTCCCTCCCAAACATCTTAGTCTGGTTTTCATTTGTTGATGAAATTGTCAGCATATTTAGTCATAGTTTTAGTCATCATAGCTTTGTTTTTATTTAGTTTTCGTTAGTGAAAAAAGGTAGTCGACAGACATTTTACGTCATAGTTTTTAGTCGACGAAATCAACGCTGAACTTTGTATAGAACGCTGTATAAAGTATAAACGTTGCACCTCTTGTCCCGGAGAATAAGCTGCAGCCCTGTGTGTGTCAGGAGGTGCAGAGGAGGGCTGGCACGTGTCACCAAGTCTCTGACAAAAATGTCAATAATATGGGGAGACCCGTCACCTGAGAGCCCAGTGGGTTAGGGCTCGTATACCACATGGGTCTAATGCCTGACAGTGACCCACCACTGACATTGATGATGGAGCACAGGCTGTGCCCCAGGCTGAATGCTGCCATGCTTAATAGCTCTGCCACTGAAAGATGAAAAACTGAGGCTCTTTAGAAGCAAAAACATGTTCCTTTTTTACTTACAAAAGTGCAAAAAGGCGACATGGTGAAATGGTGTGTTGATGATGGTCTGAGGACGGAAACGTCCACTTCTGTGTCACTTTATTTCACCATGTCACTTTTCCAGTGGTGGAAAATAACTAAGTACATTTACTCAAATAACAATTTTTAGGTGTTTTTACTTTACTGGAGTATTTGCAATTTTCTGTACTTTTACTTCTACTCCACTACATCTCAGAGGCAAATAGTATACTTTTACTCCACTACAATAATTAGAAAACGTATATTTACTTGGTAGAATTTGATTAGTAATACAAAACATACATTGACCACTTCAGCCCTATATACATTTTAGCCATTTGAAAATAGCCGATCTACAAGTAGATCGGTTATTTTCAAAATACTTTTTTATACATTTGAAAACTTGGGGCATTCTGCATAATGAGTACTTTCTACTTTTGTTACTTAAGTACATTTTGATACCAATACTTTTGTACTTTTACTCAATAGATTTTGAATTCCGGACTTTTACTTGTAACAGAGTATTTCTACATTGCAGTATTGTTACTTTTCCCACACTTTTTTGCACTTTTGTAAGTAAAGGACAATTTATTTGTATCTAAAGAGCCTCAGTTTTCATCTTTCAGTGTGTGAAGCCTTTTTGTCGTTTATGGACTTTCATGCTGGCCTCGCGCACCTGTTTTCAGCCCTATTATATTGTAAGCCTTAGGAAGGTAGGAGGTAAGAACAGCTCCTTCTTACCTCCGGGCTATGGTCGATGCTTACACCCCTGCCCGACCACTTCGGTCTGCTACCTCGGGGCGACTGATTGCCCACCTCTCTCGTCGCTCAAGGGTCCTTCTGGCTGATCTACACGGTCACGACTTTTTTCTGTTCTGGCCCCACAGTGGTGGAATGAACTCCCCACTGAGTTTACTGTCACTATAGGAAAGTCAAATATGAACAAAAGAACATACATAAAATTGCGATCTAGAGCATGGATCGTCCGCTCTGGTTTTTTAGCTGCGGTGGACTTGGGATGGAGCTATGAAATGTTTTTACTGTACCTCTCGTCCTGGGATATAGTAATATCATATAAAAGGTCAGAAAAACGTAGTCCGGATTTCTCCTTTAGGGCAGTTTGCTGCTACTACAGATATACATGGACCCGGATATACAAGATAATCAGCCTCTGTGCCTCATCAATCAATGAAGAGGAAGTTACATATTAACGATGGGATTGGATGAGATTGATGGTGATTGTAAAAAATTCTCTGGGTTGGGCCCGTCCTGGTGGCTGCAGCCAGAAGAGCATGAATACCAAACAGGCACAAGGCAAAGCACACATCTATTTTTGGCATTTTTATGCTTCATTTCAGACAGGAGAGCGTGGTGGTGGAGTGAGCAAACCAAGGGGAGGGAGAGAGAGAGAGAGAGAGAGAGAGAGAGAGAGAGAGAGAGAGAGAGAGAGAGAGAGAGAGAGAGAGAGAGAGAGAGAGAGAGAGAGAGAGAGAGAGAGAGAGAGAGAGAGAGAGAGAGAGAGAGAGAGAGAGAGAGAGAGAGAGAGAGAGAGAGAGAGAGAGAGAGAGAGAGAGAGAGAGAGAGAGAGAGAGAGAGACAGAGAGACAGGGGGGGGGTCGGACTCCAAAGCGGGTCTTTTTATGCGCTGCTAGGAGACATGTGGTCTGTGTGCACTGACTCAGTGGTTCTCAAAATGGGGAACCCCAGGGGGTCCTTGAGGGTGACCCCCAAATTTATATATATTTGGCCGCGGACCCCCTCATCTCAAAAGGTATCGTGCAAGGGACCCCCAGGTATATAAAAATAGCAAATGTACAATCTCGCAGCGTGGCACGAAGTGACTGCTATTTTTGAATAGCCAACGCTAAAAACTATTATGACATATAGATGCTTTCCTGCTGGACCAGGGCCCACTTGAAAAGCGTTTGCAGCCCACCCACCTGGCCACCCAGAAAATGTATTTCTTTCTATCGATTACATACTCACCCCATGGAGACTTGAATTCATGGATATTTTTTTGTTTTGTCACATTCTTAAGACAATAATTTGATGACCAGCGGACCGATAGGCAGCAGTTCCGGTACGAGACACAAAGGAGACTCTTTGTGTCTCCTACCGGAACCGCTGCCGGTCATCAAATTATTGGCTTAGGAATGAGACAAAAACAAAACAATATCCATGAATTCAAGTCTCCATGGGGTGAGTAATCGTTAGAAAAAGTATGTTTTTGGGTGAACTATCCCTTTAAACATTATTTCATACTTAGGCTATTCAAAAATAGCAGATATACAAGTTCATATGAGTTTGTATATCTGCTATTTCTGAATAGCCAAAGAAATCTAAAGTGACACAGATGCGTTCCCGGATTGAATGGGCCTTTTCCCTGCCCAGAAAAATAGTAAACTGAAGGCATTTCTTTTATTTTATTTATATGAAGCATTCATTCCCTTATTTTCTCATTCGTTCCCAGAAGAGAGAACAGCAGAGAGAGAGAGAGAGAGAGAGAGAGAGAACGGGTGAACGTGAGTTTGCTGATGAGGCTGGCTGCTGGGCTGCACTCTGTGAGCAGCTGGTGAGCTACGAGCAGCGCTACGTGCATCTGTTAGCTCCGCTAAACACTTCCATTACACACTTTTACACACGACCCAGAAATGTCCACGAACTCCCTTCCGGTGACGGTGAGGGGGAGTGGAGGAGGGGGACAGAAGGGGGGGTTGTTGGGGAACGATGGAAGACAGCGATGCAGAGGAGAGAAAACCATTGGAAGAGAGCTGTAATTCACAACCTTTTTTTATTTTTTTTAGGGAACTCCAGTTTGATATCATGAATTAAAGCAAAAATAAAAGCTCATGTAGGAGCCATATGTGACTTAAATGCAAAGTCTAGTCTTTTTATATGATATAGTAGTAGGTGGTGGGCGTGATAACCGGAGCTGGGGCGCTGCCACGTTGTAATAATGAATCATGGCGTTCACCTGGGCACTACGTATAGTGTGGGCATTTGGACGGGGAGGGGGTGAGCGTGGGAGCCGTCATTTTCCGTTGACCGCAACTTAAACGCAACTTAACACACAGTAGCATCCACGTTTAGTTAATAGTTTGCTGGGAACTGTTGTAACCTTAACGTGTTGTGGAGAATAAATGGTCAAACGCAAGGATTGCAGTGGACCTGAGTTCTTCTTGTGCGTGTCATACAAGTGTTTTAACTTCCATGTTTAGCTCCTCGCGGCTTTTTGAACAGCCTATATACATCCGCAAAACCTCTCGACTGAAAATGTTTGTGTGACCAAGTCCTGATGTGCGATATAATGTGAAACAGTGTGAAAAGGATCCCCCTCCCCAACCCGCACTAGCACTGTTTCCTCAACAATTAACACAACATGTAAAATGATGACGTTTTAGTAACAAGAAATCACAGATTCAGAAAATAGCCTTTCTACAAGCTACCAATAGCTCTGAGAGTGTAACAAATGGAATGAAATGGACCCGTAATTTGGGGCATGAATAGGGGCAGTGGTGGCCTAACGGTTTAGACTAGAGGAGCTAGTTTGTAACCGAAAGGTTCTCGGTGCGTGCGTGCGTGCGTGCGTGTGGGAAGCAGGGTGTTCCTGAATTTTTTAATTTGTTCTCAACGAACCTCCCTGGGTAAATAAAGGTAAAACAAAATTGCCCGAAATGTGGGACTGACGTTGAGAACCAGCTTGTATATCTGCTATTTTTGAATAGCCAAAGTGTAAAATAATGCTTTTTAGCTCAAATCAAAAAGTGACACAGATGCGTTCCACGTCTTAATGGGTTAAATGTGCTTAAATTGTAACTATTGTAACTAAACGTGCAGATACTCTGTATACACTTATACAGTATACTGTATGTTTTGTTTACTGTTGAGTGAGAAAACAACGTTGCAGATTAAGCTAATCATCTGGGGACCCCCCAAAATCTTTTGGGGGGTCCCCACAGGTTGAGAACCACTGACATGAAGACGTTTGAGAAGCACATCAGCTCTCTCTAGGACATTCTAACACTGATGGTGTGGAGACAGACAGAAGCTTAGGGCTCAGTCTGTCTGGTGCTCAGTACCTTCACTCCATCATGTGGTTAATATTTGCACTGGGTCTCCAGTCTGATGTGATGTGAGGACAAGGGTTCTGGGATCCTCCCTGTTGTGCTCCATCAACGTCTGTGTGGGTGACGCTGAGGCCATTCATCAGCCAACACACACAAACACACACACACACACACACACGCGCACACACACACGCAGACGCACGAATGCACGCACGCACGCACACAGGCACGCACTAGGGCTGGGTATTACCTACAAATTAATTTGAAAAACTTAGTTGATAACATTTAAACAAAAAGCAAAGAAATAAATACAAATAGAAATAAATAATGTTTTGATGGATGAATGCAAAATATTTAATCAGTAATAAATGCAAATGAAATCCCTGTAATTTCTTTTTTTTTTACTGCAACTCATGTCTCAGTCTCTCAGACACACAAACACACCATAGCTGATGTTTTTTGTTTTTTTTAAGCCGCGTCACTCACACAACATTTCCTGCCGTATCGATATGGTAGCCTCTGTATCGATAGGATTATCGGCAAGGAATACGATACGGTTATTGCCTTAACGTTTAATTGAGCACAGTCCTAGCACGCGCGCACATACACACACATAGGTATTACTACTTGTGAGGAGTTTTACATAGTTGCGCGCCAGCTGTGTCAAGCACTAAAAATAAATAGCAGATCTACAAGGACAACCTTTCAAAACACAATGCGTTTGTGAGCATGTAGATATGCTATTTCCACACCGGAACTAAAGGTATAAATCAGGCATAACTCCTACCCGAACCACTAAACAGCGGCGTAACACAAAATCCCAGGGCCCCCCGGGCGTCCGCTGGCCTAGCGGTCCACGCGCAATAGGCTGGTAATCCAGTCTGACAGCGTGTCGCGGGTTCGACTCCCGATCCCAACGGCCTTTGCTGCATGCAAGGAGGGGGGTCGGGGCCATTTCTCAAATGCCAATGGAGGTGCTGGGTGTGGTAAATGTATTTTGTCTGCATACAGCCCAATGAGCCCATATACTGTAGTATAGTCTCACTACAACACGCTACTACATGTTTGCTCCAAACTGAGATACATAGGAAACTTTCTTCCACCCCTCCTAAGGAAAGTGTGTCTGTGACTGTGCGTGCGTGTCTCCAACACCAGCAGACGGCATGCGTAACATCGTTTATTAGACATTAACAAAATTACTATAATTAGTGCTTTGCAATCAGCCTATTATTATTAGAGCCGGTCATCACGGGAGAAAGTGCTAATCGTCATTGCAAGCCCTCTGCACCACACACTATCAGCTGTCAGCCTGTCACATTAATTGTTCTCTCAAAAAGTACTGCAGTCGGCGCTGCCCAATCTCCAACCATACATTACATGAAGGCCAAACACAGCATGCAGGGTATAAATAAATGAACGCTAAGTGCTGCATGTTGTATATTTTACTTCAATATGATTAGTGCTTTCTTTGAAGGCGAAGTCCTTTATAAGGTCAGGAAAATCTAATTGATGCAACAGGTGATTCAATGGAGAAGTTAGATGGTTCAGTCGTCATGAATCGATGCATTCCCCAGTCTATTTTTGTTCATTTCCAGTTTGCAAAATGATCATTCCCTGCTACTGAGACAGGGGAGAGACATTCTGAGCCTAAACACTGAGGCTGCTACATGTACAGCTCAGTGTTTAGGCACCCTTAAACAGCCGGTGCGTAGCTGCATCCCGCAGGGGGGCCCGCACGGGGACTTGCAGTAGCATCCGTTTCTGTTGGTTTAAATATTGAAGACGTTTTCGGTAGTTTTGCTATATTTAGTTTTTTTTCTCGGCTGTTCTAGACGCTTTTGAGCACCGCTGAGATATTTCCCATTACATTTTGAATCATCTGCTGTGACTACACACTGCTTCTGTAGTCAGGTGACAGGTGACAGCCTGGTGTTTGTTATATAGAGAACCGTGATTTTGGCCTACCATCTTTTCAATTACATTTAATTTAGTTTTTAACCACAATTTCAAGGTTTATATCTATCTTTATCTGAAAAAAAAAAAACTGAATTTTTTCAATATGCTCTTGTTTGTATGAGACTGTAAAAAGGTTTGTATCAACGCTATAGGGGCGGGTGGGGTCCCCCCTGCTGGGGGGGGGGGGGGGGGGGGGCATCGCTCCCTTACGCCACTGCCCCTAAAGCTATAACCTCTAAATGACTAATCCTCCTAACCGTAACAACCTGAATTGTTGGCTAATTGTAAGCATAACCCATAAAACATCCATTTCTCTGGTGAGAGCTGCAGGACAAATAAGACAACACAGGAAACATCCACACTCACTAAAAGTTTAAAAGTCTTCAATTAGCCGCAGCAGCATACAGTGTCTTTAGATTTGAGCTATAGCAGCGACGTATGTTTGCAGAAAACTGTTAGGATGGGGGCGGCCATAGCTGAGTGGTTAGTGAGCCCGCCTAGGGAGCCAGAGGCCCTGGTTGCCCCAGGTTCGATTCCAGGCCACGCCAGCATATGTGTCGATGAAATGAAATTTGTCCCTGAGCAAGACTCTTAACCCCTAATTGCTCACAGGTTCTCATTGGAAACAAGACCGCAAGGACTTTCATGAATGACCTGTTAAAAGGAATTATCCTTATTATCCTTAGGATTTAGAAGGCATTCTTAGGATGGGCCTCAGGTCTATGGCAGAAGGCAATGAGGGAGAACAATTCAATTAAAGGAACTAAAGTGCAACAATCCACTTTGATTTGTTTAGATTGTAATGATGTTAGTTGTGGTGGGAGTCAGTGTGAACACGCTTTATGAAGACATTCTTAACCCATTAAGACAGAGAAAGCATCTGTCATTTTAGATTTTAACCACTTTAACCATTACCTTATACTTGAGCTATTAAAGAATAGCAGATCTACAAGCTCATAGTGCCGCGCTATGAGCTTGTAGATCTGTTCTTTTTTGAAAAATCATGAAAAAAATCATGAAAATCTTTGAATATATATATATTCTTTAAAACGAACATTTTTAACTCAAATCTTTGCTTCTGGGGATTCTACGAATATCTTCTAAATCCTAAAAGTAAAAAAAAAAGGAAAGAACTTATGTTGCTATAATGCAGCAATAATCATTCATCATCATCATCAATGCTATTTTCAAACATTTTAATACTTTTACTTTTGGTACTTTAAGTAGGTTACATTTTGTTACCAATACTTTTACTCAAATTTTGAATTCCGGACTTTTACTTGTAACGGAGTACTTCTATATTGCAGTATTGATACTTTTACTTAAGTAAAACATTTGAGTACTGTTTCAACCACTGTGCGCATGTGTGAATGTTTTTGAAGATAAGGCTGTAGTAAAAAATGTGCAGAAGAAAGCTTGGATTATGCTGCTGGAGCTACGTTTTTTATTTTATTCATTAAAATAGGTCCCAGAGCTTTAAATCCAAGTTTCAACCCAGCCTGAGGGTGAATAGATAAAGAGCACATTTTATTCTTTTAAACAGAATAAGTAAAAAGATAAAAATGATGCACAAAGGGAAGATAGGGGGAATCTTTAAGGGAACAGAGCCAAGTCCAGTTCAGGCGCTAACAGTATATACTGTAGAGTTCTGGTTCTCACCGTCGGGTCCTGGGACCACCAAGGGGTCCAAACAAACTTTTACAGGTCTGTAACTCTGAAAGTGTACAGTGTAACTCCAGGGGTCCGAAGGGGGGGGGGGGGGGGGGGGGGGTCGAGGGAGTGTCCAGCTAAATTATTGATAGTTAGGAACCAAGTGAACCCTTATGGGTCTGTAACTTTTAAGATAAGAGTACAAATGGAACCAAATTTGGTTCCATTTGTACACTCTCAGAATTATAATAGTGAGGATATTACCGTGTTTTAGATTTGGGGTCCCAGAGTCAGAGATGAAAGAAAACGTGTGAAATGGGGGTCAGTGGCCTTAAGGCATATCAAACTGGGGGTCCTTGAAATTCAAAGGGTTAAAAGAACCACAGGTAGCACTTTACAATAATGACCCGTTATAAAGCATTTATAAACGTTTATAAGTAGTTTGTAGACTATTAACAAATCATTAACAACCTGTTTATTGACATTCGTAAATGATTACTAAAACCTTTATAACTACGGTTACAAATCATCTATAAAGGTATTAGTAACTATTCATGAATAAGCCATGTATAATACATCTGTAAATGATTATTAAATCATTTGTAACTGATGTTACATAATATATACAAGCTATTGGTAGCTTGTTCATGTTTAACATATGCTTTGTTAAACATTCCTAAAGTATCTATAAATCCTTAGTACATGTTATTATGTGCCCTATAGTAAAGTGAAGACAGTTCATCATTTACAACTGTCTGTTAATGTGTTTGTTCATGTTTAACATGCTTTGTAAAACATTCCTAAAATATCTATAAATCCTTTGTACATGTTATTATGTGCCCTACAGTAAAGTGAAGACAGTTCATCATTTATGACTGTCTGTTAATGTGGACTTTCTCCTTACCTGTTGCAAACTACCTGGCTTTCATGAATGCAAACACCAAACAATTACTAGAATTATCATTCATGTTAAGCAAATGATGCGTAAGACATTCGTAAAGAGTATGTAAACCATTTGTGGTGTTAGGGACCAAAAAAGTCACTACAAAGTACTACCAATCAACTCTAAATTGCCTGAAACGTACTCCTAACAGGTTTTTGGGGGGACGATTTTGGCCTCCACACTTAGTGATTATTTCGGATTTAACTTTCGTTTCGTTGGTGACCAACTTTCGTTTCGGTAGTTTGATTACAAAATGTAAGTTGTGTAAAAAATAATCTGACTATACTAAGTTGTTATTTGTTTGTTTAAGTCAGGCTATACTCTACTCAGAGTCATAAGTTTACAAAATGTACTAAAGTACAGTGAACGTCTGTGCGGTTTGTCTTCATCACTGAAAATAACGTACATGTAAACTGATGTCATGTGCAGTTGGGGTGAAGAAACACAACCATTTCACTCCTAATAATACCTATTTGATTTGACATCCTGACTTGCTGCTGTAACTGAGGCTTGAACCTGTTACCTGCGGCTCACTAGTCAGTGACTCTATCCATTCACCTACAGCTGTTTCCTTGGAATCTGTGGTTCTGAAACGTTTTGTTGTCAACCCCCCAAATTGACATGTATTTGGGCAGTGGACCCCAATGTGAAAAGATGTAGTGTCAGGGCCCCCCATGAAAAAGATTTATATTTATGCTGTAACACATTTTTTTTAAAGTTATTTGTCTTGTTTGTTGTTCAAGTCAAAGCACCAGGAAGGCTGTACTTGTCAGCCATCTGTTAGCTCAATGGGTTGAGACGCAGTATTCATGATCCAGAGGCCATGAGTTCAAATCCCATTGATGTCTTTCCTATGATTCTTTCCTTTGCAGACTGGCTTCCAGAAGATCAACTGAAAACTACCAGGAAGGCTATATTTGTCATCCAACTGTTAGCTCAATGGGTTGAGACGCAGTATACATGATCCAGAGGCCATGAGTTCAAATCCCATTGATGTCTTTCCTATGATTCTTTCCTTTGCAGACTGGCTTCCAGAAGATCAACTGAAAACTACCAGGAAGGCTGTACTTGTCAGCCATCTGTTAGCTCAATGGGTTGAGACGCAGTATTCATGATCCAGAGGCCATGAGTTCAAATCCCATTGATGTCTTTCCTATGATTCTTTCCTTTGCAGACTGGCTTCCAGAAGATCAACTGAAAACTACCAGGAAGGCTGTACTTGTCAGCCATCTGTTAGCTCAATGGGTTGAGACGCAGTATTCATGATCCAGAGGCCATGAGTTCAAATCCCATTGATGTCTTTCCTATGATTCTTTCCTTTGCAGACTGGCTTCCAGAAGATCAACTGAAAACTACCAGGAAGGCTGTACTTGTCAGCCATCTGTTAGCTCAATGGGTTGAGACGCAGTATACATGATCCAGAGGCCATGAGTTCAAATCCCACTGGTGTCCCTGAGTAGAGTAAAGAGGGAATATAGTCGGTTACCTGGGACACTTGACTCGAGTGGGAATCGAACCCACTCAAGTCAAGTCATGTTATTGGACAGACGCTCTACCAGTCGAGCTATGCTGTTGGCTGAGAGTTACAGGTTTCCTGGTGGTTTTAACTTGTTTTCTAGAAGTTAGTCTGCAAAGGGAAGCATCACTAAGGATATCAGTCAATTTATCCGTTGCCCCAAGATACCGGGGACACTTGACTCGAGTGGGAATCGAACCCACTCAAGTCAAGTCATGTTATTGGACAGACGCTCTACCAGTTGAGCTACGCTGTAGGCTGAGAGTTACAGGTTT
>NC_139942.1:49872594-50020094 GCF_963454915.1 Gymnoscopelus microlampas | reverse complement strand
TAGATCTGCTATTTTCAGAGCGCAACACCTGAGCATAAAGCATAGTCTACTGGACAGTTCTACTGGATCTCTTCTCCACTAGTCCACTCCCTAACATTTTAGTCTAGTTTTTATTTGTTGACGAAATTGTCAATATATTTAGTCATAGTTTTAGTCATCATAGCTTAGTTTTTATTTAGTTCTTATTCAGTTTTAGTCAGTGAAAAAAGGTAGTCGACCACCATTTTTTGTCATAGTTTTAGTCGACGAAATCAACACTGACATGGTGACGCGGGGCAGACACTTAGCAAGTTGAGGTATAGCCACGGTCATTAATCACAGTCATTTATACTCATCGCCTTTCAGGCATACCTCTCAGGCCATAAGCATCATGCAATAACGCAGTGCAAAATACAAATAGTGCACTGCCTACTGTATAGTGCAAAAAAAGAAGGAAAAAAAAGACGAGTAACATCTCAGAGAAAGTATTTATTTGTACATTAGGTACAACTACAGCATCAGCAGCAGCTGTGAAATCCTTTGATCCCACTGGAGTCATAATTATTCTCCGAAAAGCCAGGAGACACAGTGGGTGCGTGCGTGTCAGAGCCTCATAATCCTATCCATTACACTGGTCACTGCTCAGAGCATTTAGATGATTGGTTATGATGGCCCGTATTTATAGTAACACTTAGTCAAAATGGACCCTGCTCTGGACAGCAATGACAACAAACATGCGTACGGGCAAGTTGTTCCTACCAACAACACCAACCAGTGGCGTGCACAGACATTTTGAGGGGCAGGTGCTCAAGTAAATTATACTTTTTTTTGTTGACTTGGTCTGCTCTTTTTTCCCTCTACACCTATACCTCTTTGCCAAAAATAGCCGATCTACAAGCCCACAACGCCTCGCAGCGCCAGGCGTTGTGGGCTTGTAGATCGGCTATTTTTGGCTAAAGTTCTCCTCAGAAAAGGGATGCTAGGTTTCAAGTGGTTATGGTAAAAAGAAACATCATATCACATAAAGATTTGGCGGACCCCCTGTAGTAACTCTGAGGACCCCCTAGGGGTCCCGGACCCCCTGTTAAAGACCCCTGCTGTAAACTGGAAAAAAAAAAACGTTTTTTTCCCTTTTTTTCAAAAGGGCACTTCTGGTCAAGAGGGCAAAGGGCAGGTGCTCTAGCACCACCTAGAGTCTATCTGTGCACGTCCCTGACACCAACACCCATAATCACAAATGACAACTCATATGCTTTTTATGGGAGTTTCAGTGGGTCATGTCTATGCAGAAATGGAAATGAATCAAATACATTTACTGGAGTCTTCTTCTTCTCAAGTGCATTTATACTTGAGTACTGTCTTAAAGGGCGACTTCACCCATTTTCACTCATCATCTTCATATAATCAACGGTGGGGAAAAAGTACTCAAATGTTTTACTTAAAAGTATCAATACTGCAATGTGATAGCACTCTGTTACAAGTAAAAGTCCAGAATTCAAAATAAAAGTACAAGAGTATTGGCATCAAAATAGACTTAAAGTACCAGAAGTAAAAGTACTAAAATGTTTGAAAATAGTCGAGCACAAACTTGAGTCTGAGCAATTGTAGTTGAGTCGTATTTAACCAGGCAGGCGTATCTATATTTTGATTAAAAAAAGTACTGGGGGTACTTTTGTCCACCACTGTGTCTACGTGATAAATGTTCCAGCCAGCTACAGTATATATATCAGTGTTGTCGGGCAGAAACCTCTTAACTATTTATTCTAACTAACGTTACAGTGTCAAACGAATAGCTAAAAATAGCAGATCTACAAGCTCAAAACGTGTCGCAGCGCGACACGTTTTGAGCTTGTAGATCGTCTATTTTCACTATTTAAAAAATGACTTTTAAAATAATGATAAAAAAGGAACCGTTTTGGACATACAAGGTTTCCAGCTCGACAGGGACGATTATACAAGACTTGTTTGTCAGTGTATAAACAAAACTAAAGTAGTGTGCCATCATCACTGCCTTCAGCAATGTTCCTGAAGAGCACAGACACAGTTTTGTTCTGCTTTTCCTCTTATCTACACAATTGCACGCACTTCCAACTTTCTGCAGACACCACCACGGGGACGAGGGAATTATAAACCATCATTTTATACGGTGGTGGGAAAAGTACACACAGTGCTTATAAGTAAAAGTATCAATACTGCAATGTAGAAGAACTCTGTTACAAGTGAAAGTCCGGAATTCAAAATTTACTTGAGTAAAAGTATAAAAGTATTGGCATCAAAATGTACTTGTATGTATCAAAAGTAGAAAGTACTCATTATGTAGAATGTCCCATTTAAAGTGTTCAATTGTATAAGAAATGTTTTGAAAATAGCAGATCTACAAGCTCACAATGCGTCACATCGCGACGCATTGTGAGCTTGTAGATCTGCTATTTTCAAATGGCCAAAATGTATAGAGTGGGCTGAAGTGGTTAATGTATGTTTTGTAATAATAATCAAAATATACAAAGTAATTAGTAACTAAAGTCAAATAATTGTAGTAAAAGTACAATATTTGTCTGTGAGATGTAGTGGGGTAGAAGTAAAAGTGATGAAAATTGGAAATACTTAAGTAAAGTAAAAATACCTCAAAATTGTACTTGAGTTAATGTACTTAGTTACTTTACACCACTGATTTTATGTGACATCAGCCTCATACAGATTCATTATACTCAGAAAGCAGCTCGGCAGTGCCCCCTACTGTCTGTTTACCAGTACATATAATCTAACATGATTAGAAACACCTTGTGGAAAAAGACAAAAACATTTTAGGAGGAGAGGAGAGGACTTTAACACAGTGGTTCACATCAGCATGGAGAGGAGAGGAGAGGGAGAGAAAACTTTTCCATGTCAAGGAAATATGTTGTTCCAGGAACCCCCCCCCCAGAAGCATAGATTTGAGTTAAAAAATGTCCGCTTCTAAAAAATATATATTCAAAGATTTGCACAACTTTTCGCGATTTTTGAATAGCCAAAGACATCTAAAATGACACAGATGCTTTCCAGGTTTTAATGGGTTCATTAAGAATCACAATAATGAGGTGTGAATGTTGTTAGATGAAACAGCACCATCTTCCAGGTGTGCTAACGAAGCCTGACAGGTCAATATATTTAGCACGGTTCCCCACCTTCTTAAATAGACCCTCCTCCAACCAATTTGCTGCTCCAGTGGCCACAGATGTTGTGTCATACTAAAAGCTTTTCTTATGAAGGCGCGTGTTGTCCAGCCCGGCTGGGTGGATCATCATCAGTGACGCCAGATTTTTGTGAGAGAAACAAGCAGACATGGGTCTGCGAAAAAACAAGCCCAAAAGAAGCAACTATTATAGGTTGCATGATCACACAGACACACAGGCGGTCCGCAGCAAAACGCGTTATAGCATCAAAATCAGTGAAAACCACTTCAACCGTATATACATACATCAGCTATTTGAAAATACCTGATCTACAATCTCACAATGCGTCACATCACATGAGTGAGCTTGAAGATCTGCTATTTTACAAAAGATTGTGAACAAAATTTTAATCATTTCAACAACACAAATCTTGTGTAAGGGGGTCTAGTCCCTGACACATAATATTTTCAGATGGATGTACACGGACAAATAGTTTAGGCGGTCATTGGCATGGAAATGTTTGAGATCCACTGGTTTAACTGCAACTACACTTTAGAAACAAGCACCAAAAACATTTAGGAGCAACGAACTTGACAGAAAGCCCAAAGTCGCTTATAATGTGCAGACATGGCAACGCTGCAAATGCTCCCACGTCACAGTAAGAAACAAATAACTAAACGCACACGCGCACGCACACACACACACTCACGCACACTCCTGTAGTTATGGCAGTAATGTTAATTACTTGTGCGTGTTGTGCGTCTTGGATAAAGTTATGTCTACCCCCCCCCCCCCACACACACACACACACACACACACACACACACACACACACACACACACACACACTTTCTTTAATTAGCTGTGACTGTAGAGCAACATCACCTTAACACCCAGAGGTGCATTTCATTCATTCCAATAATTAATAGGAGCATCTACTTATTCTAACATTTATTCAATGTAATTACATTGGGGGGGGGGCATTATGTTGAGGTACATGCATGATGGGACACAGAAGCCCATGTTTTCCGTGCTTTGTTAAAACTCCTGTCCTATGCCCCCGACTTGAACCCGCGGGTCTCCTGCACAAGCGCTGAGATTTTAACCACTCAGCTGCGTGCCTGCTTGCTCCTGATTATACCAGATGTTTTACTTTACTGGAGTATTTCCATTTGTCTATACTTTTACTTCTAGCTCCCCTACATCTCAGAGGCAAATATTGTACTTTTGAACTTTTACTCGAGTACATTTCGAATTCCGGGCTTTAACGTGTAACAGAGTATTTCTACATTTCAGTATTGATACTTTTACTTAAAGCAGGGGTCTTCAACAGGGGGTCCGGGACCCCTAGGGGGTCCTCAGAGCTACTACAGGGGGTCCGCCAAATCTTTGTGTGATAGGATTTTTTATTTTACATTAACCACTTGAACCCTAGCATCCCCTTTCTGAGGAGAACTTTCGCCAAAAATAGCAGATCTACAAGCTCACAACGCCTCGCGCTGCGAGGCGTTGTGGGCTTGTAGATCTGCTATTTTTGGCAAAGAGGCATAGGTGTAAAGGGAAAAAAGAGCAGCCTACGTAAACAAAAAATGTTAAATCTGAAACACAGTTTTATACGATATAGAGGGGGTCCCTGCTTCATTTCTCTCTCAGCTAGGGGGTCCTTGGCCTGAAAACGTTGAAGACTCCTGACTTAAAGTAAAACATTTGAGTACTTTTTCCACCACTGGTCGTGTCCAACCTAGACACAGGATCGCATGGAAAAATGTAGTCTGCTATCTGCTTAGATAAGCTTGGAATGCAAGGAGGTCAGGTCTCAGGTCACAGCTGGCCCGGGTGAAGGATCCTTTGTTTTTACGACTATGCCTGGGAGAATACAATGTTTTACTTTAGACTAAAAGTATGAACATAGTCTCAGGGCAGGGCTAGCCAGTCTATCTGTGTGCTTTGCTGGAAAATAATACTTTCTATTATCATTTAATACTGCATTCTGAGTCTAAGGTAATATTTCTGATCTTTTGAGAGTTTGAATTCCGCCACAATATTAGACTTGAGTCCATGAATTATTCATTATATAAGGATTTCCACATCACCAAACTTAATACAGCTGTAATGTAATATGCACCCCTTTTTTCTACTGCCTGGGGTTTTTAATGTCCCTCTTTTAATTGCCAGGAAGTGAATAACCCCCTTTTTGACAAAACAAAACATGAACGGTTCCAATCTGACAGTTTCTGAGCCAAACTGTTTTAGTTCATACAAAGACTTGGAGCAAGTTATTTGTCAATCACTACGGTTTACTAGAGCCTTCTGGTAGGAATTTGATTGCTTTTCTTTAAAGAAAATATCAACTAAAGTAAAACGTTAGTGAGGGACTAGTGGAGAAGAGATCCAGTAGAACTAAAAGACAAGTCATGTTATGGTTGCGCTCGGGTGTTGCGCTCTGGGATCGGGTTATTTTCAGAGCTTGAGAGCTCTGTAGATCTCTAGATCTACAGATCTCTAGAGCTTGTGGATCTGCTATTTTCAGCATGCAACCAAGTGTAAAATCAGCCATTACGACGCCTTAAGGCCCGACAAAATACATTTTAGTCGACTAAATCAACTGTAATCTTACGATGTTTAGTCGACTAAAACTAGACTAAAACTCAGATGATTAAAATATGACAAAAACTAAATGGAATTCTATTCAAAAGACTATGACTAAAACTGGATAAACATTTGCTGTCAAAATCGACACTTATGTAAACCAAACCCCCCCCCCCAACACACACACACACACACACACACACACACACACACACACACACACACACACACACACACCAGCAAACCTGTGATGTGACAATAAAGATGATTCTGATTCTAGCTGACTGTCCGTTCCTGACACAAAAACTCTCTCTCTCTCTCTCTCTCCGTTCTCTCCCAGTCTGCCCTGCTATCTACAACACCACACACCCCCCATACTACGACCATCTGATGTGGTTCTAATCCTGTCTGCTGTGCCCAGGTTCACAGAGGAACCCAGCTGCCTGCAGGTGTGAGACTGTAGCACCAGGAGTTTGACATGGCAGTAGAGCCATATGGTTCAGATTAATCGCCGCCGCGTGTAATTGAAAACGTTGTACAGGCCGGATTGGAAACCTCAGCTCTTCAAGGTCAGGGCGAGGCCGGGCGGATGCCGCAGGGCTTGCAGTTTTTTACACATTAGCCGTTAGTGTGTAGGTGAATAAGACACTTATAGAGAGTCTCCCCTGAGGGAATACCAGGCCTGTCCACATGAATGTGTACAGCACTTCTTTCTGTCCAGTATAGCGCCGATAAACATACAGTACACAGCTATACTAGCCGACAGATTCAAACCTAAAGGGATAGTTCACCCCCAAAATGACTTCTTTTTTTTATCGATTAGTCACCCCATGGAGAATTGAATACATGGATAGTTTTTAGTTTTTGTCGCATTCCTGAGACAATAATTTGATAGGATAAAAAAGTATTTTTTTGGGGGGTGAAATAAATAATATATTAATAATAATAACAAATAATAATTAAAAAATACATGAGAATGTCTAAAATGTTCTGAATCTTTCAGAAAATGTCTAAGAATTTAAAAAAATATACATATTCAAAGAATAAAATAGGGCTTTAAGTCGTTAAGGCTGTTATACTGTGCCGTGTGCCGTGAACCATGGGTTTTTCAGGAGCATATGTTGATGGACTATTAAAAGCCAAAGGCGTGTCTTGCTGTGAGCCTCAGAACACAGTGTGAGCGGGTCAAACAGGACATTCTGACGGACGGTTCCCTGGGGAAAAGGTTTCTGAAGCACATAGTAGCTATAGATGCACAGGCCTGGGTTCCCTGGGGGAAGAAGAGGTTTATCTCTGGACTGGACTGCTTGTTTGGTACAGTATATAGCCAAGGTTATCCACTTGGCCGAACACTCGATAATGCATGGTAGTAGGATGTGGAATATTATCAGGAAAGCAATTTGAAAGCATGAAAATCCCCCCTTTTCCACTCCGTAGCTCATGGGATCATGCGGATCATGCACTGAGTACATCATGGGAGCAATCAGTGTTTTTTACTTTACTGGAGTACTTCCAATTTTCAGTACTTTTACTTCTACTCCACTACATCTCAAAGGGAAATATTGTACTTTTACTCCACTACAATTATTTGAAAACTTTAGTTACTAGTTACTTTGCAATGATCAATTATTAATTACATAAAACATACATTAAACACTTTAGCCCTATTTTATACATGGGCTATTATCTACAAGCTCAAAACGCGACAACGCGTTGTGAGCTTGTAGGTCGGCTATTTTCAAATCGGCTATTTTCCGGAAAGTCCGGAATTTTGAATTCCGGACTTTCACTTGTAACGGAGTACTTCTACATTGCAGTATTGATACTTTTACTTAAGTAAAACATATGAGTACTTTTTCCACCACTGCATATTACACCCATCTTAGCTGCACTTCACTGGTTATACCTGTTCATTTCCTTTTAAAGCCCTTGCATGGGGGGGCATGCACCCAGCTACTCAGACATGCTGATCCCCTCTGATCCCTCTGTGAGCCTGCAGGGGGCGACGGGCGTATAGCCTCAGATCCTCAGGTAGAACTGGTAGTCCCTATAAATCTCGCCTCATTACTCGGGCTGATCAGACAATTTGCAGTCCGGCCTGGCACCCAGGCTTTTGAATGTCCTGCCAATGTCTTCTTTCAATCCATGAATTAATTATATATATATATTTATTTATTTTTTCAAAAATACCCAAAGAAATCTAAAATTAAACAAATAAAAGATGAGTTCCCAGATTGAGTGGGTTGAATCACATCATTTTATGTTAAGGCCTTTTCTTAGTGGTTTTGCCTTTTTATCAGTTATACTGTGTTATTATTAGTTGTCTCCGCCAGGAGACTATGTTTTCGTTCTCGTCCTTCCATGTGTCCACCAAGCTAACATTGGTCAAGCTTCACGTGACACGTGAAAATATGTTGAAAGGGTGTGCTTTGATTGGCTAGCGAGACGCATGATGAAATAGAGACCTATAAATATGTGTGTCACTTCAAAAGATCATTTATATCTTTTGAAGTGAGGTAAGACAGGATTAATCAGGAACAGTACTGGCGGAGACCTGTGCTCCGAGGAGCACATTTTCTAGTTTTTAATTGTGTTTATTCTCGTTTTGATTATTTTACCCATAGATTTTATTCAACAACACAAACAACAACACACTATAGATTCACATCAGTCTTCATTCAAGAGCCAGAAACAGTCGCTGCACGTGATACAGTAACACTGCCACCCTGTCACTGAGGCCTAATATGACAGCAATAGAGCAATAGCCAGAATCCACATCACTATTAACTACAACACACATACACATACAGTGTAGAGTCACATCTCTGCCTTCATTTCCAGAGCCACAAAAAGGCCACTGGACATGTTCCACTGCCACCCAGTGACTGGGTTTCAAAATGACAACAATAGTACAACAGCTTGAATCACACACACAGCATACAGTACAACAGTGGTTCTCAACCTTTTTCATGCCAAGGACCCCCTAAATTCATATACATTTGGGCCACGAACCCCCATCTGAAAATGTTTTGTTCCAGGGACCCCCCAGCAGCAAAGATTTGAGTTAAAAATGTAAAAAAAATATCAACACATTTTCAAGAAAAAAAAAAGAAGAAAAAAATAGCAGATCTACAAGCTCATAGTGTGGCACTCGGTGCAGCGTTATGAGCTTGCATGTCTGTTATTTTTAGCGGCGCTGGCGCCGCTCTATACATAGTATAGAGCGGTCCTGCTCTATACCTGGCTTTTCTGTCAACGTTCTGATTGGTCAGGTCTGTCAACGTTCTGATTGGTCAGGCCCGCCAAGGTTCTGATTGGTCAGGTCCGTCAACGTTCTGATTGGTCAGGCCCGTCGAGGTTCTGATTGGTCAGACACGTCAACGCTCTGATTGGTCAGACACGTCAACAAAGTGATTGGTCAAGCTTCACGTGACACGTGGCTATAAACACATTATAAACACATATCGATGACAAAATGTATCAAAGGCGCCGCTACCTTCACACAGGGTGTGATTTTTGAATAGCCATTAAGCCAAAGCTAAGTGGTTAAAATGATTGTGACGCTATATGTTAACTAATTTAGCTGGGGACCCCCTCGTACCCCCCCCCAAGGACCACTGGTGGTCCCTGGACCACTGGTTGAGAACCACTGGCATATCAACACAAGCAGCAGGAAAGAAAAAAGAAACGCTTCCTACCTTGAGCAGTCTTCTACTTGACTTCATCAGATGTGTAAGTCAGTGGTTTTCGACCTTTTTCATGCCAAGGACCCCTACATTTGGCCGCGGACCCCCATCTGAAAATGTTTTGTACCGGAGACCCCCAAGAAGAGGAGATTTGTGTTAAAAAAAATGCAAAATTCTACAAAATGATTCAAACACTTTCAAGAAAATGTTCAAAAATAGTCTTGTAGTCAGCCTTCCACTGATAGACTGCATGAGTGGACTATTAAAACCCATTCAATCCGGGGACGCATCTGTGTCATTTTAGATTTCTTTGAGCTATTCAAAAATGGCAGATCTACAAGCTCATAGCGCGGCACCGAGTGCCGCGCTATGAGCTTGTAGTTCTGCTATTTTTTTTTTAATTGTGACATTTGTAACAAAAATCTTTGGTTCTGGGGATTCTACAAATGTCTTTTTAAATCTCTTAACTGTTTTTAAAAAATATATATATGTTGCTATAATATCAGTGATTCTTAAAACCTTTTTCATGTCAAGGAACACCCAAAATTATATGTATTTGGCAGCGGACCCCCATCTGAAAATAAAAAATATATCTATATCTATCATAATATAATCTATCAAAGATTTTGCACATATTTTCAAGATATTATTTTTTTTAGCAGATCTACAAGCTCATAGCGTGGCACTCGGTGCCGCGCTATGAGCTTGTATATCTGCTATTTATTAATAGCCAAAGAAATCTTAAAATGTTAATCCAGGACTATAATAATGAGGAGGAAGGGGGCGAGGATGTCAAACTCTGCAATGTTGTTGTCTGGGGGTCATCACCTTGGCTCTTGTACCCATGTAAATGGCTCCTATAGTCCTATAGTATAGCTTGGGAGGGACACCATAAGCCTTGAGTATCTGAAAGAAAGAAAGAAAGAAAGAAAGAAAGAAAGAAAGAAAGAAACTTCAACCAGAGATACTCAACAGGGCCAATGTACTTATACAACAATGTATACTTACATAACATTATGTTTATTGAAATTATTATTAGGATTTATGAATTAGTATTTTCAATTGCTTCTATTAAAACCAAAAAGTACTAACTACATCACTCACGCAATTAAGCTCTATTGCTAAATGTCAGTGCTAGCTAAGCAGCTAACAGTAGGTTAGTAGGTCACCTGAATCCAATCAGTTTGTCATGATGATAATTAACTTCTCTTTGAACTGTCTTTTAGCCGTTTTAACTCTCCCTGTCAATACTGACAACTATACTCAACCTCCATGTGTTACATAATGTTATTTATTTAACTATTTTACTTACTAATATAGCCTATAACGCAGCTTGTGTCAAACACATCCCCCACCTGTCCTGTCGTGTCCTGTCTGTCTCGTGCAGAGAGAGAGAGAGGGGGGCGGGGGAGCCCGCGAAACTGCTTCTAGGATAGGGAGCCCGGCTGCCTCCCATTGTCTGGGAGGTCAACGTGTATTGTGTCCCATCACCTGGGAGGCGTGAAAGGTGCTGCGTAACACAAATTTTGTGTGTAAAAATCGCCCCCCCCCCCCCCTGTTTGAAGACTGTATTTATAATATATAACAACTACAAGAGAAATACTTTGTTTTAACGGAACAACGTTTGTTAAATTCTAGGAAACAAAGAGAATTCAGTCAAAGTAAAATAAGACAAAATAAGTTATATAAACTATATATATAAACTATATATATATATATATATATATATATATATATATATATATATATACGCCTATATATTTCCTTTTTTAATGTGTATACGTTGAAACTGTTGCAACCCTACACACATGCATGCCTGCCTGTACACAGACAGTGAGAGGAAGTCAAGTTCGATTAGATCTCATCTTATGACGCATGATGCATGCAGCCATGATACCTCACCTAGTTCAAGTTGCAGAGATGATGCTAATAATATAACTAATCAATGGACACACGCAGACACACAGGTGCTACACATGCACTGTGTAACCTTGGCTTGACTTTGTCATGTCTGCTCCACAGTACACTTCAGAGTGTTAAAATGTTAAAGGACCACTTCACCCATTTGTCAACCTATTCTTCGCTTAAGTGGTCCTCACTACTGCCAGTGGTGGAAGAAGTAGGCTACTCACATTTATTACTTAAGTAAAAGTATCAATACTGCAATGTAAAGATACTCTGTTACAAGTAAAAGTCCGGAATTAAAAATTGACTTGAGTAAGAGTACAAAAGTATAGGCACCAAAATATACTTAAAGTACCAAAAGTAAAAGTATAAGCAGAATGTCCCATTTCAAGTTTTCAAATGTATTAAAATCTTTTGAAAATAGCAGATCTACAAGTTCACAATGCGTCGCATCGCTACCCATTGAGCTTCGGTAGAACGGCTATTTTCAAATGGCCGAATTGTATATAGGGCTGAAGTGGTTAATGTGTGTTTTGCAATAATAATCAAAATCTACAAAGTAACTAACTAAAGTTTTGAAATAATTGTAGTGGAGTAAAAGTACAATATTTGTAGTGGGAGTAGATGTAAAAGTACAGAACATTGGCAATACTCCAGTAAAGTAAAAAATCACACCCTGTGTGAAGTGAGTGGTGCCTTTGATGAGCCCCGTATTGACCCCCGTATTGATGTTGTCATCAATGTTTGTGGACAGACATAGAAAACAGACTAGAAAATGTGCTGCTCGGAGCACAAGTCTCCGCCAGCAGACCTGTGCTATTTTAACCAAAGGAAATCACTTACCCTATCTTTAACCATAGTTTTCTAGAAATGTTCTGATTCTTAGATTAGAACATCTAAGGATTAGAACATGTTAGCTTGGCTAACATGTTCAATCAGCCAAGCTAACATGTCCAATGTTAGCTTGGCTGATGGCACTGATGTCACTTCGAAACATGTAAACAAAATTTCGAAGTGACACACCTATTTATAGGGCTCTATTTCGTCATGCATTTGTGTTGTGTGTGACGTCACACCAGAGCTCTGCTCAGTTTATATAAGATGATGAACACATCTATAAGGACACCAAGAGAGGCACCGAGAGAGAGACTTTCATATACTGAAGGCAGATAATCAAGCAAGACAGACAGACAGACAGACAGACAGACAGACAGACAGACAGACAGACAGAGGAGAGATGTTTTGCTGGACAGTCCCCCTGAAAAGCGGACCAAGGACTTCCAGGCTTGCGTGTTCTGCTGTGCCAGTGGGGGACAAGGTGTTCTACTTTGGAGGGTTCTATGACGTGACGAGTCATTACGGTGATCAGATTGAAATTCACGTCTTCAACACAGTGTCTTTAAGCTGGATGAAGCCCCCAGTGACGACTGGAAGAGGAGAACGTCTCCCTGAAGTTCCTTCCATACGCTGGTTCCACACAGCTGTACTGATAGAGGATATCATCTACATCTGGGGAGGGATGGTGAACTGTAAGATATCAGAGGATGACAGTGGCGACCTTAACATCACAGGGGTGATCCACTGGGACGACAATGTTCTTTATGCATTCAATGTTGACACCCACGGATGGTTAAAGCCCAATGTTTCTGGGAATGTTCCAATGGGGAGGAGAGACCACTCAGCCTGTGTCTTGGGGAAGGTCATGTATATCTATGGAGGACAAACCCCACAGACTGAGACTAATGACATCTACAAGATGGACACCACCACAATGGTCTGGTCCTTAATTAACACCAGTGGCACTCCACCACTTAGTTCACCACTTCACTCTGCCACCATCATTGGGACAAAGATGTTTGTATTTGGAGGCAGAAATTATATTGATATTGACTGCTCTAATATTATGAGAGTGTTTGACACAGAGACCAACTGCTGGCTGAGCACTCCCTCTGCACAGCTTCTTGCAAAACGAAGTTACGGTCATGTAGCCTTTGCCTACAATGGTGAACTGTACATATTTTGTGGCAGAGGCAGTCCCGTGCGGATCTCCCATAAATTGTGGAAATTAAACCCAAAGACCTTCTCCTGGAAGAAGGTTGAGACCAAGGGGAAAGGCTCGAATTGGAGGGGTCAAATGTGCTGTTGCATGGTGGAAGATCGTGTCGTCCTCTTTGGATACACAGCCAAAATACAACCCATCTTACAGATCTTAGACTTGAGTCCTAGTCTGAAGACTATATGCAAGCTAACAGTTATTCAGTACGGTGTGGAGCAGTCTGGACTTCCACACAACATCAGGTGGGAACTGGCAGCCATGACAACAGACTGAAGGCTACAACTTTAAATTAAATGTACTGTGTGTCTTTTTGTGCCGGCTTGTTTTTACTGAACAGACGCGACTGGAGGTATTCTGGATTGTCTTATTAATTTGGTCCGTCTGATGGGAGGGGCCATGTGGTACAATTGGGTGGTTGTATTTTGTCTCCCTGCTCTTCTATTGAGACATTTAGATTGTGTCAAAAGGTCATGTTCTCACCTTTAGACACAGGATCTGACACGAATTCTGACCTTATGGCCAAGATTGAATTTAAATCCCCTGAGCATGCAAGCAAGCAGGCAGCCGGCATGCAGGCTCTATTAGCTCAATGGTGCAAATGTCAGCACTTGCGCATGCATGAAACCGGGTTCAAATCGGGGGTAGAAGAGGAAAGTTACACAGTGCAGCCTTTAGCTTTCACGTTGTCTCCTGACGTTCCAGAGAGAGAGAGAGAGAGAGAGAGAGAGAGAGAGAGAGAGAGAGAGAGAGAGAGAGAGAGAGAGAGAGAGAAATTAATCTTCAGAAGACTATAAATAAACAAAATAAATAAATGTTCAGAAGTCGTGCATGCTGATGTGTGGCCATCGTTTGTGAACAACAGTGACACACACTGCTTCAAAGTCACCCTGGGTGAGCAGCCAGCCGCACGGAGCGGAATCCTCTGAACCGGACCGGAGCCTCTCTCTCTTTCTTCTGCTGCTGCTAGCTGGACCCATTAGGACTCGGAGTCCTGGCTCCTTTCCTAGTTGCTGGGAGGGAACGTACCGCAGGAACTGTGCCAAGAGGGCACTGGATGCTGGGATCAAACCACCGCTGCCCTGCAGGGAATGAACCACTTTCACCCCCAGGCAGCCGTCCCTATTTTTAGCATGTCATTATTATAGGCGAAATGTTTTGCGCCAGGGACCCCCAAAAGAGAAGATTTATGTTAAAAAAAACGTCAAAATGATACAAAAAAAAAATCCACACATTTTCAATATTTTTCAAATGTTCAAAAATAGCAGATGTACGCGCTGTGAACTTGTATATCTGCTATCTTTGAATAGCCAACTTATAAATGGATAAAGTGGTTAAATTGATTGTGTTGCTACATTAACACATTTTGCTGGGGCCCCCCTGGTACCCCTCCCCAAGGACCCCTGGGGGTCCCCGGACCCCACTCTGATAATCCAATGCTTTTTTTTTTCTCTTATAATTTTTATCCCACGATTTTGTAACCCACATTTTTTTCACCCAGTGCCAATTGCCTATGTAATCCTGGGCACTACCTACCCTCTGCCAGCCTAGGGAGAGCCCAAGCTGAAGCTCATGCCTCCTTCAATGCATGAGGAGCAAGCAGGCCGCTTCTTATCACACGACAGGGGGGAGTTTCCCTGGTTGGACATAGCGCGTGGAAGGAACACGTTATTCCAACCAGTTCCCTTCTCCTCCATCAGGCGCCCCGGCTGACCAGGGGGAGGCAGTATAGTGACCAGGATTACTACATGTTTTTGTGAGGGTATTAACTACCCTAGGAGACACGGGGAGAACATGCAAACTCCACACAGAGTAGGCCCTTTCACCAACCCCACCTAGGGTATGGGCGCCGATGACGTGGAGGAGAGAACACGCCCCCAGCGCCCACAGCGTCCCTGGCGGGAATCGAACCCAGGACCTTCTAGCTGTGAGGCGACAGCGCTACCGACTGCGCCACCGTGCCCCCGATAATCCAATGCTTATAGAGAATATGCAAAAAAACTCCAGATTTCAAGATGCTTCGCACCTGAACAACCTGGGGGAGTTGAGTCGAATCACTGTTTCGGAAGCAAGCAGCCATGTTGTAATGTTAGTGCTCGTACAAATGAGACACAGCTGTACACGATATCGTTTAGCTGGATATATGTCACTTCCGCTTGATGTAGTTTAGCTTGAACCGCTGAGAAACGTGTCCGTTTCTCGAGGTAGACTGCTCTAGAACACTAACGTTGAAAATTGTCACACCATCACTAACGTTGGGTATGTTTTACCCAATGTAATAAATTCCATAAAAATATGTATTCAAAAATATATATTAAAGTACAATAATACATGGCAAATTGAGGTACTCGTCTTTAATATTTCAACATGAAATTTCACAAAGAAATGGAAAACAGATATCATGGGGGGACCCTATAAAAAAAGCTGAAAATCGGTGAAAGATTTGGGTTTTGTTAAAAAAACACATTCCTAAAATCTTTTTTTATGGAGCTGGGAGCTGGGAACGCTGGGTGAGATTCACCCAACTTTAGGGTTCTAGGGTTAAAAAATATATAAGAAACTACTCAAGAGAGTGCGGATAATCCTTTCACAGTGCTCACAGGGGAAAAAAATGGTGGGTGAGGAAAATGTGCATTTAGCTCCTTCATAATGGGGAAGACGAGGGTTGCGCCCACACGTTGTCACCTATACACATACGTGAAGAAAATTACCCTCTGTATTTAACCCATACTAATTATAGGTGCAGTGGGGAAGTGCCATTAATAGAGTATACCCAAGTCCTGACGTCACTGCCGCTACGCCTGTGTTTTCTATTTAAATACCATAAGGTTATCTTAAGATCGTGTCATATAAGACCTGTGTTAAAAAATAAACAAATCGGCCCGGTGATTCTGTCCGGTATATCTATTTGGCCACGGACCCCCCCCCCCCCCTCACAACTGAGCTTGTAGATCTGCTATTTTCAAAAGATTTGTATACGTTTTATTATACATTTGAAACCTTGCGAAATATGGGACCTTCTCTATAATGACTACTTTTACTTATGTACTTTCAGTATATTTTGCTACCAATACTTTTGCACTTTTTGATTTGTGATTCGTGATTTTCAGTGATTTTTCTCCCCCTAAAACATAATCATCAGGTATTATGGTTATACTAGGAGGAAGATTTTTTTGAAAAAAGTGTACAGAAATTGTTAAAATTATGTTTTTATGTGGACACGCCTCCAGTTCATTAAGTATACCTGGTTCTCACCTTAGCACCTCCTCCACCACCTTAGCACCACGCACCTGTCATAGTCCCTCCTCCTCCTCATGCCCACACCTGTTGTGTTATGATAATGAGGGGGTATATTTTTACTATATCACTAAAGGGCTGTTTTCCTATTGGCACGTTTGACCCTCAAGGTTTCAGCCTCCAGGTAGAAACTAAGTATTGATACTTTTACTTAAGCAAAACAATGGAATACTTTTTCCACCACTGTAAACTGGTGGATGACAGAAGAAAAGCTAGACTAGGCGCTTGTAAAATTGGCACAAAAAGGAGCCTTCAAAGAAGAAAGTGAGTCACGGCATGCTTCCACACACAGACAAGCGTTGCAAGATGGTGTTGTTCTCATGTGGGAGGGTGTTTAAAGAACACTTCCTAACCTCTCAACTTGAAGCACTCCAGTTATCCTGCCAAGCGATGGTGTTGGTCATCCATCTAATCCTACTATGGAAAGAAAATCAGCACCAAGGCTAGAGGTCAAACCCTGGATGAGCTCAAATCAAATTGATCCTGAATTGTTGGTGGGAGCAAAGTTGTGGCAATTTACCACTTTAAACCGTCTGAAGAGCAAAAACATGGTATTTTATATCCCTTGACTTGTGAGAGAGAGAGAAAATAAATCTTCAGAAGATATCTTTTTGGTGTACTGCATGGCCAATATTGCATTGGACTTGTCACAAGCGACTTGGTCATACAACTATGAATTAGAGAGGACGATACAGTTTAACCCTGTGGTTCTCAAACTTTTTCACGTCAAGGACCCCCAAATTGATATGTTGTGCCAGGGACCCCCAGGAGCAAAGATTTGTGTTAAAAATGTTCACTAATGTTCAAGATTTCTTGAAAAATAGCCAACGTATTAAAAGGTTAAAGTGGTTAAAATTATTGTGATGCTATGTTAGCTACTTTTTCTGGGGACCCCCTGGAACCCCCCCCCCCCCCCCCCCAACAAGGACCCCTGGGGGTTCTCGGACCCCACTTTGATAACCACTGGTTTAAAAAGCCTAGATTCCAGGCCCGTTTATTTTCTGTTGTGTAGTGACTCAGCTGTGGCCTCTATTATCTGTGCTGATAAGAGCAGGAACTGGCATGGCTCTCTGGTCTTACATCATTTTGCCTCAGTGACCTCGGTGGAGTTTCACTGTATGTCAACACAAACCCCCCCCCCCCCCCCCCATTACAGTAAGCTGGCATGGGAAGAGGCAGAGAGACAAGGCTGTTCTCTATAGCGTAGGGGTCTTCAACAGGGGGTCCTCAGAGTTACTACAGGGGGTCCGCCAAATCTCTGTGTGATTTGATTATTCTTTTTTTACCATAACCACTTGAACCCTTGCGTCCCTTTTTCTGAGGAGAACTTTAGCCAAAAATAGCAGATCTACAAGCTCACAACGCCTCGCGCTGCGAGGCGTTGTGAGCTTGTAGATCGGCTATTTTTGGCAAAGAGGTATATGTGTAGAGGGAAAAAGGGCAGACCAAGTAAACAAAAAAAGTTTCATCTAAAACAGGGGTTCTCAACATGTGGGGGGTCGCCACATTTAGTCAAACTAAATGTAATGCCTCAACTCCTATACAATTCCAAGACTTAGTGCTTGTCTGGGTGGGGGGTCCCCCCAGTTCAAATATGATTATTTTTGGGGGTCGCAGCCTGAAAAGGTTGAGAACCACTGATCTAAAACACAATTATTTACAATATATAGTGGTAGGGTCCCTGCTTCATCTCTCTCTCAGCTAAGGGGTCCCTGCTTCATCTCTCTCTCAGCTAAGGGGTCCCTGCTTCATCTCTCTCTCAGCTAGGGGGTCCCTGCTTCATCTCTCTCTCAGCTAGGGGGTCCCTGCTTCATCTCTCTCTCAGCTAAGGGGTCCCTGCTTCATCTCTCTCTCAGCTAAGGGGTCCCTGCTTCATCTCTCTCTCAGCTAGGGGGTCCCTGCTTCATCTCTCTCTCAGCTAAGGGGTCCCTGCTTCATCTCTCTCTCAGCTAAGGGGTCCCTGCTTCATCTCTCTCTCAGCTAGGGGGTCCCTGCTTCATCTCTCTCTCAGCTAGGGGGTCCTTGGGCTGAAAACGTTGAAGACCCCTGCTATAGCGGGCATCCCTCTGTTGCTGATGTGAGTGACAACAGCAGCAAGCCGCAAGGACGAGAACGGTCAACCTTGGAGAGTTTTACTGTACACCGTTGTGTCCATAAAACACTAAACGATTACACATTCCTCTCACTTTCTCAGAGGCTTGTCAGCCTTAAAGGACCACGTCGGCCCATTTTCAGCCTCATTGGTCCTCAATGCTCATTATAAGAAGACACTCTGTTACAAGTAAAATGCCTGTGTTCAAAATGTTACTTGAGTAAAAGTACAAAAGTATTGGCATCAAAATATGCTTAAAGTACCAAAAGTGAAAGTACTAAAATGTTTGAAAATAGCAGATCTACAAGCTCACAACGTGTCGCGTAGATCGGCTGTTTTCAAATAGCCTATGTATAAAATAGGGCTAAAGTGGTTAATGTATGTTTCATAATAGAATAATTTATATCTGCAAAGTAACTAGTAACTAAAGTTTTCAAATAATTGTAGTGGAGTAAAAGTACAATATTTTCCTCTGAGGTGCAGTGGAGTAGAAGTAATAGTATTGAATATTGGAAATATTCCAGTACAGTAAAAAATACCTCAGAATTGTACTTAAGTACAGTACTTGAGTAAATGTACTTAGATACTTTACAGCACCATAAGATGGCACCATTTCTGTCTGCTCACTCTGGTGGTCTCATTGGTGGGCTGCTTGTGGACAGTTCAGAAACCTGCCCACCTACCAGTGACATCATGGAGATTCCAAGCTAACTAAAGCCTTTGCTCTTCTTGGGGAGTTAGCATGCTGAAATAGAAGCCACGGTTCTTGAATAAAAGAAAAGTCTTGTTTGAAATGACCAAACCTGCCTATACGGCAATGGCACTGGTATAGGCAGGTTTCTGAACTGTCCACAACACTCCTCTGAGACACAGACCAAGGAGACAGAAATAGTGTCATCTTAAAATGAGCATTAGTGAGAGAACCAATTAAGTTATAGGTTGAAATGGGTGAAGTGCTTTTAAGCCTGGATAACACTGATGGTGTCCAGCACTGAAAATAGCCACTCTACAATCTCACAACGTGTCTCAATGTGACGGCACTGTGAGCTTGTAGATCAGCTATTTTCAGCACAGCTTCGATGTGCTGGGGTTATCATGTCACCGTTGATCCCACACAGACTGGACAAACAAACCTACAGGCAATACGTAATATAATCATCTGTGACTGTTATTTTTCCAGAGAATTCACCACAGTTTGAACACTCCATTCGTAGTAAAAACAGACCCGACTTACAACTGTAGCTTGGACCTCTGTGTCCACACCAAATTTATGCACTAAAAATAGCCGATCCACATTTGCTATTTTTGGCAAACACCCCCCCCCCCCCCCCACCCTCCAGCACCGGTATAGGGATGCTGGGGAGCCTGGGGTTCAAGTGGTTAATGAGGTCTTTGAGTGCATGGACGGCTGATATGAGAAAGTAAAGGAGTAAGGGGAATGATAAAGTTGAGTCATACAGTAAATCGTGTCTGACTCAGAGCTCAGAGGAGCTCAGAGGGGAGCCCAGCCAAGTGAAAACTTGTCAGACATGCACCCCCAAGGGTGCTGTGTCATAATGTGGTCAGTCAATCCATCCACTGAGGCCTGTCAACCTTTAATGAGCAAAACTGGACACTCATATCCAACACGGCATGTTTAGTGTGACACCTTGTGGTGAAGATCAGGATATTTATTTCCCAGGACATTTAAAAATGGAAAACATTAGTTTAATAAAAAAGAAATGTGTGTCTGTGCACGCACTCAGACAGAGAATCAATTGCATTTCAACGATTGAACCTCTGTCTGAGATCACATTTCTGCTTATTGTTTTTCTAGTTGATTTTACATATCCCATATAAAATCACTCACAGCATCAAGCAAGTCTTGGTTTGTAGGATAGATGCCAGTTTTGGCAATACTTTTACTTAAGTAAAAGTATTAATACTGCAATGTAGAAATACTTCAAAATGTACTTAAGTATTGTAAAAGTACAAAAGTATTGGTATCAAAATGTAAAATTGTGAGCTTGTAGATCGGCTATTTTCAAATGGCCGAAATGTATATATAGGGTTGAAGTGGTTAATGTGTGTTTTGTAATAATAATCAAAAATCTATAAAGTAACTAGTAACTAAAGTTTTCAAATAATTTTAGTGAAGTAAAAGTACAATAATTGCCTCTGAGATGTAATGGAATAGAAGTAAAAGTACTGAAAACTGGAAATACTCCAGTAAAGTAAAAATAAATACCTCAAAATTGTACTCAAGTACAGTACTTGAGGAAATGTACTTATTACTTTACACCACTGATAGATGCAATATGAAATGTACAACGAGAGACTCTCTCTCTCTCTCTTTCCCTCTTTCCCTCTCTCTCTCTCCCTCTCTCCCTCTCTCTCTCTCTCTCTCTCTCTCTCCCTCTCCCTCTCCCTATCTCTCTCTCTAGCCTTGGGAACTAATGGTTTCCGACTCATTTCGAGCCATGTGGTCAATAGGTCAGGAGCATATCTCCTGTTATTATAGTGTGTGAGGCAGCTTGATGTAAAAGTACTACACCACCCCGTGGACATGAGGGGGGTGGTGTAGGCTATGTCACAGGGTCATGGACTTAGCCTACCCCAAACCCAACCCTTGGCCTTGATGCTGAGTGCCAAGCAGCGAGGCATTGGGTACCATGTTATAGTCTTTGGCATGACTCAGCCGGATTGAACCTGACAAACATCACATTAAATGTTCAGTTCTGTTGAATCAGAATTACATGTGATAGACGTGAAACATTTTCTGATGATTCCACACCAGCCACCCCATGAATAATGGGTTTATATTAATTAACAATTGTATCAAATTCATGCGTAATGGTGACCTTTAGAACAGCGGTTCTCAACGTGAGGGGGTCCTTGGGGGGGGGGGGGGGGGGGGGGGTTCCAGGGGGTCCCCAGCAAAATGTAGTTAACATAGCACATAACATAGACATGAAAAGGTTTGAAAAACAGGTACATACTTTTGATTTTCTAGCCAAGTCATTAAAGATTGGAATAATGTTGTAATGAATGAATGAATAACAATTGGGCTACAGGCCAACAAATCCAGGAATAGAAAGTTTCTTTTTCTGGGAATATAATTTCAAGGATTCTTTAATGTAGATGGCATGGGTTGATGGGAAATGTAGTTTTATTCCTTCAGAAACTTAAAATTGGAAGCGGGCCTAGTTATTTATTAAAACGCTAACACATGTGTCAAAAAACAAAAAACAAACAAACAAACAAACAAACAAACAAACAAATGCACCCACATAACTGTATCGGGTGGGTTGAGCCGGTCAAAAATAGACCTCGGAGTCAGAGTTACCTAATCCTCCTAGGAGGGATGGACTACAAATCCCAGACTCCTTTGCGAGCGGGGCGAACGCAGCCCCCTGGTACTTGTAGTTCTCCAGATGACGATTGTTTCCTTGTAAAGAAGCGAAGCGGGCTCTGCTTTAGCAAAAAGACAAACAGATGTGAATATTGTTGAGCAGGTTAAAGGTAGGCCTGATCATGAACCATCATCCATACCGTCTGTGTAAACATTAGAGAGACATTTAACATAGGGCTTGTATACACCGTGAGGGTCGTTATAAATCATTTAAAAGTCCAGCATGGAGGCTAATGTGTGTGTGTGTGTGTGAGGCGTTTACATGGCGATGCGTGTTTCTTTTGTGTTTGGGCTTCTTGTGTAAAGAAGAAAAAAAAACACACAGCGATCCATCGCAGCTGTATTGATTATAAAACGTGTTTAGTAATCAATTATCTGGTTGATCAATAGATCGGATCGTCCTTTTAAACTAACGCATTCCAACGGATCTTGTCTGAGGAACACGTTCTGTATCTGTAGCCTTTAGCTATACTTATTACAATGTAACCACTGATATAAATGAAGCTATTTAACGGTTAACAGGCCATTTAATGGCCTGTTAACCGTTAAATGGCTACATTTGTATCAGTGGCTCTTCTTATTTACGTTTAAAGAGTAACTTTTGTTGGACTCGACATGGCAGCTTGTTTGTTTTGTTTAGCAGTGAAACGGATCCTCTGGCTCTAGTGGGTTTGAACTGAAGTGAACTGAACTAGAGGAGGACATCATTATAGGCCACAATGTACTGTTATGTTAATGTTGTTTACATCCGGTTGTTAGGTAATGTAAACTATAACTGTCTGTATGGGATCATTTAACATGACTTATTAGGCTACAACAAGCAACTATCGATGATCTTCTTAGTGTTTATTGTATTGATTACTTTAAATAATAATTGGATTTTATGTTCTTGGTGATTATTCTGTTGATTACTTTCAATTATGTATGATCTTAGTGATTATTGTATTGATTACTTTCAATTAATTGAATTAACCAATAGCATTTTGTGTGTGTGTGTGTGTGTGTGTGTGTGTGTGTGTGTGTGTGTGTGTGTGTGTGTGTGTGTGTGTGTGTATATATGTATATATGTATATATATATATGTGTGTATATATATATATATATATATATATATATATATATATATGCATATAAAATGCTATTTTTTCAGATTATGCTATTTTTATTATTATGAAGATTATGCTATTTTTGCAGATTATTCTGATGATTACTTTCAATTATGTATGATCTTAGTGATTATTGTATTGATTACTTTCAATTAATTTAATTAATCAATAGCACACACACACACACACACACACACACACACACACACACACACACACACACACACACACACACACACACACACACACACAAATCAATGTGAAACAATCTAGTTGATGTTGTATAATATAATCTACTTAATTGATTAGGCTGATTAACCACTTCAGCCCTGTTTTATAATTGTCGATCTGCTATTTTCAGTTTATTCTTTAAGAATAGATTAGTTCTGTTCCAACACTACTTTTGACTGAGCTGTTGGTGCAGAAATAAACCCGACAGGAGGTAGATTCTCTGTTTGCTTGATAATACACTATTATTATAACAGTTTTGATTTATGTTGCTTTAACTGTAATCATGAATAAATGCCTTGGTTTCAACCAGCCACATAATAACCAACACCACCATGTAACCTTCTCCTTCTGTGTCCCATTATAGGCTTGTGTGAATTTATGGAAACATGTCAAAGAAACGGGGCAGGTAGGCATCAAAATAATTCTGCTTTTAAATGTATCCTCTCTACACATGACGTCATGTTATAGTTCAAATAGAGTACAGAAGTCCTGACGTCACTCGTTCATCCCCTGGTTCGTAAGGTAATTTCTCTATGGAGAATAACATTGGGTCATCTTAGAATCGTCTCATATAAGAATTGTGGTCCAAAAATAAACAAACTGTCTCAGCGATATTGCCAGGGAGGAGGTTCTGTATCCTTTATGATAGTCAGTCACTCATATTTGATACAGTCTGTTTCTGGCGAAAATCGAACTAATTTTATCGTTTTCTCACCGTCAGTTGATGGTTCATATCCATAAGAGTCAAACCGCCGGGGTCATTTGTTTATTTTTGGAACACAGTTCTTATTTGACGCGATATTAAAGACGTCTATGGGAATTCAGAACGGGGGTGGAAAACCGCGAACCAGGTAGGATGTGTAAATTACGTCAGACTTCGGTTTTCCATTCATCTGTTTCCTAGGCTGTGTGTTTTCCACTTCCTGTTGATTTGATCCAATGAAATCCAATGAAGCTGGTCAGATGACCAATGATATCCAATGAAGTCGACAGGAAGTGGAAAACACACAGCCTTGGAAACAGGTGAATTGGCTCTATGCACAGCAGCAGACATATTGGAAATTGGGCCTCTTCCTTACTTCCTTCACAAGTGTTACCAATGATACTCAATTGTGTTCCATTCTGGTCAAACAGAGTCAGGGTGCTGTTATTGTGCAATGGTGGCTCACTGGAAACACTCTGTTAAGGGTCTCAAAGTGACACCAAATGGACCCTTTTGGGTCCATTAGGTTCCATTTGTACACTCTGAAGCCCCTTTTCCACCGGGGTTGAACCGGTTGTTTTTTTTCTTCTCGCCTAATTTTGAACCAGTTCCGAGTGTTTCCACTGAAAATGAGTTGGTACCGAACTCTAAAAGTTCTTTCGGGAACAGGAAACACAAAATCGGTGGTTCACCTTGTGAACTGTGACGACATACGTGGGCGTGTCGACAATAATCAGTAGGTTGGAAGACGGAAGACACTGTTGCGATATGTAAACATAAATAATGCCATCTGCAATAACGGCACGAACGCTCGCAGGTGATCTAAATGATCCGCCATCCTAATGAAATCCAAATTTAAACTTAAATGTACTTAAATGTATGTAAAAAAAAACTGACTTGTGTAAAACGTTTAAGCTGTCACATTCACACGGGAAAACTTATGGATACTGTTTACCGTTTGTGTTGTGCAACGCCCTCAGTGTATGACGTACCCTTCTTCTTTTCAATATTTGGTGTTTAGGTACATTAGCGCCACCAACTGAACTCCCTAGCCTGTTCGCTAGAAAGCACCACGGTTCCAAGAATCTAGAACGCCACTGGTTCGTGGTTCTAGAACCAAAGTTCTTTTGATGGAAAAGGGGCCTCCTCAGAGAGTTATGGGGGAAGTTTGACAACCACTGTGCTACACTAAGTGGAACAGAGCCTTCATTAGAATCGTCATCATGTTAAGGAAGAGGGCCCAATTTCTTTCCAATATGGCTGCTGTGCATGGAGCCCATCCAAGGGGCCAGCTTGAGATTGTTACATTGACTCCAATACGGAAGAGACAGTTCATATGAATAAGTAGTAGTTTCGCTGTTTTACCCCAGCAGGTGTCAGAAAGGATTTATTTTAACGCAAGCGGATGTTTTTTTGACAAACTTTAGACTAGATTTTCTTACCTTAATAAAAATTGTCATACATTCTATATGCTTCCAGTCGCTAGTTTAAAGTCTCTTTTCAATCATCATGATATGCGTTTTGCTAAATTATGGTCCCATTTATTCTAAAATTGACGATAAAGTAGGCTATTCTCTAAGAGGGGTGGGATGATTTGATTGACAAGTTACACAACCAATAGCCTTCATTCCCCGCCCCCGCTCTTGATTGACAAGCCACCCAACCAATAGCATTCTTTGGGGATTGTTTTCCGGTTCCTGTTCCCGACGTGCTTTTGGGCTTATATTAGAGATGGCGGATTTCAAATTCCTGAACAATCGGCTTGATTTTCGGTCTGTTGAAACCAGCGGTCTGGCTTTGTCCATCTCTTTTATAGACAAATCCACAGACGTGCTGCCTGTAGCTGCCTGTAGGCGGCCATTGCTGCGGTGTCGCGTCCGCGGAGCGTTGACACCGCAGCAATGGCTGCGCGCAGGGCAGTGCTCCGTGGATTTGTGTATACAGTCTATGAGCCCATCCCTAGACCTTACTGTGTACTTGTCCACCAGGGAAACGGAATGGACGCACACACTTGCTCTGGGACACTTGATTGTCTGCAGAGAACACTTAATTATTCTCGAGAGGAATCAGCTGGGAGGGATAGGACAGGAACTGGAGGCCTGGCTGGTAGGCAGCAGTGCACTGCATTGCAATGGAAATTAATTCAAATTAACCCAAATGGATAAAGCCACGGTTACATATTGCCATTTGACGAGGAGGCAGCAATTATATATATATACAGTCCTATTTTCTTTGCCATATTCCTCCTGGGCCACGCTCTTAGGGAAGATGTGCAATGAGGGTTTGAAAAAGGCAATCTGCAGTTTCCCATGTTTAGTATTTATTCGATCCCATGCTTTTTCTGTTACCAATACCCATCCCATATATTATGTTCTGTATTCTACTCCTCAGCTGCTCTCACACTGTAACATCTCCAAATCGATTTGAGACGAGCAAAAGTCTAAACGAATCTGTGAGCTTGTTTTTTAAATCAATAAGTCAAATTGCTATCAAGAGATTGACTGGCACCTGATTCTGTTTGATGTGAAGAGTGCACACTGTAGTTAGCCCATTAAGGAGAAAGCATCTGGGAACGTGGGAAAGCATCTGTTATTTATCTTTGAATATAGGCCTATATGTTTTTTAAAGCGAACATTTTTAACTCAAATCATTGCTTCTGTCTTCTAAATCCTAACAGTTAAAAATGTTGCTATAATATCAGTGGTTCTCAAACTTTTTCCATGTCAAGGACCACCCAATGATATGCATTTGTCCGCGGACCCCCCCCCCCCCCCCCATCTCAAAATATTTAGTTCCAGGGACCCCCAGAAGCAAAGATTTGAGTTAAAAACGTATATATATTCAAAGATATACACACATTTTCACGATCTTTCAAAAATAGCAGATCTACCAGCTCATATGAGCTTGTATATCTGCTATTTTTGATTAGCCAAAGACATCTAAAGTGACACAGATGCGTTCCCGGATTGAATGGGTTAACTAGGTGAACCATGTGTCTGTACTCTGTCCTCTCCACAGGAAGCGTAGCTGTGGGGAGCTGAGCGAAAGCTCGTCGTCGTCGTCCTCCGCCACCATGACGCCGGACCCCGACAACCTGCTGGGCCTGAGGATCCAGCACAACTGGCGGGAGAAGGGCAGCCTGACCAAGTGGAAGGGCACGGTGCTGGAGCGCCTCAGCGTCAACAAGAACCTCTACATGGTCAAGTACGACGGCTTCGACTGCGTCTACGGCATCGAGCTGTTCCAGGACGACCGCGTGTCCAACCTGCAGGTGCTGACGGAGAAAGTCGGTGAGTTGGTCGTGTCGACGAGGAGATGCTTCCCGATACATCACGTTTTTTTTACAGGTAAAGGATCCCTCTGGCTAATAAGCCGTATATGCAGGAAAAAACACAGAGGAGGGAGCGCACACCTGTGTTGATGACGTGCTGACCACGGCAGGTAATGGTATTGAAAAAGATTGTAGAAAGTATTGTCCCCTCCTGCATTACTCTGGAGAGTTCTTGATCCAGTTCGTTGTTGTTTTTTACTGTTTGTTTTCCTATTTGCTACAATGTATGTATATTTATATTTCTCAGAGCGTCCCAGAAATATGTATCTTTTTGTATATTGTTGTTGTATATTTAATATTTAATATGAATAATGAAAAAACCTACACAATTCACTGTCATACTGAAATAGTATGATGGTCACTTGTCAGTAATGGGTTGTTACCCACCCCACCCATGCTGTTGGGTAGATTGAGGACACTTCCATGTAATGAGTTCACCGTTGTCCCAGTCCCTTCATTTTCAACACCCAACCAAACCATCCTTTTAACCCATTCAATTCAGGAACGCATCTACAAATGTCTTCAAGGTTTCTGAAAAACGTATGTTGCTATATCAGTGGTTCTCAAACTTTGTCATAATTGTCAAGGACCCCCAAACTTATATGTATTTGGCCCACCGACCCCCAGATCAAAATATTAAGTTCCAGGGACCCCCCCGAAGATTTGAGTTACAAATGTTCCCTTTAGAAATATATATATTTGCAAAGATTTGCACAAATTTTCAAGATTCTTCCAAAAAAATGCAGATTTACAAACCCATAGTGCGGCACTCTGTGCCTTGTATATGCTAAAAAAAAAGCAAAGTATAAATTAATGGTTATAGCCAAAAATCTAAAATGACACAGATGCGTTCCCGGATTTAATGGGTTACAGAAGTGAGTGAAATTCATGTTTGTGCAAAAGGCTTCATCCACTGAACACAGCAGGCAAAATGGCTGCTGTGTTCACTAGTCAGATGGGGCTGAGCCATCTCTGGATGTCTTGTAATTTAAGAGGAGGTTACAGGTTATTTATTTAAAGCTTATTAGCTACACGGCCGCAGTATGTGATAATGGTGGGTGCTCTCTGTAACTGACCCCGGGTGCCAGGGCAGTATTCTATGTATATCACTTTCATATCAAGTTTTACAACTCGGATAAACTTATCAGATGGCGTTTTACTCAGTGCAACTGATCTATCTAGTTCGGAATGGCCAGTTGGGCTTTGACTGATTGATTGATGTACTTTATTTAGTAAGACATGAGAACATCAGTACAAATTCACAATACAAGGTCCACTAAACTGGGAGACTCATTAAGCACTAAGCTTGTTTAAGATGAGATCCCCATGCACACAAATCATGATGACTCGCGTGTGTGTGCGCGAGTGCATACGCGTGCGCACGCACACACACACACACACACACACACACCCCTACGTTGCTGAATGTTCACACAACATCACAGGAGGCAGGAGATGAAAAAATGGCCAACACATCGAAAGTGAAACATGAAAGTGGCAGTTTTCAAGATGTTTTGGCCGTCATCTCTGGAACGGAAGGTCCAATCTGCTCAGTTCAACTGACTTTAAGGGCATTAAGCACATGATGACACCTTTTCCGTTTTTCGGGCCTAAAATTATGGTAATTGTTCAGGCCGGCCCAGTTAGGGTCGGGCCTTGATTTTCAGGCCCGTTGAGAACTCTAACCCTTACAGGTCTGTAACTCTTCAGAGTTATGGGGATCCTTGAAATTCGAAAAGTTTCAGAAGTGCAGCATCAACTGAAGCATACAAAATAATTGATTACAGTAAATGTTATATCATCATGTGGTAGATGATGTGTTATCGTAATGGCATAGACTGGCATACTCGCCGATAACCGATACCTGTATTTTAGGCAGTATCGGCAGCTTTTCCCTGATACTGGTATCTGTATTGGAACAACTCTATTCCATACTTGCAAACCCATATAATCATAACTTGCAATGAAGTTTCTCACCGACAAAATTGTCCACAAGCATTGATTGATTGATTGAATACTTTAGTCAGTGTAAACAGCACATGGTACATTCAGACATTAACCCATTAAGACCTTAGGCGGCGATTCTTAAAAATGTTTTCTAAATCCTAACAGTTATTTGAAAAAACAATCTGAAAAATATTTTTCCAGGATTTTTGAAAAATAGCAGATCTACAAGCTCATAGCGCGGCACTCGCTGCTATTTTTGAATAGCCAAATCTTTAAGTGACACAGATGCGTTCCAGGTCTTAATTTAAGGCTAAAAGGATAACACAAAAAAGGCCTGGGAACTTGTTTCCATTGTGGCTCTACAGTATGTATTCAATTCATCAACATAGCATAGAAATAACACAATAATACATATCGTCAACAAATATAAAATACTATATGTACAACGGAGAAAAGGGAAACGTGTCAGCAGTGAATGTCACCTCCTTACTATGGTTTACCTCCCCTTTTGGTCTCCTGATAGATGGACTTTTAGGTCTGTTTTGAGAGAAGCCAGTGATCCACATCAGTCTTGATTTTGACAGCAAATGTTTTATTTAGTTTTAGTCATAGTCTTTTGAAGAAAATTCCATTTAGTTTTAGTCATATTTCAGTCATCTGAAAAGTTTTAGTAGACTAAATATAAGATTATAGTAGACTATATCTACAGTTGATTTAGTCGACTAAAATGTATTTTGGCGGGCCTTGATGCCGTCGTAATGCCGGATTTTACACTTGGTTAACGTGTCGCAGCGCCAGTGAAAAAAAGTAGTCGACGAACCTTTTTTCGTCATAGTTTTAGTCGACGAAATCAACACAGATCCACATTTCTACAGCATGGTCTGTGTGTGTGCATGGAGGGGGTGTGTGTGCATCTCCTCCCAGTTAGCAAACACCTCCATCTGCTGCAGTTGATCTGCTCCGGTACATCTGCTGCACAACACCCAGTTGTCCAATACTGTGTAGTAGTGCAATAAGGAAAACAAAAGGACACAAATCCATTTATAATGACTGTAACAGAGGACAAATAAAACAGCCATTCATAATGACTTTTAACAGATGATGTTGGCATTGGGTCAAAGCTAGAGAGGGCCCAACAAACATGGGAGTCTTGGAAGCTAGTGTTGGTAATTAGTGGAGATTAATTATCTGATGTTATTTGTCTGGTTTCTTTTGCAAATTTTGCTTTTACAATGTACTCAAAGAAAATATTTCTTGCCTATTTTATTGGAGCGTTAAAGGACGACTTCACCCATTTTCAACCTTTCTTCATATAATTGGTCCTCACTAATACTCATGATAAAATGGTACCATTTTTCTCTACTCGGTCTGTGTCTCGTAGGAGGGCTGTGGACAGTTCAGAAACCCATCTACCAGTGACATCATAATTAGGCAGATTTTTTTTCCCCAGCAAGATTTCAATTTTTTTATTTAGATTTTCATTAACGTGAGAACAATGGCTTCTATTATTGCATTGCAACTTTCCATGAATAGAAAGCCTGCAGTTTCTATTAGCTTGGATTCCCCATCGATTATGTCACTGGTAGACGGGTTTCTGAACTGTCCACAGCCTTCCTCTGAGACACAGAGTGAGTAGGGAAAAAATGGTACCATTTGATCATGAGCATTAGTGAGGACCTATTATATGAAGGCAGGTTGAAAATGGGTGAAGTCGTCCTTTAACAGCAGAACATATTACACCAGCATAATATATGATATACAGTATGTGTGTGTATATAGTTATACAGTATATATATATAGTAGGCTTTTTATTTAGTCTGTTGAGTTGGACGATGAGAAAAGTTCAATAGCTCATTTGTGTTCATGTATTTGTTACTCAGGCTTGTTTTCCTGCACCACAATGTTAAAAATGTCATTTATATATAATAATTTGATTTAGACGGATGCTACAGGCTCATTGCTTACCTAGTATCCTCCTTGGATTACCTGTGATCCTATTACTGAGGCACTAAACCAGTAGACTGGAGGAGCCAGCCCTATCGAAGGTCTTGAAGGGCGGATCGAAAGCCTTGCACTCGGTACCAGCGCTGCTTCCTATTGCTTCACCAATCTATGTCCCCGCCTAGAGTCATGGTGGCCAATCACGGTGCAGGGTTAGGCGGGTACAATGGTGGCCAATCACAGCGCAGGGTTGGGGGGTGCAATGGGTGTCGATGTCCAAACCTCACATATAGGGGCGGTTGCACCGCCCAAAAAAAAGGCATGGGTTTCCAAGGCTACTACACCAGTGGTTCTCAAACTTTGTTGTGCCAAGGACCCGGAAATTGATATGAATTTGGCACCCATCTGAAAATCTTTTGTGCCAGGGACCCCCAGAGGAGAAGATTTGTGTTCAAAAATCTCAAAATTATTCAAAACATGTTCAAGCACTTTTAAGATTTTTCAAAAATAGAAGAGGTACAAGCTTGTAGATCTGCTATTTTTAAATAGCCAATGTAACCACTTTTGCTGGGGAACCCCTCCAAGGACCCCTGGGGGGGTCCCCGGACCCCAATTTTGAGAACCATTGCACTACACTGTTTCTCTGCGTTTGATGCATGTGTTTACCTTATACCGTGTGATAAAATGCCTACATGGCAATTGATCATGTCGGCGTAAGCCAGATTTATACTTGGTTGCACACCGGTGTTGCACACACCGAAAATAGCCAGTCTAGATAGATGGATAGATGGATACCTTTTTATTGATCCCTGGGGAGAAAAACAACAACACAAGGTTACAGTGTCCTCACCCGCCCGCCACAAAACAAATGATATGATTGTCTACTTTCCGTGCGCACCAACAGTCATTAGTCTTCTAGTAGTCATCTTGTAGTAAGCAGGACGTTCTCTCTTCCCACAGTAAAATAATAATAATACATCAGACTACAAAACAACTTTATTAGGACCGGGGAAAAAAGTTAAAAACATTAAGCTAAGGCTTAAGAAGCAGAAAGGGAAATTTGGTTTGAGTTAGGCGGGGAAAGCAAGTCTGAAAAGGTGTGTTTTGAGGGAGGCTTTGAACACGGCAAGGATGGGGACGGCTTTGATGTGAGTGAGGTGGGAGTGGGTTCCAAAGGGAGGGGGGGCTGCAACTGAAAAAGCCCCGTCACCCAGTAAACAGTAATTAGTCTTCTTGTAGTAAGCAGTACGTTCTCTCTTCCCACAGTAAACCGTAATTGTCTTCTTGTAGTCTTCTAGTAGTAAGCACTGTTGATTTTGACAGCAAATATTTTGATTTAGTTTTTTGAATAAAATTCCAGTTTAGTTTTAGTAATATTTTAGTCATCTGAAATGTTTTAGTTTTTAGTCTAGTTTTAGTCTACTAAATATCATAAGATTATAGTCGACTAAATCTACAGTTGATTCGGTCGACTAAAATGTATTTTGTCGGTGACTTGATGGCGTCTTAATGGCTGATCTTATACTTGGTTGCATGCTGAAAATAGCAGATCTACAAGCTTACAACGCTTCACGCTGCGACGTGTTGTGAGCTTGTAGATCTGCTATTTTCAGAGCGCAACACCCAACCAAACATAAAATGACTTGTCTTTTAGTCTCTCTTTTAATCTCTTCCCCACTAATCCCTCATAACATTTTAGTCTAACTTTTATTTGACGACGAAATTGTCAATATATTTCGTCATGGTTTTAGTCATCGTAGCTTAGTTTTTATTTGTTTTTTTATTTCATTTTCGTCAGTGAAAAAAGGTAGTCGACGGACATTTTTTGTCATAGTTTTAGTCAACGAAATCAACACTGGTAGTAAGCAGTACGATCCCTCTCTCTTCCCACAGTAAACAAGATGATCAAGATCCCCTCCGGGGCAGAGGAGCTGGTGGGCCGGGCGGTGGAGCACCTGTTCGAGAAGGAGGACGGCGAGAAGAACGAGTGGCGGGGCATGGTGCTGTCCCGCGCGCCCGTCATGACCCACTGGTACTACATCACCTACGAGAAGGACCCCGTGCTCTACATGTACCAGCTATGGGACGACTACAAGGACGGAGACCTACGTGTCCTGCCGGAGTCAGGTACGCCGGAGTCAGGTATACTATGTTAGAACGATACCCAAAACCACCAGCCAGGGCAACTATGTTGGAACAATACCCAAAACAACCAGCCAGGGTAACTATGTTGGAACAATGCCCAAAACAACCAGCCAGGGTAACTATGTTGGAACTAAACCACCAGCCAGGGTAACTATGTTGGAACAATACCCAAAACAACCAGCCAGGGTAACTATGTTGGAACTAAACAACCAGCCAGGGTAAATATGTTGGAACTAAACAACCAGCCAGGGTAACTATGTTGGAACTAAACAACCAGCCAGGGTAAATATGTTGGAACTAAACAACCAGCCAGGGTAAATATGTTGGAACTAAACAACCAGCCAGGTTAAATATGTTTGAACTAAACAACCAGCCAGGGTAACTATGTTGGAACTAAACCAGTGGTTCTCAAAAGTGGGTCCTTGAGGCAGTTCCAGGGGGTCCCCAGCTAAATGAGAGATAGTTAGGAACCAAATGGACCCTTATGGGTCTGTAACGCAGAGAGTGTACAAATGGAACCAAAAGGACCCTGACCCTGGGTCCTTTTGGTTCCATTTGTACACTCTCAGAGTTAACTTAACATATTTTTAGATGAAAGGGTATTTGAAGTGGTAAAACTAGCAACGGAATGCATGTATCATTCATGTATTTATACACATATGTGCTAATAGTTTAGGGTACTTTAGTGGTTCTCAACCTTTTAGGGCTGCAACCCCACAACATGATTATAATTGACAAGCCCCTGGAATTGTAGGAGGAACCCCACCCCAAAATCATGTGTGTGGGGAGCCCCCTGCGGATCCCGACCCACAGGTTGAGAACCACTGGTTTAAAGGACACACTGTGTGTGTGTGTGTGTGTGTGTGTGTGTGTGTGTGTGTGTGTGTGTGTGTGTGTGTGTGTGTGTGTGTGTGTGTGTGTGTGTGTGTGTGTGTGTGTGTGTGTGTGTGTGTGTGTGTGTGTGTGTGTGTGTGTTGCTGCCGTTTCACAAACCTACAGATTAGGACGTTATGGCTCTGACAAGATGTTTCAGTCGTGAGCGTGTCATTTGGCTTCATTCCCAGTGTACAGCTGTTGTACCTCCTGCTGTAATGAATGAATGGATCTGTGCTGAACATTTTGTGCTGAACATTCTCTGACCCCCAGAACAGCAGTGGAAGCAGTGAGGGAGATGTCACAATGACTTACAATCAGTGTTGCCACATTATGTGACGGTAATAAGCAACCTAGGTCTAGGAAAACAAGCCGAAAAAAGAAGCGACTATAGGCAAGTCAAGTCAAATGTATGTATATAGCACATTTAAAAACAGCAGTTGACCCAAAGTGCTTTCCAAAACGAGAGCCAAAAAAAAAGACCTTGAATAGACCTTAGTCTATTCATAAAGCAAAATAAAGACCACATGAGCACTTTAAAGCTATATACTGTATACAATGGCGTTTTGAAAATAGACAATCCACGAGCTCACAACGCGTCGCATCGTGAGCTTGTAGATCTGCTATTTTCCAGAAGAATCTTGACCTAAAATGTGGAATATTTAGAAGATTCTTCCCTGCCACAAAACATGCTCAGATGGGGGGTTATAGGGACAAATAGATATTAATATTAATTTGGGGTTCCGTGGCATGGAAATATTTGAGAACCACTGGTTTAATAGATAATTATTTAAAAAATGAGGAAGCAAGCCCAAATAAGCAACCACACTTTAGAAACAAGCCCCAAAAAACGCAAACCATTACAGGAAAATAAGCCCAAAGTTGCTTATAATAACCCATTAAGACCTGGAACTGTGTCATTTTTAGATTTGAGCTAAAAAAGCATTATTTTACACTTTGGGTTATTCAAAAATAGCAGATATACAAGCTCATAGCGCGGCACTCTGTGCCACGCTATGAGCTTGTAGATCTGCTATTTTTGAAAAATCGTGAAAATGTGTGCAAATCTTTGAATATATATATATTTTAAAAGCGAACATTTTTAACTCAAATCGTTGCTTCTGGGGGGTCCCTGGAACAAAATATTTTGATGGGGGTTGGCGGCCAAATACATATAATTTTGACCTTGACATGAAAAAGATTGAGCACCACTGATATAGAAACATACGTTTTTCAGAAAACTGTTGAGATTTAGGAGACATGTAGAATCGGCTTCAGGTCTCAATGGGATAAGCGGACATGGCAACACTGCTTACACAATCTGTTGGTTCAGTTGTTTGGTTCAACTTGTGATCTTGAGCAGCAGGGGAATGATCTGGACCAGGCTGCAGATACACGGGGAACAGGCTGGTTGAGGTCAAGGTTCATCTCCCTACTCCCTTTCCTGGCGTCCCTATTTTGGGCATTTTTTGTTCACATTTTCAAAGAAAATCCAAAATAGCTCACAACATGTTGTTGATGTCATGTGACGCGTTGGTGAGCTTGTAGATGAGCTATTTTTGTAATGGGGGCCTTTACAAGTTAAACCCTGGCAGTCCCCCAGGGTTCTATACCAAGTCCGCCACAAAATCTCTCTCTCGAAAATTTGCTGCTCCACGAGCTCACAACCACAACGTGTTCTGCGCTGTTTTCACTGAATGTTTGACCCCAGAATAGGGATGTCTGCGGTTTTCAAAGTGAGGTCCCTGGGGAGGACCCCCAGGGGGTCCTTGAGATGGTATTCAGGCGGTCCCCAGCTAAATGACTTGATAGTTAAATAGGAACATCATGGAACCTTACAGGAGGTCTGCAAATCTGAGAGTGTACACAAATGGACCCTTACCCTGTCCCCGCAAGTATCACAGAATTTTAGAAATGGACATTGTGAGGACCCCCCCCCCCCCAACAATAAATTGTTTTATTTTATGGTTAAATATTTGAAAGTTAAACGGATAGTTCACCCCCAAAATGGCTTTTTTTCCTATTGATTAGTCACCCCATGGAGGCTTGAATTCATGGATGTCTTGAATGTTTTTGTCACATTCCTAAGCCAATAATTTGATGACCGGCTGCGGTTCCGGTTGGAGACACAAAGAGTCTCCTTTGTGTCTCCTACCGGAACCGCTGCCTACTGGTTCACTGGTCATGAAATTATTGGCTTAGGAATGTGACAAAATAATTTTTTTGGGTGAACTATTCTTTTAAGTTTACTATTAGGAAAGATTCATGTTGGGATTAGGATTAAACATTTAGAGGTTAAGTTTGGTGCTGGAGTTATGCCTGGTTTATACTTAGGTGCTGGAAAATTGCTCTTCTTTTCAGATCTTTCTGTTTTTCGGCGATTACATTTTCAGCTATTTTCAATGTCCTCACAAGTATAGTCATACAAACCTGTGTCCGTGTGCTCCCCTCCTCCCCCAGAGAACAAACACCTGCTCCCGGCGGACAGGAAGCCGGGCGAGGAGACGGAGAGCCTGGTGGGGAAGCAGGTGGAGTACGTGACCGACAACGGCCTGAAGAGGACGGGCCTGGTCATCTACCAGGTCCCCGCCAAGCCCACCGTGTACTACATCAAATATGACGATGACTATCACATCCACGTGTACGACCTGGTGAAGACCACCTAGTGGTGGTGAAGACCACCCCCACCTCGTACTGACTCGACTGACAGCTCCCACCACCCCCTCCCCCCTCTGTTACCAACCAACCACACTCAACATGTTATCTCACTATTAGTGATGGGTCGTTCACGATCGATTCGTTCAAAAAGAACTAGTTCTTTGGCATGAACGAACCCGTTCACTTCCTGAAGCTGTTACGTTCACGCTTTCGTTCATGCCCCCCGTCCCCCCCGTCACCTCCCCCGGTACACAGGACGGGAGGAGGGCGGCCTGTTCCCATGACAGACGGTTGTTTTTCACTAGACATGAACGAATCATTTGAACGGATCATTGCCGTGAACGTGAACGAAATCGTTCGTTCACTGAAATGAACGTTTTCTTTTCTCCCACCACTACTCACTATACAAGCATTAGTCTCAATCTATAACGAGGACAGTGTAAAGGTTTTTTTTCAGACGGGAGAGCGTCACACACACACTACGCTTGGCGTTCTCACTTGGATCAGCGGGGGGGTCGCACTGTGCTCCTCGTGAACACACACACACACACAATCGCTCTGCCAGTAAACGCCAGGCGGCGATCTATTCTACGCCCCGCATCAGCTGTATTCAAATCCTTGTTCTTGCGTCTCACGTGAGGGGAAAAAAAGAAACTGACAATAATCCGGCTCTTGTCGCAGGTTATAGGGTGTGTGCAGTGAAACAAGCGCCACAATTTCACGGGATGGCGTTGCCCCTTCAGATCCAAACTAGTCGCCTCCGTCTGTCATTGAAAATGCATTACTGAGGCGTGTCAATCGCTCCCCGTTCTGTAAAGCCCTTCATAATGGGTCAGTTGTTACACTCTCAGCGTTACAGCAGAACAACGCTTTGATAGAGGTTTGGGTTGTAAGTTAACTTGCCACGATGTAACTCCAAATATCTTCTATACGCATTGTGAGCTTGTAGATCTGCTACTTTTCCCCGGCGTAGGGATGCAGAAGTTCCAGTGGTGTGATAATACAAATGTATTTGCCACCTTGGACTTGCATTGCACGGTGGAACAGCTCTCTCCAAGTGGCTTCTGACAATGTATAAAATGACCTTTAAAACAACGTGGGGTTTTGTAATATTATTATACAATGTCAGAATCCTCTTTTTTGTGTGTTTGTCTGTCTGCTAAAAGAGTGACTTTGAGACCTGTCAATGAGGAGAAAATAATATATTTTAGAATATTAATTTCTACTTAAACGGAGCAGCTATTGAAGTTTATCTCACCGATATGTTGTAGTTGCATCATTGCAAAGGTAAACTACACAACCCAGACCTCTACCAAAGAGACATTTCACTTTAAATCAGTGGTTCTCAAAGTAGGGTCCAGGCAGGACCCTCTGTGTTCCTTGAGGGGGTTCCAAATGGACATTTTGTGTAACAGGTGTTTAACTCTGAGAGTGGTATAAATGGAACCAAATGGACCGGGACCCGGAAGGGTCCATTTGACCCTCTCTCAGGAGTGTAACAGTCCTTGAAATTAAAAGAATGTTTGAGAACCACTGCTTTAAATTGACACTCAGGATGTTGCAGTGTTGCCAAACGTTACCTGCTATAGTGTTTTGTTTTTCCTACAACGGGAGAAGCCCCCCCCCCCCACCTCCCTCTTTCCCTTAGGGGCTGTGTCCACAAAGAACGCATTTTTTGAGTTGACAGAGCCATGCAATTCTATGGTAAATACGCGCTGGTGTTGCTCCCTCTTCCGGGAGTCCCTCTTTCTTTAGTGTTTCGACCAGGTGGGCATGGTTGTACGGGACGCAGCAGTGCACGCTTCATTCAGGACCTAACCACGCCCACCTGGTCGAAACACCAAAGAAAGAGGGAGCCCCGTGTGGACTCCCTCTTTCTTTGGTGTTTCGACGCGGTGGGCGTAGTTGTACGGGACGTGGTTTGAGAACCACTGATCTAGGAATAAATAAAATGACAATATATAAAGCTATAAAAACCGTAGTGCAACATCAACTGAAGCATTCAAAATACAAAATGATGTGGTATGGGAATGGCCTAGACTGGCATACTCGCCAATACCGATGCCAGCATTTTAGGCAGTATCGGCAGCTTTTCCGATACATGTATCGGAACAACTTATCTGACAAACTCGGTCATTTACCAACGTTTGAATTGTTATCGCAACCATGAGAAGCCCTTGTTTACCGTTGTTTTATAGCTATGCTTTTTGTGCATAAAACTGTCTCAGATGACGTTTGAGCAGTGAGCACCTCAGTGGTTGATAGATTATGAGCACTATGGACATGATATCCAAAGCTGTGTATGAGCGCTATGGACATGATATCCACTATGGACATGATATCCAAAGCTGTTTATGAGCGCTATGGACATGATATCCAAAGCTGTGTATGAGCGCTATGGACATGATATCCACTATGGACATGATATCCAAAGCTGTGTATGAGCGCTATGGACATGATATCCACTATGGACATGATATCCAAAGCTGTGTATGAGCGCTATTTACATGATATCCACTATGGACATGATATCCAAAGCTGTTTATGAGCACTATGGACATGATATCCACTATGGACATGATATCCAAAGCTGTGTATGAGCGATATCCAAAGCACTCCTCAGCTCAAAAGGCGTTCTTTGTGGACACCGAGCCCCTGGTAGCTCCGTTATTTCTTTGTAGTCAGTGTTTACTGGCATGGGGGAGGGGTGACTAATATGTTAAAACATTGTTTTGTTTTGTCACTCCTATATTTTAGATTCTACGTTTATTCAAGCTGTAAGGTCCACTGACCTGCAGACAAAGCATTTGTATCTATTGGAAGGGCTCTGCGACCGAAACGGAGCTGGAGAAATGTTTAGTTTTCTTTTCTTTGTGTAATAATCAACACTCGTGTAAGTGCAACGTCGGAGCCCAAAATGGCGTCGACTTCTAAGTTACCCATCAAGCAAAGAGTTTTCAATGATGCGTATACTTATACCTCTTCTTGTTTTTTCTTTTTTGTAAGTTTTTTTATACACTATTTATCTGGAACATCTGATATTGCTGCTGCTGGTAATGCAAAAGCTTTGGTAAAAAAAAAAAAAAATAGCCTGTTTTGTTGAGATGATAAATGTCGTGTCATGAATCAGTCTCAGTTCTTCGTTAAGGATTTAAGAACTTAGTCATTTAATCAGTGCTACATTCATTATTAAAATTAATGATAATTAAAGATGAAAGATATAGGCATTGTTTTGGATGTGACAGTCTTAATTTGTCACTCAGCGAATTAGGTTGATGTTTTGGTCTGAGAAGACTTAATGTGAGAACAAGTTATTTTAATAATTATGTTAAGAGACCAGAAGCCGGCCAGCCGAAATCTGCTGGATTTCTGTTAAAAAATTATGAATGCAAAACGCAACGATTTTGTACATTATAACATTATTAATAATTCTGATATCATGATCGCTCATCGTTTGTGCTCTTACATCATGTACGGTATTGTATCATCTGATCGGTTCCAGACATTGTCTTCATTCATATTTTATTTGGGATTTACTATAAGTCTGTCTCTTGTACACTTTGCCAAAACTGTTGATGAAACATATTCAGACCTCACATTGTTATCATGCATATTGTGACCCTACAGGTGTGCTGTAACTTGTAAATATAATGTGAAACATTTGTAAGAACTTGAATCGAGCGTGTGAGCGTTATTTTATGTTCTACTTGTTGGAACACCGCTGTTTTCAAAGGGTGTCGAGTAGCATCATTTAATGATAACGCATGAATTTATAACCGTTGATAAGTGATAAATGATCACATCGTAGCTGGCAGGCAGAAACCATGAGATCCATGTTTGAACTTTACTACAGTGTCACACAAAAGTAGCAAAGATTGCCAATCTACAAGCTTGTAGTGTCACGTGTCGCATGAGCTTGTAGATCTGCTATTTTTGGGAAAAATGTGAAAGTGCGTGTGAGTTTTATAAATAACTACATTGGATCCATTTGGAACAGTCTCTTCATGGAATGAGCAACACAGCTAAACGTGTAGGTAGCGCCCCCCCCCCCCCCCCCCCCAACAATTTGCCAACGTCCCCGATATGCTTCTGTTGGTAATCACTCTCGTTTTGAGCGACCTGCCAGCACACACCTGCTGCCCGTGCAATAGGGCAAGTGGAAGCTGGTGTTCCGTTATGCAGAGTGACGGCATTATTTGGTATCAAACTTAGGACCAAGTTCTGTGAGACGGGTGAAGTCAAAAGGAAGACGACACCCTTGCTTCACGGAGGAACCATAGGCTTTCTTGCAGAGATTTACAGGCAGAACGTTACCACAGACAGATGTCAAAGTTTTCAGGACCCATGCCTAGGTGCCAGTCTCACACCTGTGACTGGCACACACCTGCCAGCAAATGGTTCCAGGGCTGACACCAAATAATGCTGACGCTCTGTAACGGAACACCAGCTTCCACTTGCCCTATTGCACGGGCCTTATCCCTAAGGGACAAACGTGGCATCTTTCCATGGGGGCAGTGTTGCTGCTTGGAGCATACGCAAACTCAACAAAGTTGCAGGTCCCATGCTCTGGTGCCAGCAGTTGTGTGCTGGCAGGTCGCTCAAAACCAGAGTGATTACCAACAGAAAGGGGATATTGGGGGATTTTGGCATATTTTGGGGGGGGGCACTACCTACACGTTTAGCTGCATTGCTCATTCCACGATTGCACGATCCTTACAAGTTATACCTCATTGTAAAGGTGACTAATCAACGATAAAAATCGTGTAAAATACAATACCAATCTGTATTACTGAAGTGGAGACATAATTGATCGAAGTTAAGTTTCCGAATTTTTTATCGCAGTTTAGTTCGATTTTGGAAATGTTCTTGAAACAAATACAGTCGTCAAGTTGCTTCCCAGCACTGTCACAAACTGCTATTACAATCTATTAGTCACTGAACAATATACAAGCCTGTTTTGGAGCAGATTATTTGATGACATACATTTGAATTAAGCATTGTTAAATGGATAAAACAAACATTAATATGCAATATGGCAATAATAATAATATAACCATTTCTGTTTTCTCTTGTCACTGGTGACAATCAAATGACCTTTGAGATTATATTCTCTGTGTAATCTATACAATGTCATTTAGATAAGGCCTTCTAATCTCAATAGGCTCTCACTAGTGATTGTGTCTGTGCTCTCTATAATGTCATAAAACTACATTTGATAGTTTGTGACAACTTTTTATTTATTTATAAAGAGATACAGCTGCACTGGGAGGATGATAATTTACCTCTTGTAAAGTAAAAAACACCGTTTCTCAAACAGTGGTCCAGGACTCATGTTTGGGTCACGGACCAAAGTAAATATCCCTCTTTTTTTGTTGTTGTTGTTTCTTACATTTTAAAACGTATATTTAAAAAGATTTAAAAAAAGTTTAAACCAAAAAATCAAGTCTTTCATAAATAAAACCAGAAAATCAAATAATTTCCATAAATTTAAAAATAAAAACAAAAGTTATCAGGCAATGTGTGATAATGGATGTGACATGTGACCTGGTCAATCAGAACATCCTTCAATTTGTTCTTCTATAAATGTAAGTGAAGAAAGTTGTATACCAGTAGAGAACTTGTCCCAAAGTGTAGTACCTCTTTATTTAAGGGAAAATTGACCATGACTATAGTACGCTGCTTGACACGGTGCATTCCCTGAGTCATGAGGTCACCTGCGGGGCCATTCCAGTGCTTAGTGGAACTTCAGCTATATTATGATCTTCCCATTGTTTTTCAGCTACCATATAACCCCTAGGGAAGATAACGGCAGCTGACCCCAATTAGTGCAAGTGTATCACACTCGCGTTCCTTTTATCACACAACCACCCTTCACCCAAATAAAGGCTTGTTATGTGCCAAGTATTTTTAGCACATTTTAACAAGCCTTTATTTGCCATTATACACGTTCACAGCTGAGGTGAGGTGAGGTTGGATAACCTTCGGCAATGACGTACGTGTGTGTGTGTGTGTGTGTGTGTGTGTGTGTGTGTGTGTGTGTGTGTGTGTGTGTGTGTGTGTGTGTGTGTGTGTGTGTGTGTGTGTGTGTGTGTGTGTGTGTGTGTGTGTGTGTGTGTGTGTGTGTGTGTGTGAATATATAACAAACCAACCATAAGGTGTGTACAGTAGGTTATTTATTGATGGCACTGCAGTTACTTGTGTGTGTGAGACATTGCATTCTAAAATATTCCCATACACAGGAAACAACAGTTCAGGTATTAATTGGAATGTAACACGATAGACTAATTGTGATAAAAACAAAGCACATTGAAAACAAATGATTTAATGAGCTGTAGAGGTAATCATGCAAACACTCATGGATGATGTTCAAAGAAAACATGTACCCATGGTGAACAACTGGTCAATTGACGTCCCCTTAATTAATTAATTAATTTCAACATTCAACTTCAATTTGCTTTCAACTTTACTGTCATAAGTTTACTGGTGTAAAAGGGTAAAGAATAGAAAAATAAATGAAAGTCAGATAAGAAGACACAATGTGAAATATACTGTACATAAAAGGCACATGGTCAAACTAGAAATAAAACGAGGCAGAAATGCTTCTTTTGCAACTATAGAGAAACACTTCAAGTAGATATAAATAGCAGAAGACAACTGAAGTGCTGAAGTAAGATTTTGCATTAACCTTTTTTCTATTGTAAATGGCCTTGCAACATAATAAATAACCACAGTTCACTGCACAGCCAGATAACACAACAGAGGCAAATGTTAAACTAGCTGCAATGAGGGCAGCCTGGTTCCTGTTCAGTACAGCTGATGTTTAAATTGCATTGCTAATCTACTTCTTTAATGTTGTTATAGAGGTTATAGACAGTGATGGAAAAAGTACTCAAGTTTTACTTAGTAAAAGTATCAATACCACTATGTAGAAATACTCTGTTACAAGTAAAAGTGCGGTATTCAAAGTGTTACATGAGTAAAAAATACGAAAGTATCGGCATCAAAATGTACTTAGAGTACCACAAGTAAAAGTACTCATTTTGCAGAATGTCCCATTTCACAGGCTTTCAAATGGCCGAAATGTATATAGGGCTGAAATAGGTAATGTATGTTTTGTCAAAATAATCAAAATCTACAAAGTAACTATTAACTAAAGTTTTCAAATAATTGTATTGGAGTAAAAGTGCAATAATTGCCTCTGAGATGTAGTGGAGTAGAAGTAATTGAAAATGGGAAATACTCCAATAAAAGAATACCTAAAAATTGTACTGAAGTACAGTACTTGAGTACGTATACTGAGTTGCTATCCACCACTGGCTGTGCTAGTTGAACACACAGCATCAGCACCACCTGCATCCAGGCGGGTTTCCTCTGACACACTGACATTAAACCCATTTCCTCTCTTTCAGTGTCTGTCTGCCACCAGAAACCTGATGCATCCTGTCTGTTAAAACCACTGGTTCTCGAGGCTATCGATTCAGGGGCTGGAGCCAAGTTACAATTTACCACCTGTAGGAGCTCTTTTAGGGCAGTTTTGAAGGAGGGTAAGGAGTTGCACTTTTTTATGCCTGTTGGTAGGGCATTCACACCAGAGGGAGCTCCACAAATCACGTTCAACACAGATTTGGCTCAAACAAGGGGTTACATTTGTTCTCCTGCTATGCCACCAAAATGTGGAAACGCCCTACCAACAGTCATAAAAAAGTGTGAATCCTTTCTCTCCTTCAAAACGGCTCTAAAAGAGTCCAAGAGACAGGTGGCTGCAATTCTGCAAAACACACATCAGGGTACACACATAATAACGGTATAAAGTCATGTGATTAGGGGACATTATCATAGCCTGCTCCGCCCATAGAGTTATAGGCTCCACCCCAGTGCAGGTAGTCCAGTCGCCCTGGGTCCATAATCCATTCACACTGATAGCAGGGCTGCTGTGCTGTCCTTAATAAACCAGCTATAAGCTGGAGAAGAAGCCACGAGGATCAACTGAATAAGGTGCAGTCTATGTGAAGTTGGGGATGATACATTGATACGTTGCCATTTCAGAATAAACTTCTACGTTGGACCTCATCATCGTCGGACCCTCTGCTCCGGACCAGAATCTGCAGAGATCCTTTTTAGTGACCAAGTGGTATACCAGCAGTCATGAAGGTCCCGGGGGGTTCAAAGATGCTGCTTGTACCTGCCATCGTTTTGTGGGCGTTCTGCTGGAGGGACACCTTTGACCCAGGTGAGAATGACTTTATATTTTGACGAGCAATGATATACTGGTGCAATCTGGTATTTAGGAGATACCTTTAACCCATTGAGGCCTGAGCTTCCGATTCTGCAAAATGTCTTCTAAATCCTAACAGTATTCTGAAAAAAGTATGTTTCTATATCGGTGGTTGATGTATTTGGCCGCGGACCCCCATCTCAAAATATTTTGTTCCAGGGACCCCCCCAGAAGCAAAGATTTGAGTTAATGTTTGCTTTAAAAGAATATATATTCAAATATTTGCACACATTTTCACGATTTTTCTAAAATAGCAGATCTTCAAGCTCATAGCGCGGCCCTCGGTGCCGCGCTATGAGCTTGTATATCTGCTATTTTTTAATAGCCAAAGTGTAAAATAATGCTTTTTTAGCTCAAATGAAAAAGTGACTCAGATGCGTTCCAGGTCTTAATGGGTTGAAGGAGCACTTCACCCATTTTCAACCTTATCTTCATATAATTCTTTGCTACTGTGTTTTTGTTGTATGACTTGTTGTGAAGTGCACAGAGACCCCTTGGGGTGATGTTGCACTATAAATACAAATAAACTGAACTGTAACTGAAGCTAATTGGTCCTCACTAATGGCCATTATAATCCAATCCTCTTTATTTATGGAGCACATTTAAAACAACAGTGTTGAACCAAAGTGCTGTACACTCAGTAAACAAATATATACTAAAGATACTAAGAGTAAAACAATAAACTAGAAAAAGTGCCCCACGGAGCACAGGTCTCCGCCAGGTCAGGTAGGTTATTGTGGGACAGTAATGTTGGGAATTCGCTTAGTTTAATGATACTGTGTACCGATTTGTGTGATGTTTGGACTAAAATCTGTAGGATTACTGTAAAAAAAATGTGTTTTGCAAAAATCAGCGTCCTGGTGGCGCTATAACAGGCCCAAATATTTGGGCCAGAGGTTCAGCTCTGGCACCCAGGGAGTGTGTGTGTGTGCACAGTTTCGCTGCGATCAAGCCAGTTACATGAAGATAGGTTGAAAATGGGTGAATTGGCCCTTTACATCAATGGCTTAAACTTACCTTATCAAGTTAGGCCTATCTGACAGAAGGTTATTTAGGTTAATGATTGACGTTAATAGGCAAACAGCAACAACCATCATTAAATAATAGAATGTTAATAATGTCAATATTTATAACAATATGCATATTGATCTGGTCAAAACAGTTAATAAGCATTTTGATCAAAGACCAATAGGTCTATATTTTGTTGTAATTTGTTGACTATTTCATCTTCAGGTCAGATATTATTAAAAAATATTTATTGTAGCCTATAGCTACTGATAACATAAATTATCATTATTGTTGTAAACATCAAATTGAGCATGATTGAAGCACGAATCGCGTGTATACAGTATGAATGTGTACCCTGAAGTAAAGCGTTTCTCCATTCATTTCACACCCTTTAGCCCGTGACATATTCATTTATAATTATCCCATTCTATCCGAACGCATCTGTGTCATTTTAGATTTCTTTGGCTATTCAAAAATAGCAGATCTACAAGCTCATAGCGCAGCACCGAGTGAAAAAACGTATGTTGCTATGTCAGTGGTTTTCAAACTTTTTAATGTCAAGGACCCCAAAATGTATATGTATTTGGCCGCGGACCCCCATCTCAAAATATATTGTTCCAGGGACCCCAAGAAGCAAAGATTTGAGTTACAAATGTTCGCTTTAAAAAAAAAGATATATTGAAAGATGTGCCAAAAAAAATCATGATTATTCAAAAATAGCAGATCTACTTTTGTTTTTTGACTTCTTGTTGTGCTATTGCTCTCATGTGCCTTGTTGTAACTTGTTTTACTTGATTGTTTTATTGCTTGCCACTGTATAGCACTTTGTAACTTTGTTTCGAAAAGTGCTTTATAAATAAAATGTACTTACTTACTTACTTACAAGCTCATACTGTAGCTATGAGCTTGTGACATCTGCATCTGTGTCATTTTAAGATTTCTTTGGCTATTCAAAAATAGCAGATATACAAGCTCATAGCGCGGCACCGAGTGCCGCGCTACGAGCTTGTAGATCTGCTATTTTTGTAAAATCATGAAAATTTGTGCAAATCTTTGAATATATATATATTTTTTAAAGCGTTAGGATTTAGAAAACATTTTTTTTAATCTGCCTCAGGTCTTAATGGGTTAACAGCCAAAAAAAATCTTAAAATGACACAGACGCCTTCCCGGATCGAGTGGGTTATTCCATGCAGAGCAGCGTAGAGAGAGACCCTCGCCTTTGATTGATGGACATAATAACTATAATACAGCATGATTTGTGTGATTTTTGTTCGGCAGCCGCACGCACACCCTGACATTTGACAACCTCTTCCTCCTCCCCTTCCCCTCCTCCTCCTCTCCCCTCCTCCTCCCCAAAATGCTCAGAGTCGGTGCGGGGTGCCAGGGTGCTGGTGACGGGTGCCAGCACGGGCATCGGAGAACAGTTGGCATACCATTACGCCAGGCTGGGCGCCCAGATTGTAATAACGGCGAGGAGGGAGCCTGCGTTGCAGAAGGTCTGTGAGCTCTCGAGATGTTGTGTTTGCCTGGTGGTGTGATCTATCATCTGCTGTGCACTTCCTCCTTCCTTCCCCCGTCTCTCTTTCACACTCCCAGTCTTCACCATCCATTCATTCATTTATTTATTCTGCTTCCCTTTTCTCTTTCTCTGAAAAGCCACCTGCACTTGACATGGTGGAATTCTGTTCCCTTCTTAAAGGGATAGTTCACCCCCAAAAAGATTTTTTTCCCCTATCGATTAGTCACCCCATGGAGACTTGAATTCATGGGTATTTTTTTAGTTTTTGTCTCATTCCTAAGACAATAATTTGATGACCGGCAGCGGTTCCGGTAGGAGACACAACGAGTCTCCTTTGTGTCTCTTACCGGAACCGCTGCCTGCCATGCCAAAAATGGGGATACTAGGTTGAAAGTGATTATTTGAGGCACAATAGTTGTTTGTCTAATCAGTGATAAACACACACACACACACACACACACACACACACACACACACACACACACACACACACACACACACACACACACACACACACACACACACACACACACACACACTCTCTATGTAAAGCCGTACGTCATTCATGTGTAATTCTGCTTCTGTCCTGTAGGTGGCAGAAAAATGCCAGACATTGGGGGCCCAGAAGATAGTGTATGTGACAGGGGACATGTCACTGACCTCTGACCCCGAGAAGGTGCTCAGTCAGGCTGTGGACCATCTGGGTACGTTCCAGTTCCTCCTCTCATGGAGTCAAAAAGCCCTGCTGCACATACTGTATAGGCCGGAAATGTGACAGATAGCAGATATACAAGCTCATAGCGCGGCACTATGAGCTTGTAGAGCTGCGATTTTTTAAAAGAAAATATTGAAAATTTGCATAAATCTTTTAATATATATCAACTTTTTTTTTTTTTAAGGCATTTTTGGGGGCTTTTATTTAACAGGACAGTAGGCTGTCAGGTAATAGGGAGAGAGATGGGGGGGTGACACACAGCAAAGGTTGTCAGGACTGGGAGTCGAACGCGCGACACACTGTCGCTGGATTTACCAGTGTATGTGGTATGCGCCTGGACCGCTAGGCCAGCAGGCGCCCCGATATATATAAACATTTTTAAGTAAAATCTTTGCTTTTGGGGGTCCCTGGAACAAAATATTTTGAGATGGGCGTCCGCGGCCAAATACATAATGTTGGGGGTCCTTGACATGAAAAAAAGTTTGTGAACCACTGATATATAGCAACATTTTAAAAAAAAACTGTTAGGATTTAGAAGACATTTGTAGAGTCCCCAGAAGCAAAGATTTGAGTTACAAATGTTCGCTTTAAATATATATATGTTCAAAGATTTGCTCAAATGTTCATGATTTTTCTAAAACAATAGCCCCAAAGTGACTTTTTCTGTCGATTAATCACACAAAGGAGATATTTTTTAGTTTTTGTCGCATTCCTAAGGCAATAATTTGATGACCGGCAGCGGCAAGGGTCCGTTTGTTTCCATTTGTACACTCTCAGAGTTACAGACCTGTCAGGGTCCATTAGGCTCTTATTTGTACACTGTCAGAGTTACAGACCCATAAGGGTCCATTTTGGAACCCCTTCAATCAAGGAACCCTGAGGGTCCCTGGACCCCCGCCACTCTGACCCTCACAGTGGACATTATGCTTTTCTCGGTACAACATGTCAGAATTATTCCGGGAAAAAAAGAAACTTCACCATCCATACTGTACATGTTGAGTGCTGCTAGTCAACAGCCTGCCCACTTGACGCGTTTGTTTTACGTTGCCTAGCAACACAAGCAATTCCTGGGTTTTATAAATGAAACGGCAGCAAGCCTCCAATCTGCAGAACAGCGGGGGGCGGGGGGGGGGGGGGGGGGTGAATGGGTGTGAGACCACCAGTGAGGCATTACTGTTCACCCTCCTTTTTCGCCAGGCTTTCTGTGTGTGTGTGTGAGGGGTTGTTGTTTTCTTCAGTACCAATTTAGAACAGGACCTGTAGCTCCATAACTTATTTCTGATTGGGAAGAACAGAGCAGTTGGTAAAGAGAATATATCATGATAATCATCGCTGTCGGGCAGAAATGTCCCTAACCTTTAACCCATTAAGACCAGGAACGCATCTGTGTCACTTTAATATTTCTGTGGCTATTCAAAAATCGTGAAAATGTTTTTTTTTAAGTGATTTTTTTAACTCACATTTTTGCTTCTGGGGGGTCCCTGGAAGTGGAACAACATATTTTGAGATGGGGGTCCAAATATATAATTTTGGGGTCCTTGACATGAAAAAGTTTGAAAACCACTGATATTACAGCAAAATACGTTTTTTCTTAGGATTTTTTTGTTAGGATTTAGAAGACATTTGTAGAATACCCAGAAGCAAAGATTTGAGTTAAAAAATGTTTGCTTACCACTGTACCACTATATATTCCAAGATTTGCGAACTAATTCCACGATTTTTTTTTTTTTTTTTAATAGCCTAAGAAACCTTAAAATGACACACAGATGCGTTCCCGGTCTTAATGGGTTAAGGGAATGGGAAAAAAAGAAACCTGTGTTCCATATGGATCTAGTGTAGTTATTATTATTCTTATAACTTACGGTCAAGTGGTTAATATTTATAAAACCCACAGAGAGATCTGTTTTTCAAAAAGTAGTGAAAATAGGAGATCTACATGCTCACGTGTCATAATGAACATAATACCACTAAGTATGGAGATTCAAGGTTTCTGCTCGACAGCGACAATATATGAATAATTGTAATTTTGTTGTATTAGAAGTAAGAATCTTATGTTTGGTTTTGACTCAGGACCGCATGGTTTCCTTTATTTTGTTGTGTATGTAAACATATAGGCAGATGATGTGAAGTCGTGTGTGTGTGTGTGTGTGTGTGTGTGTGTCTGTCTGTCTGTCTGTCTGTCTGTCTGTCTGTCTGTCTGTCTGTCTGTCTGTCTGTCTGTCTGTCTGTCTGTGTGTGTGTGTGTGTGTGTGTGTGTGTGTTCGTGTTCCTGTTAGGTGGGCTGGACGTTCTCGTCCTGAATCACATAGGAAGCACTCCGTTTGCCATGTGGGACAGAGATGGGGATCACGTCAGATCACTCATGCAGGTACAGTATGCTGAGGAACAATGTTTCCACATGCTAATTAGAAATTATATTTCTGTACGTTACCCCTTAAATTAAAGGACCGGTTGACCCATTTTCAACCTATTTTCACTGAATTGGTCCTCACCATTGGTCTACTCACTCTCAGAGGAGGGCTGTGGACCGTTCAGAAACCTGAAGTTTGGTCTTTTCACACAAATATTTCAAATTGTTTTATTTTATTTTTTCTAATGCGAGAACAATGACTTTTGTTATAGCATGCTACAGTAACTGTCAAGGAAGAGAAAATGTCTATTAGCTTGGATTCCCCATCGATGATGTCACTGGTAGTTTCTGAATTGTCCACAGCCCTCTTCTGAGACACAGACTGAGTAGACAAAAATGGTGCCATATTATCATGACCATTAGTGAGGATCAATTACATGAAGATAGGTTGAAAGTAGATTTTTTTCTGGGACTGGTTTGCTTATATAAGAAAAAGTACATTCAAATGATCTTATATTATTAAGTATGAACTGCCCCTCTAGTCTCCAACCACACATATGAGCTTATAGGTAACTTATAGTGCTTAGTTTTCATTGGTGTTTATTGTTTGTTCTCTCTTATAGGTCAATTTCCACAGTTATGTGAACATGGCGTCGGCTGCGTTGCCGGTACTGGAGCAGAGTTCTGGAAGCATCATCGTTGTGTCCTCTCTTCTGGGTGAGTTGACCACACAGAGACACTTCTCTTCTGGGTGAGTTGACCACACAGAGACACTTCTCTTCTGGGTGAGTTGACCACACAGAGACACTTCTCTTCTGGGTGAGCACTTTCCGTAGGACTTGCCCTAGCCCTGACGACCTTGCAGGCATATGCAAAGGTTAAAATTTAAACTAGATGGCATTTTATGTAGACAGATGCCAGGTTCATTTGTTGACCTGCATCCTATAGTTTGCATAGTTTCAATGTACAGATGATTTACTTCTTGATATTATACTGTTTAGACTGATGGTAGGTTCTTGGTTTACCTATGTCAATAAAAAATCGACTGATGCGCTTGGATACATCATCAGTGTTGTTTCCTGGAGTCACTGGGTGTTTCGGGTCTCACAACAGACGCCCTCCCTCCTCCAGGCGACCCGACCGAGGCTGATCAGACCCCGGCCTGTGTCCAAGTGACATGCTACTGCCCCCACTGTCTCTTGGGGGTATTTAGAGACAGTGCTAATTAGGGGGTCAGGGTTAGCCTGGCACTAGCCAGACCCATGCATGCTGTATTTACAGCCAGGCCAGGTCCGTTGAGATGTTGCAGCTGTTGGCGACACTAGGAGGCTCTAGGCACTGTGGGTATGATCCTAGATTACTAGTTCTATTTGATTTATTACCTCATGTTTACCCTGCTTATTGTATGGCTCTTTCCAGCTTTAAGAACAAAATGTATTTCTCAGGTTCAGGTTTCCATACTCTACGGCTTAGTTTCTCATAAGGTTCTGGGTTTGTTTCCATTACGCTACGGCTGGGTTTCACATAAGGTTCTCAGAGCCTAATTTGGGCCTTGCTCAGAACTGCATGGGGTTAACTCATAAATAACAACAAAAAAGCTAAACTAGCCGATCTAAAGGCCCACCACACGTCACAGCGGCATGGTGGACTTGTAGCCCTGAGGGACTCCGGTATGGGGTTTAGGTGGTTAAGTTATACCAGGAGTTATTTCTCATATACTGTAGCTGAACTCATGGCTCTATAACTGTGTTTTGATCCTCAGGTAAGATGACCACTCCCTTCACGGGTCCCTACTCGGCCACTAAGTTTGCGCTGAACGGATTCTTTGGCACGCTGCAGCACGAGCTGGTCATGCAGAGGAGCAACGTCTCTCTGACCATCAGCACCCTGGGCCTCATAGACACACAGTCTGCCATGGACAAAGTCAGGTCAGCCTCATAGCAGCGTTGATTTAGTCGATGACGAAAAATGTCAGTCGACTACCTTTTTTCACTGACGAAAACGAAATAAAAACTAATTAAAAACGAAGCTACGATGACTAAAACTATGACTAAATATACTGACAATTTTGTCAACAAATAAAAACTAGACTAAAATGTTTGGGAGGGACGACGTTGGAGTGTTTAGCTCTGCTCTTTATGCACATAAACTGTATTTAAATGTAGTTAAAGCCACAATCAGTGAGCATGACAACAAAATGTCATTTTATATAATATATTATTTTTTTAACAATATCTCTCAATTCTGTATGCCTTGTCATAATTTTCACAAATTGTCAAAAATGTTCATTATTTTTTACAAATTCCATTTTCAACAATTCAACAATTCAAAACCTCAAAGGTTTTTTCTTTTTCTTTTGAAAATAGCAGATCTACAAGCTCACAACGTGTCACAAGTTGGTCAATCTGCTCTTTTGAATAGCCCAAAAAAGGTGTAACATAGGACTGGAGTGGTTATGGTTAATGAAGGTGTGTTTTCTCTCCCTTCCCTTCCAGGGACTTCACCAGCATGACGGCCTACCCTGCCAGCGAAGCGGCCCTTCACCTCATCAAGGCCGGGGCCACGCAGCAGAAAGAGTCCTACTACCCTACATACACCTACTTCGCCTGCTTGTTCAGAGACTGGTTCCCCTTCTTCAGGGACCTGTGTATTCAAAACTCCTACACATACTGAACAATATATGATAACGTCTCTGTCGGGGTGGAAACCTTACCAAAACGTACTTACTTTTCAGGATTACAAATTCTAAAATATCAAAAGTAGCAGATTTATCTACAAGCTTCGCGGCGCGTTTCGAGCTACTTCAAGTAGGGCGTACATTTCTTTTGAAGGATTTTTTTGGGGGCTTTTAATGCCTTTTATTTAGAGAGGGATAGTGAAAGTAGGGTCACAGGAAATGGGGAGAGAGATGGGGGGTGACACAGCAAAGGTCGTCGGGAACGGGAGTCGAACCCGCGACACACTGTCAGGCTGGCATTGCAGCCTAGCGGGTGCCTGGGCCGGCATGCTACGGCCCAGGCCGTAAGGCGTTAATTTACGGAAATTAAACTCAAAAAAGGTAGAATACAGAGATAAGATTAAGATTTTTTTTGTGGCTTTTATTCCTTTATTGATAGGATAGTAGTCTGACAGGAAATGGGGAGAGAGATGGGGGGTGACATGTAGCAAAGGACATCGTGATCGGGACTCTAAACCTGTGACGTATTGAGGCTACTTTGGAGCTAGGTGCCTTGACCGCTACGCCAGTGGTCCAGGCCGCGATAAGAGGTTTCTGCCCGACAACAACAATATACAGTATATCTATGGTTTAACCACTGGTACCGCGGCGCTACCCATTGGCAGCATTTTTCAGTCGAGACGTGATGAGCTGCCGTGTAGCAGCCAGGCCTTTTTATTACGTTTTCAAAGCACAGAAGGTGTCGTCCATGCGGTAAAGCCGTTAATATATATGTTTTCTGGCGATCTACGAGGACTAAATGGGTCAGAAAACATTTGTAGCCGCTGAGAAGTCGTTAGTTAAGTGCAATGGAGCGTTAAGGCAGAAGCTACGATACTAGCTTCAGGGATCGCCACGCTTAATGGTGGTGGTTTGATGTCAGGGGGATAGCCTTGGAGCTGTATAGTCGTTCTAGAAGACTGGTTCTTCTCACCGAGGGGTCCGGGGAACCCCATGGGGGTCCTTGAGGGGGGTTCCAGGCCCAGCACTGGGTGAAAAGAGGGATAAATGGGCAACTTATGGGCGCACACAACAGGGTTTTTTTGTATGTCATTGGAAATTTACTGTTGAAAGAAATCTGCTGAGAAATGCCTCTATTTACATTTTGAATACAGTGATGGGAGGGGGGGGGGTGGTGGCTGAAAGTGTGATTTTCTGGCAGCGTACTTAAGTGGGACATTACTGGTGTTTGTGGGCCAGTAAATGTGAAGTTTTCTGGGCAGGCTTCTCTCACGTAAACACACAGTCATTTCACTGAAATTACATCTTTGTTTACATCTTGAATACATAACCGTAATCCTTGTTTTTGTTTTTTTTTCGCGCCGTGCAGGGGGTCCCCAAGCTCAATAGGAACCAAATGGTTCTGTAACTCCACAAGTGTGCCAATGGATCCACATGGACCCGTAATTTGGGTCCATCTGTATGGTTAAATTTAAATCAAAAAGGTTGAGAATCACTGTTAACCCATTCAATCCGGGAATCTGTGTCATTTTAGATTTTAGCTATAACCAGTATTTTTATACTTTGGCTATTCAAAAATAGCAGATCTACAAGCTCGTAGCATGGCACCGAGCTTGCACCGAGAACATTTGTGCAAATCTTTGAATACATATATATTTTTAAAACATTTTTTTTTACTCTTTACTCTTTTTTTTTTTTACTTCTGGGGGGTCCCCAGAACAACATATTTTGATGGGGATCGGCGGCCAAAAACATATCATTTTGGGGGTCCTTGTCTTGACAAGAAAAGGTTTGAGCACCACTGACATAGCAAAAATTAAGACAATTGTTGAGACATTTGACAGTTACAAATGTTCGCTTTTAAAATATATATATATATTCAAAGATTTGTACAAATTTTTTTTATCTAAAAAAATAGCCAAATAAATCTTAAAATGACAGAGATGCATTACCGGATTGAATGGGGAAGAAGGGAAGAAGGGATTTCCTTTCAGTTAGGTTTGAGCCACTCTGCTCATGTTGGCTCATTGGACATTCACAGACTGTACTCAACGGGGACACAATGTCTTTTTTAGGGGACATAATGTCATCGAACAGTGATAAGAGACAAAATGACAAGAGAGCTCAAAGCTGTTGAACAAAGTGTAATAATTACACTTCTGCATTGGTGTGCAAATCACAAGCTGTTATCTCTGCTCACTATCGCTCATGGCAACCCCCATTGATAAGACAATATTAACCCATTAAGAACCTGAGGCCGATTCTACAAATGTCAGTAGTCAGTAGTAGTAATCAGTAGTTCTCTTTTTTCACGCCAGGGACCCCCACAATGATATATCTTTGGCCGCGGACCCCCATCTGAAAATGTTTTGTGTTTTTCAAACTCATTTTTCAAACACATTTTTCAAACACATTTTCAAAATAGCAGATGTGCAAGCTCACAGCACGTCACAAAAACAAAACAAAAAAAAAACGTATATGTTGCTATTATATATACTGTAAAAAAATATAAAATGACACACATGCTTTCCCGGTTCCAATGGGTTAATAGTTGCATTCCTTTCAAAGGTTATTTGGTACCTTATCCCGTTGTCTTATCTGTCATATAATGTTATCTTGATATGTGCTCAGAGGTAGGAGGGGTCACCACGACTCAAATGTACTCACACTGTATCATAAAGGAGACAAATAGCTGCAATTACTGTAATTGTCGCCTGTGGCAACCACTAAATATTCCCTTTGGGGGGCAGCTGGGCAACAAACCAAAAGTGGCCATTTCTTATTTATTTTGTACATATTATGTCGATATTTTCGTGGACTGAAAGGATTTACCTCAACATGTATTTATTGCAATATGTTCCATTACATCACAGCACAGCATTTCCCCCTGTATTTAAATATGTGTCATAATGTATGTGTGTGTATCGGCTGTGTTTATACAGTAATTACGATTTTGGTCTTGCCTATTGCCTTGCTTTGATTCCAGTAATAGATGAGAATGTGTGCAGTCATGCTACATGGTTTTAAAAAGCCAGGCTCTGAATGTTAATGCCTTCTATTAAAAATTGTTTGACAAAGAGAAATCATGGCATATTCGGGGGAACTTTCTGTTCTGCTGTGGTGCATCCTTGAGAGACAGATGCCAAACTAAAGAAAAACACACACACAACCACTCTGTCTGAACCAAGAAGAGCCAGTGTGTACAATAAATTGTAGTGGCCGCCTGAAGAGCTCTGCATCGCGTCGAGAGGCAGACTGGGACTTGTTGTTTTCTGATCATTGCACACAACAAAATCACTAGTCTTCCACCCAGCACCAACACAACACAACACAACCCTCCAACATCTCATCTCCATCTCCAGCTCCTCTCTCTCTCGCGCCTTCTCTCCGCCTGCCTCTCTCTCTCGCTCGCTTCGCATCGACTACTTGAGCCTGTAAAGGGAGAGAGAAAAGGAAATAACCTTGGGTTATTATCGCTCAGCCTTGAAAAGATGCTGAAGAGCGTTGGCAGAAATTGGTTACTATTTATTTTTCTTGTCGTCGTTGTTGTTGGCTCTGCTGTGACGACAAAACACATGTAGTCTCCATGAGTGTGTTGTAGGGGACATGGTCATCACCATGAGTGTGTTGTAGGGGACATGGCCATCTCCATGAGTGTGTTGTAGGGGACATGGTCATCACCATGAGTGTGTTAGGGCAGTGGTTCTCAACCTTTTCAGGCCGTGACCCCCCCCCCCCCAAAATAATCACATTTGAACTGGGGACCCCCCATTTTGTTTGACTCCACAGATAAATATTGTGGAAAAAAGCAGATCTACAAGCTCACAACGCCTCTCGTTGAGAGGCGTTGTGAGCTTGTAGATCAGCTATTTTCTATATGTTTGCCTCTTTCCTATATTATTTGACAATTTGGCCAATGTATTATAGTTTGTTGAAGATTTTTTTGGGGGGGTATTAAAAATGTCTTAAAGGTCCTTACATTGTCACTTCACTATCATCTTGGGACAGGTTGGGAACCACTGTTTTAGGGGAACATGGTCATCCCCATTTCTGCATTTGGTACACAGTTAAAGCTACACTCTATAACTTTCCTCTTCTACCCCAGATTTGAACCTGCATGGTTTTCTGCACAAGTGCTGATTTTAGATGTATTTATTTATTTATTTGTTTTACCATTGAGCGAATAGAGCCTGCCTGCTTGCTCAGGGGATAAATTGAATCTTCTAAATGTGTGTCAGAATTCGTGTCAGATCCTGTGTCAAGGTGAGACATGACCTTTGACACGATCTAAATATCTCAATAGAAGAGCAGGGAGACAAAATACAACCATCCCAATTATACAAGTTATATTGTATCAACATACTCTACCATATACAGATTGGATAGAATTACATTTTATTCATTAAAAAATTACATCGTGCTGCTTTAAAATCAAGAGATTTAATTTAAGTCTAAAGAGTGTACAACTGGTAACTCAGGGAGTGTACAAATGTCACCAAATTGACCCAAAAGGGTCCATTTGGTGACATTTGTATACTCCCTGAGTTACCAGATTGTTAAATTAACACCATCCACCACATATATATGTATGAGTTCCAAACACTATATGCAATTCTCTCTCTCTCTCTCTCTCTCTCTCTCTCTCTCTCTCTCTCTCTCTCTCTCTCTCTCTCTCTCTCCAATCATTCTGCCCATTTCTCTCTGAAGCCTGTTGACATTCCATCCTCCCTTTGTTGTTCTAATGCCAACCTTTCAGCCCCCTCTCAGAAGAGGGGAGAGAGGAGGGGGAGGAGGAGGAGAGGGGAGCTGGGGGAAGGGAACGTGGCAGGGTTGCAATAAAAAAAAAGGCTTTTGCAAGAAGCACAAAAACCCAAACCAACCTTATGAGTTACACACAGTGATATATGAACTGAAGACCACTGCTTCTTCCAACTATTATAGTATTTTATAGGAGTTCAGATGATGCCGGTTTTGTTTGTTTTTTACAAAGATTTGGTCACAGCTGAATAACGTGTCAACAAACGGTGCATGCGTGGCACACACATGCACACACACGCGCACACACACACACACACACACACACACACACACACACGCGCACGCACGCGCGCACACACACACACACACACACACACACACACACACACACACACACACACACACACACACACACACACACACACACACACACACACACACACACACACAATGGGCGGAGAGTGAGAGAGACATTGACAGAGAGAGATTTTGATTGTTTTGTTCCACTTTTGCTTTTGGCAATGTAAACGTATGTTTTCTCGTGCCAATAAAGCCCCTTTGAATTTAAATTGAATTTAATTGAGAGAGAGAGAGAGAGAGAGAGAGAGAGAGAGAGAGAGAGAGAGAGAGAGAGAGAGAGAGAGACTTCCATCTCTAGATCTGAGCTGGTAGCTATGCAACTCGACTGGGAATCTGTGGAAGAGAGAGAGGGGGGGGGTTGAAGGGGGGGCAGTTAAGTAAGGGAAAGGCAGGAAGAGGAGAGACTGGGGGGGAAGGGTCCTCATCATACAGACAGCAGTAGCCTTCAACGGCTCCTTATTGGCAAATATAATATGGAAAAGAGGCGGAGTGTTTGTTTCATGAGCTCCACCGGTCTCTCAGAACATGGCTTGTCAAGAGGAGATTTAATTAGCAGCATTATAAACTCTATGGCATGTTCCTGTTGCTGTGAATCTCATTTAACTACACCGTGGTTTCATTCTCTGTTGGCAACATCTGACACTGACATGTGTGACACGTCATCAAAAACCCCTTCCTTTCTGCCGGAGCTATCACTTCAATTCAACCCGTGTAGGTGGTTGGTGTGTGTATGTAGCCTTACATTTGAACGCTTAAAGTGTGAAGGAAGGCGAATTATTTACATTTAGAATCACGGTGGTAGGCTTTAGTATAGGCTATTGAAAAGCAGAAGCATTGTGGTTGATAACACACGACTAAACAAGTTACCTTGAAATCCAATTTGATAACAGCTGGGGGGGAGGCATTTGAGGAGCATTGACCTCAATTTATATAGGCTATACTCCAGGTGTCGCTTGCCCACACGAACCGATCTTCAAGCTGACTAATGTCAGCTTGAAGATCGGTTCTTGTGGGCAAGCGACGCCGTCGTTAATAAGGCAGCGCTGGACCGTGGATCTGGCGTTGTACTTGGGGAGCTGTCCAGTGCTGAAATGACGCCCTGTTGTAAGAGCCTACTGTTTCTCCTATGTACTTGGGGAGCTGTCCAGTGCTGAAATGACGCCCTGTTTGTAACCTACTGTTTATTCCATGGCTCCTTCTCTCTATGTTGTAGCCTACTGTTTCTTCTATATGGCTCCATCGCTCCTCTCTCAGCCTACAGTTTCTTCTATTGCTCCATCTCTGTTGTAGCCTACTGTTTCTTCTATGGCTCCATCTCTCCTCTCTCATATACCTACTGTTATATCGCCTACTGTTTCTCATCATGGCCTACTGTTTCTTCTATGGCTCCATATCTCTCCTCTCTCAGCATCCCGCGGAAGAAAAATAAAACAAGCCACCTGTTGCTGCTGCACCAAAGTTTTGCTTTCACACGAGAATAATAAAAACCTCCCAGGCACACTAGTACTGATGTCTGACATAGTTTATACAACAATCGGAGTGATATCGTGATGACACGGCTAAATTATGGTTTTCTTCCCAATCACGACAATATGACGACCCAGGGAAGAAAAAAAAATCATGTTTTCATTATAGGCGAGGCAGGAAGAGGAAGATGAAGATGACATGGCATTTCATTTGATGATGATGCGCTCAGAATGTATTACGATTACATTTATTCTGGGTCCTTTTTATTTATAAACCATTTATTTTGCCTACTTATTTACCGTAGCCTACTATCGCGGATAGCCGGTGGTTGCAACGCATGGAGCGCGCTTTCTGTTTGTTCTGTGAAAAAGAACACGCGAGGACATTATTATAGAAGCTCTACATTAGCTGACATGATGTGTCCTCTGGCTAAATGAAACCCCCCAAAAAAGCCGAAAGAAAGATAAACTTGTCGACTTACCGCTTGGCAAATGGAGAGAAGAATATTATCAACAGGTGATTCCGTGGCATTGCTCGCTCGCTCTCTCTCTCTCTCTCTCTCTCTCTCTCTCTCTCTCTCTCTCTCTCTCTCTCTCTCTCTCTCTCTCTCTCTCTCTCTCTCTCTCCCCCCCGCCATGGAGCGGTTCTGATCATGTTACTAGGTAGGTCACAGAGGGACGGTCTGTTGGGTTTATATAGAGCCTCTAGGCCCAGAAGAACCCGAACAACAGGAAGGGGGTTGGGTCTGGGTCGGTGACGACTGCAGGAGACCAATTGTGATGCCATTCTTTTTTTCCTCCTCTCTCCTCCCTTGGATTTTCTAAAGGGTGCGGCCGTCCAAACCAGCCAAATTACACTGAATAAACATGACATGTTGGGGCTGCTACACTGTGAGAATCCTCAGTGTTCATGTGACTCCGAGAGGGTACAAACGGCACCAAGCGAAGCGAGGGTCCACTTGGTTCCGTTTGTACACTCTTGGAGTTACAAATTGATAGATTAACGGTTGTTTTGAGTACACATACAGAGGAAACGAACCTCTGACATAATTAAAGGCAGTCAGATGGAGAAATGTGATCAATGCATGCAGTGTTCATATAATTGTGTGATTTTTTTTGCCTTATCTTTATCAGAGCATGTTTTGTTATGCAAAAGTGGTGGACAGTAAACAAAGTAGATTTACTCGAGCTATTTGAACGGAGCTGTCCAGGGTGCTGGTGGCACAGAAACATTCTCTATTAGGCCAGTGGTTCTCAACCTGTGGGTCGGGGTCCCTATCAGGGTTGCCAGATCTGCTTAGTGCTTATTATAATTTCCCCGCAAGATTTTATTTGAAAATAGCCGATCTACAAGCTCACATCGCGACGCGTTGTGAGCTTGTAGATCTGCTATTTTCAAATAGCTGATGTATATGTTAAAGTGCTCATGTGGTCCATATAGTCGCTTCTTTTGGGCTGGTTTTCCTAGACCTGGTTGCTTGTTTCTCTCACAGAATCTGGCAACACTGGTCCCCATATGACAATTATGAGGACTTTTAAGACCTTTCTATTACCTCAAAAAGAAAAAGACCATTATTGCATCAAAAGTAATCGACAAACTATACTATAAAAACTGGTAAAACATTGGCCAAATTGTCAAATAATATAAGAAATATGCAAATATTGTGAAAGTAGCCATGAAGCTCACGATGCCTCACAAAGTGAGGTGTTGTGAGCTTTTAGATCTGCTATTTTCACAAGATGTATCTGTGGAACCTGAAAATGTAATGCTTCAACTCCTACAATTCCAAGTGCTTATCGAGGTGGGGGTCCCCAGTTCAAATATGATTATTTGGGGGGGGGGGGGGGGTCGCGGCCTCAAAAGGTTGAGAACCACTAGATTAGACTAGCTGGTCCTCAAGGTTTTTCAGGCCAAGGACCCCTTAGACCCCCCCCCTAACTTGGCTACTGTATAAAATTGTGATTAAACTGCAGATTACATGTTTTCATAGATTTCATAGATAGCTTCATATAGACTTGTTTGACAGCACTGTCATTGTGTAGCGTTGTGTTGGATTCATGTTGATGTGTATTTTCAGACATTGAACCACTTGAAACCCTCAATACTTAGAAAACTTGTATTTGGTCCACTCTTTTTTCCCCCTACACCAAACCACTTTGACGAAATTAGCCGCTCTACAAGCTCACACCGCATCCCAGCATGAGGCGTTGTGAGCTTGTAGATCTGCTATTGTCGGCTATTGTTCAGAATAGGGATGCTAGGGTTCAAGTGGTTCATGTAAAAAAAAAGTTCCTATCACACAAAGATTTGGTGGCCCCCTGCCCTGTTGTAACTCTGAGGATCCCCTAGGGGTCCCGGACCCCTGTTCAAGACCCCTGTATTAAGCTATAAGGTACAATTCAACCTTTTTTATTTTCAAGGATCCATAGTTTGATTTTGCGTTAGGCCATGGACCCCCATTTGACACCTCCTCAGTGTTAATTTAACTCTGAGAGTGTACAAGTGGAACCGAATGGACCCACACCACACCATTCTCAGAGTTACACACCTGCTTCATCTCTCTCTCAGTTAAGGGATCCTTGGTCTGAAAAATGATCCGTCACGGCAGTGGCGTTTGGTGGATTCTAACGTTGACCGGGCCAGGGGGGGGGGGACCGGTTTGACGGCTAAACTGGTTTCCTAATGGCCACTCATTAACAATTCGGCCGAATGCAAATGAGCCCCATTTGAAAACAACGGCCACTTTCTGTGGTCGGCTACAACAGAATAGGGTGAGGTGCTGCTAATGTTGATTTTTAGTTTTTTTCCCCTGGCGGATCTTGCCCCTACACAGAGGCAAGCTGGGTCTACAGACCGGGCCATGGCCTCGTTGGCCCCAATGACGATACGCGCCTGCGTCACGGCCCTCCATTCCATGACCTTTGGACTTTGACCATATTATGTTAGGTCAACTTTAGGACATTTATTTCCCTGTTTGGTTTATAGGTGTTTTGTTTTGTTTGCCTGGTTCATGTTTACTTGCTTCCGTGTTCAGTACAGCGGTCTTCAACAGGGGGTCTGGGACCCCTAGGGGGTCCTCAGAGCTACTATAGGGGGTCGGCTAAATCTTTGTGTGACAGGATGCTTTTTTGTCATTAGCCACTAGAACCCTAGCATCCCTATTCTGAGGGGGAACATTAGCCGAAAATAGCAGATCTACAAGCACGAGGCGTTTTGTTTTTTGGCTATTTTTGGCAAAGAGGTATACAGTAGGTGTAGACTAGAGGGAAAAAATAGCAGACCAAGTAAACTAAAAAAAGTTTAATCTGAAACACAATTTTATACAATATAGAGAGGGGGCCCTGCTTCATCTCTCTCAGCTAGGGGGTCCTTGGCCTTGAAGACCCCTGGTTTAGTATGTTCTGTGTCTAGGTCTGAGTTCTGCTTGTCTGTTCGTTCTCCAGGTGTTTCTGACCTATCTTATTTTGTAGTGATGTTCCTGTGCTTCCTGTCTACCCTTGTAGTGGTTTCCTGTCTTGTCTAACCACCCTGATTGTTGTTAAACCTCCAGCCTATCCCTGTGTTGGTTGTTCTTTAGTTCAGCTGTGTCTCATTAGGTTTCTGTCTATATATGCCTGCTTGTTTTGATTAATGTTTTGTCAGGTTGGCATTTTTGTGTCAGTGTAGTGTGTAGGCTGAGAGCCTACTGTATTACCAGTTCTGAGTTTCTTCTATCTGTTTTTGATTGATTGAGTACTTTATTAGTCCAAAAAAATCTAAACAGGACGTGGTACAGTCAGACATTAAGACTAAAAGGATAACACAAAAAAGTCCTGGGGACTTGTTTCCATTGTGGTCCTATGTATTCAATTCATCAACATAGCATAAAAATAACACAATAATACATGTCATCAACAAATACAAAACACTATGTACAAAAGAGGAAAAACGGCAATGAATGACACCTTCTTTCTATGGGAAAATGCATTTATTTATCTCCCCTTGTGGTTTCCTGATAGATGATTTTTCAGACCAATTTTGAAAGGAACCAACATATCTCACTCTTTCACAGGAAGCTACATGAATCTCTCTCGCTCCTTTTGTGTTTGTGCCTTTAGTTGTCGCTGATGTCTGTCTTATAAGAGAAAGCAAGTACTGCAAAGCAGAATAATGCCCTTAACGCTCAAGATTAAACAAAAGTCTTAAGGTGTACGGCTCAACAATACCATGAAACTGAGAGACACACAGTACATGTCCCTTTCACATAGTTTTATGTACCTCTCCATGGACAGAGCAACGGACGCGTTTCAACGAAACAGGTCTTCCTCAACGCTGAAGAAGACCTGTTAGGTTGACATTTATTGTGTGCTGGCTGTTTTCTCAGTTTCATGATGTCTGTCTTATAGCCTGAGAGCGTTTCATTACAAATATACTCTGTTTTGACTGGACAAGCCAGAGTTTATGCTTTTACAACATGTTCATTCATTTATTTTAACCACTTGAAGGAATTGTTCACCCCCAAAAAAAATATTATTTTCTATCAACACCCCATGAAGCATTGAATTCATGGAGATTTGTTTTGTTTTTGATGCATTCCTGAGACAATCATTTGATGATGGGGTGTATTTCCGGTAGGAGACTCAAAGAGAGACTTTGAGACCTACCGGATACATTGGCATTTTTTCTGCCGGTCATCAAAATATTGGATTAGGAATGCGACAAAAACGAAAAAGATATCCATGAATTCAATGCTTCAAGGGGTGTGTAATTGATAGAAAATAATAGATTTTTTGGGTGAACTACTCCATTTCATACTTCATCTACAAGCTCACATGCGTCGGTCGTTACATCGTGACACATTGTGAGCTTGTAGATCGGCTAACATTTTTGCTTATTTTTGGGGAAATGTTTGAAAAATGTTGCCAATGACCAACGATGTCCAAAACAGCTGGGACGCCAGGTTGAAAGTGATTAAAATGCAGGGATCGTTCTTTTCTAATAGGCTTTATATTTCCATCTTCTATTTCTACACAATCTGGAGTGTTTCTCTGGATGCTGTGGCCATTTCACAGGGGCTCATAATATTAACCAGGCTTGCATGTGGAAAAATACCATGTAGTCTTTCCTATAGACGTAGCATCAGGCCCTTCCCCGCCCCCCCCCCCCCCCCATTAGGAATCTGTAAGTGCTTGTAGCGAGGGGGACACTGTCTATTTGTAAATGAAGGACCTGAGTGACCCTCTCATACATGCGCTCCGTGTTTTTTAGACAATATGAGGAGCAGCCTGGGAGGCCAGTTATTAGGTCCCACAAAAGACCCCGTTCCTTTGATATCCCTTTAGGCTGATGTCAATACACCACAAGAGACGGGCTTAAGGGAGGACGGTATAAGGAGAGCATCCCAGCTCACCGTTGTCAGGCTTTAGTTGGTATCAAACATTGCCCTCTGGCTGCCTCTTGATACCACACATCAGGAGGCAGGATTATGCAGATCACCTCTCCTCTACCTTCTGCTCCTGGCCAGCATGCAGGGCTTAATGTCACATCAGTCCTCTACTGGAAAAATAAAAAGAAGTATTGATGCGGGTTATTGAATGGATGTCTTGTTTCCTCTGATCATCACAACGGGCGACTTTACATGTTATTTACATGGCAATACAAGACATAAATATTATATAGTGTGTGTGTGTGTGTGTGTGTGTGTGTGTGTGTGTGTGTGTGTGTGTGTGTGTGTGTGTGTGTGTGTGTGTGTGTGTGTGTGTGTGTGTGTGTGTGTGTGTGTGTGTGTGTGTGTGTGTGTGTGTGTATGCATGTAATGATTTATCGTAAATCGATTAAAATTGATTCAAACTGGTGATAATTTAAAAGAAAATATATAGGATCTTTATAAGAGAATTGATCCAAAAAGAAAAGAATTGTCAGTCATTTGCTACTGTATTGAAAAGAGGATACGAGAAAACCGTATTGTAAAGTAAATTAAAATACTGGATTTGTGTAAGAGAAATAATTGTAATTTGAATTTAAATGATGATGATGGATGATGGATGGATGGATGGATGATTTTATTTAGTCATTGAACACAAGTGTACAGCTCTCTCGTCGGAGGCCGGCTGAGCAGAGGGCATATCTAGTTACTGTGTGACCTTGTCACACGCTTTGTTTTAACTTTCATATATCAGGTAGCTAGATCTAGCTCCATATCAGGTAGTTATAGCTGGAACTAAAGGAGCCATGCAGCATTTTAAAATATGAAAACGTATGGGAGACATTGGGAGTATACCTTTAGTACCTTCAGTAACTGCATCATTGCCTTTATGAATAATAGAACTTAGGGAGGTCAACAGACTGTACAAAGTTGTATACATTGTAGCAGTATATGAATGCTTTGATACATATCCAGCCTTCCCTTTCAGAGAAAACGTGACGGTTCATATATCACATACTAAGACCTTCACCCATGTGCTATTGTGTTACTGACTGAAAGAGAGGACACAAAGTACATGTTGGTTAACGTTACGATTCACAGATTCGCCAGAAAGCCACCATACATACTAATGTGTAGGGTAAGGTTGTATGTATGTATTTGCATTAGTACAGGGGTCTTCAACAGGGGGTCCGGGACCCCTAGGGGGTCCTCAGAGTTACTACAGGGGGTCCACAAAATCTTTGTGATATGATTTTTTTTTACATTAACCACTTTTCTGAGGAGAACTTTAGCCAAAAATAGCAGATCTACAAGCTCACAACGCCTCGCGCTGCGAGGTGTTGTGAGCTTGTGTTTTGAGCAAAAAGCACCTGAGGGCTTGTTTCCATTGTGGTCCTGTGTATTCAATTCATCAAGACATATGAAGATGGCCTGGACCGCTGGCGTAGTGTAGCCTGACAGCGTGTCGCGGGTTCAAATCCCAATCCCGACGGCCTTTGCTCCATGTCACTCCCCATCTCTCTCTCCCCATTTCCTGTCAATAAAGGCATTAAAGCCCCAAAAGTTAATTAAAAAAATACATACAATACTATACAATAAATCATCAATACTAGGAGCAATAAAAGCATATTTACAGAGAAACTGTGGAAGTCATTTCTTTCGACAAGCTAAGATGTGTCTAGGTCCAATAGCAAATTGCAGACAGGTGCTCTGTGGCGGTTTTAAAAGGAGGGTACAAGGACCAGGGAGTCGTACTTTTTGATGGCTGGTGGAGGGGAATTCCACGTTTTGGTGGCTCAACAGCAGAATTAATTGATCCCCATGTTTGAGGATTCTCTCTTTGTGTTTTCAAGCAGTCATGTGAGAGGGCTGTGGATTAACACTCTCATTTAAATGTCCCCCAAATCAATATCAAGACGTTGTAGTACATACAGGTGGGGGTTAATTAGGTGTATTGTATGTTGTGTCACACACGTAACAACTCCATCACTCGAACACAAAGGTGTATCATAGGAAATCTATACAGGACGGTCATAGACTGAGGCTGCAGTAGATTAGGACGCAGCCTGGGAACACCATTTGGAATCCATTCCAATAGAACAGTGGTGAATCCCAAACCTTTGAGCCACAGAGACACAAAAGAGAAATTAGACATTTTATTTGCCCTGGACCCAAGCTAGTGAAGAAATAGCAGATCTACAAGCTCACAACACTAGCTATTTTCACTAGTGTTTTTATTCATTTACAGAAATTGTTCGATTCTTTTTTTTCTATTTACAAAATACTTGTTGGAATTGCTTTTAATTGATGAAAAGTTGTGATTGTTTTTCTTTTTAAATGATATACCGTATTTGTATATTTTTAAAACGTTTAGGGTGAAATGATTAAGAAGTATCAAATTGATTGTTTTCGGTCAGTTTTTTCAGTTTTCTGAAAAACAAAAAAAGGAAAAAATGACATAGGCCATTATTTTAAGAAGGTCATTCAGTGTTAGGTCCTGCTTGGAGAGTGGTGGCAATCAGTGATTGCTTGGAGGCAGCTGGCCAGGGTCTCCAATCACTATAAAAGAGACACACTTCTCAAATTGCCTCCCCTTCCACCTGGGCCACAACAACCGAGCATTGACTGTATCAAAGATTGTTAATTTAGGAAGATACACCATCCCAATTGGAGCCACTAGAGGCGACATGGTACTCAAATCCTACAAAAATTGTCTCCTAAGTGGGCGCCGGCATCTGACGGCAAATGTCGCGAACGTCCAATGATGACTTGGTGCTAGATCCCACGAGAGTGTGTTGCTGAGACGAGAATCGTTCAAATGGCGACACAAGTGTGAAATTTGCTACAAATCATTTTTGGAGGTCACTCTTCGATTTAAGAAACCAGGCCACTCGTAAATCAGAGATGGCGGCCATTTATTTCAAGATGGCTGCCAAAATTAGACTGATTTTGCATTTCAACATATCTTTGCGAGTTCAATCACCAAATGGCACTCCCATTGTATTTTTTTAAATATTGTCAAACAGGAGTTACCATTTATAACCATGAACATTTAAACATTTCAAAAGCACGCCATACAGCTGTGCTCACAGGCAAACTCGGGGATTAAAGCAAAAAAAACAATCTCATGTATTACATTTTTCCCCCATCTGGTTCTGTTTTCCTTCCTTAAACCTCCTCTTTGGCCTTTCTCTTTGCCTCTTACCTGGCAGCTACATCTTCATTATCCTTCTCCCAATGTACCCCTCATCTCTCCTTTTCACCTGTCAAAAACCAGCTTAACCTCGCCTCTCTTTCTTTATCCCCAAACCTTCTAACCTGGGCTGATTTTCTAATTTAGTAATTTCTGAAGTCATTTCTTTTGAGAATCATAGCTTCCTCAATTCTGCCACCTCCAGCTGCCCGTCTTTTCCTCAGTGCTACCGTTTCCAAGCCGTACAGCATGGTCTCACTACCCGTCTTATACATCTTCCCTCTCACTGGTGCACTTCTGTCACAAATAGCTACTGACACTTTCCTCCATCCGTTCCCTCAAAGTACTCCTTCCATCTTCTCAACACACTGTATCTGCTTGCTAGAACATTTCCATCTCTATCCTTAATCAACTTAACCCGTTGCACATCCTTCCCATCCCTTTAACTGTGTCTTGACAATTGGTGCAATTCACCTTCTCCCTTCTTGGCGTCCAACCTCTCATCCTTTTTACCCAGCCCACACCACCTCTCTCTTCGCCTCACCATTCATCTCCTGGTACAACCTGCCTTCCTTTCTTCATCTCTCCGGCTGCCTTTCTTATGTCCTCCCTGAGCTCCACACATCATTGCTTATTCTTTATCTTCCACCATTTTGATCTTTTTCTCTGTCTTCACACCTAACATCAGCTCTCAGTATTTAACATGGGACTCAAGCCGTGCTACTCATACACTAAGTTGGCGGTGCCTGGGATCAAACCTACGTTGTGGTCTAAAGGCCAGAGCTCTACCAACTTAGCTGCCCGACACATACAGTATGCTCATGATCATCACTGTCTGAGCTTCTTCTCAACTCAACCTGTTGATATACTCTTCCTTTAGGATTATACCTACCTACCACATTTCTCCTCTAGTCCACCCCATGGTAGACTCACTAGAGGAGAAATGGGGTAGGTATAATCTGGACTATTCTGGACTTGCAGAGTATTTCTACATTGCATTATTGATACTTTTACTTAAGTAAACAATGTGAGTACTCGTTCAGATCTACTGTATTTTTCAAATAGCCGTAGCATAGTCACTTCTTTTGGGCTTGTTTTCATAAACCTGGTTGCTTATTTCTCTCGCAAAATCTGGCAACACTGGTCCCTGATTATTGTCAGACCATCCTCAGAATGTTATAAATATCCAGCCAATCAGAGCCTGCTGTGTACAAGAGCTGGTTGAGTTAAGCCACATGGGACAGAATCCATATTCATGCTCACATCCGTGAACTTATGGGATAGAGCTGTAATAATACACCATGGGATTGTAATACCACTAAAGCAGTATAGTGCCAGTGGGTCCACTTGAAAGATCTGACCTCCCCTGACCCCCCGTATCTGACCACTTAACACGGCAGCATGGGTGGGCCATGTGATCAATCAATCGGTTGTGTTGCAGCGGCAAGTGGAACTAACGTAGTATACTTGATTTAAGTTCCTTTTTAGCTGTATTTAAGGGATAGTTCACTCCCAAATGACTTTTTTCCTATGGATTACTAAGCCAATAATATTGATGACCGGCACCGGTTCCGGTATAGGAGACACAAAGAGTCTTGTTTGTATCCGGTGACTAATCAATATAGGAAAAAAGACATTTTGGGGCTGAACTATCCCTTAAACACAATGAAAACACCACATTTCAAGGTTTTAAAGAAACATGATTTCTTAATTTTTACTAAAACATATTAAAGGTAGGGTAAGTGATTTACTTTGGTTATAATAAGTGTTAAATAGCTCTATATTCTGATAGAAATCATTGATATAGAGTGTTTGTTCAGTAAAAGGAGTCTCTCCAGCTCTTTATTAAATAAGATTTTCAGTGCTCTCTCCTGATTGGCTTAAATGTTGTCACCTACCTGAAAATGTACTATATTCTGTTTACTAAAGAGCTGTAGAGACCCATGTGACCGAACAAACGCTCTGTAGCAATGATTACTATCAGAATATGGTACTTTAACCTTTTAAACAAAAAAATGTTTACCAAAAAATATCACTTACCCTACCTTTAATTGTCATTAAAATCTTGGTGTTTTTGCCAGTTATTTTGAGGGGCCCACTTGCAATATCCTTTAAGGCCCACCAGTGGGCCCCGGGCCACATGTTGAGAACCACGGAACCAAAGCAAACTGCCACATAGAGGCCAGTAGTTCCCCAAATTATTTTGGGGGGGTCCCCAGATGATTTGCTTCATCTGGGGACGACATCGTTTTCTCACTCCACAGAAAAACAAACCAACATTACAGTATAAGTGTATGCAGGATATCTGCACATTTATTAAGTTACAATTTAAGGACTTTTTAATACCAAATTGTCAAATAGTATGTAATAAAGAGGCAAATATTGTGAAAATAGACGATCTATAAGCTCAGTGTGAGGCGTTGTGAGCTTGTACTTTTGCTATTTTCACGGTATTTATCTGTGGAACCGAGTCAAACTAAATGTAATGCCTACAATTCCAAGTGCTTGTCAGGCTGGGGGGGTCCCCAGTTCAAATATGATTATTTTGGGGGGTCCCCAGTTCAAATATGATTATTTTGGGGGTTTGAGAACCCTTGGCCTAGGGCTGCTGCTCTGTCCTAGCTCCTCTATCCTCACTCCTACAAGGTTATGTAAAGAAGGAAAGGACATGTATATGATGGTAGATATAATGTTGCAAAATTTGAAAGGTTGCAGATTTGATTTGAGCACTCACTCAAACTCACTGAAATATGAACCTGTTAACCCGCAGTGGTGTAAAGTAACTAAGTACATGTACTCAAGTACTGTACTTAAGTACAACTTTGAGGCACTTTTACTTTACTGGAGTATTTCGAATTTTCTGTACTTTTACTTCTACTCCACTACATCTTAGAGAAGGTTATTGTACTTTTACTCGGCTACATGTTCTCATCAATGACCTTTGTTTCAGTAGTAGAGTTTGTGCTCATTGTTTTTTTACGCCTAAAAAAAAAGAAAACTGCTGCCATGTTGAAATGCCTAAAGAATGTTAACAAAGGTTAAGAAATATTTCTGTACTGAGGAAATAAAAAAATACTACGTTGGTCATATTTTGTGTTTTGGACTGTTTTTTTCTATGAATGAGACAGACACAAGTTGTCAAATCAATTAGGATTACCAGGTTGGAATCAGGGTTGCCAGATCTGCTTATTATAATTTCCCCGCAAGATTTTATTTGAAAATAGCCGATCTACAAGCTCACAACGCGTCGCATCGCGACGCGTTGTGAGCTTGTAGATCTGCTATTTTCAAACACTTTAGTACTTTTACTTTTGGTACTTTAAGTACATTTTGATAGCAATGCTTTTGTACATTTAGAATTCCGGACTTTTACTTGTAACAGAGTACGTCTACATTGCAGTATTGATAGACTATTACTTAAATAGAACATTTGAGTACTTTTTCCACCACTGTTAACCTACAAACCCCCCCCCCCACACACACACACACACACACACACACACACACACACACACACACACACACACACACACACACACACACACACACACACACACACACACACACATACGCACACATACATATGACCTCAAATGGCACACGTGTGTATGAATATTTTATGCAAGTGCAAATTTCAAAGTGTGCGTGTGTGTAGATTGCATTTCACCGACAGTGCTCAAAACAAATCCGCAAGCTCTTGAATTTTGCAACACATCTACCTTCATATAGATGGCCTTTCCTTCTTTACATAACCCTTGTGAGAATAGAAGAGCTAGATGTTACAGGGTGTCTATTAACTAGCCAACAGCTCCACCCTGTGGACGTTACTTGATATGCCTGCCATGTGCCATGTGAGATTGTTATGCCTCAGTTGTTTACAATGCACAGCTGGCTAATACAATAATAAATGTTATTAATAGGCTCTATGGACAGCAAGCCATATTGGAAATGAATTGGGCCTCTTCCTTACTTCCTCCACAGGTGGTAGCAATGATACTAATGAAGGCTCTGTTCCATTCTGGTCAGAGTCAGGGTGTTGATATTGTGCATGTTGGCTCACTGGAAACACACACAGTGGGGTCACACATTGGGGTCCAGGTACCATGAGGAGGGCATTCCAAATGGGCCCTGCTAACTATATGCAACAAACATTTCCATTGTGTGTTTTGTTCCCATAATCAACTAGCTAACATACTAACAGCATGGGGGAAAAACACAACATTCATCTAAATCCATTTAACTAATATAGTGTTATAATTGTAATAGTGTGTTCATGTTTACAGCGCTTGCAAAGATCTAGGCTGCAGTTGATCAGGTTTGTATTCAACGGTCTTTGTCGCCCTCGTGTGGACAAAATGAATAAATACAAGTGGGACTCGTCAGTAAATCCAGTGTTCACTCAGTTAAACACATTAAAAAGGAGATGAAGATATGACACTAGTTTCTACTATATAAGCTGTTAAAATCGACAAGCTCAATGAGAGAAATTGTGAGCTTGAAGGTCTATTTAAGTAACCAAGTACATTTAGTCAAGTACTGTACCTAAGAAGTACAGTAAGAAATAAGAGAGGTATTTCTACTTTACTGGAGTATTTCCAATGTTCAGTACTTTTTACTTCTACTCCACTACATCTCAAACTGAGACAAATATTATACTTTTACTCCACTACAATTATTTGACGCTTTAGTTACTAATTACTTCGTATAGAAATGACAAGATAATCAAGCATACAATGAACACGTTTGCCAGGTTCCATAGTGTAGTGGTTATCACGTCTGCTTTACACGCAGAAGGTCCTGGGTTCAAGCCCCAGTAGAACCAAACGGTAATGCTTTTACAACTCCGCTCCATTTCTATCATATAAATAAAGTCTTATTGATTGATTGATTGATGTACTTTATTTAGTAAGACATGAGAACAGTACATGGCAGTACATAACAGTACATGGAAGTACAAATTCGCAATACAAGGTCTACTAAACTGGATAGCTCAGTTAAGCACGTAGCTTGTTTAAGATGAGATCCCCATGCACACAAATCAAGTTGACATATAAGAGACAGACAGATATACACACTACTATACAGAATGTCATACAATCAGTTTACAGGTTACTGGTATGAAGTATGAAGGGTGAAAAATATGTACAAAAAAGAAAGAGAGGGGGGGGGGGGAAGGTTAGGTTAGGACATGGGGTAGGTTAGGACTTGGACAGGGGCCATTTTTGAATTGCAGCCTCCTGAAGGTGTATCTTTAGGGCATTTTTGAAAGTGAGTAGGGTTTTACACTCCTTTACTCCTTTTGGTAGGGCATTCCACATTTTAGATGAATAGCATGAGAAAGAGTTCATTCCCTTTGTTGTGCCAAATCTGGGTTGAACATGGTTTGTGGAGCTGCCTCTGGTGTTATGATCATGGACTTGATTAACATTTTGGAAGTATTTTGACAAATACAGGGGGATCCCAATGTTGTGGTGTATCTTGAAGACCAGGCCCATAGCAAGTTGCTGTACTCTGTCCTCAACCCTAAGCCATCCAAGCCTAGCAAAATGGGCATGGGTTAGATGGGCTTTGTAATTGAGGCCAAGAAGTAGCCTTACAAGTTTGTTTTGGGATGTTTGGAGCCTTGTTTTTAGGGCCTTGGAGGTGTTGTGATACCATGAAGTGCATGCATAATCATAATGACCTTGTATGAGGGCCCCTACAAGAATCTTCAGAGTATTCTTACTGACTTTACGAACAAGCCTCCACATCCTCCGTGTTATTTTGTGGACCTTTTTGATCGTCTTTTCAGCGTTTTTGTCACCTGAGAGGTTTGCCTCCAAGATGGAACCCAGGTAGGTAATTTCCTCCTTTCTTGTGATAACATTTTCACCCACTTTGATCGTGAAACTCTCAGCCTTTCTAAGGTTAGGGTTGGACCCAAAGAGGATGGATTCAGTTTTACCCAGGTGTAATGAGAGTTTGTTGTCGGAGAGCCAGATGCAGATCTTGTTGAGTTCAGTGCTGAGAGTTTTCTCAACCTGCAGCCTGTCCCTGTCCGAGACCAGCAGAGCCGAGTCATCTGCGAACAGGAACAGTTTGCAGTCGCAAGCTGAGGACATATCATTCACATATATCAGGAACAGTAGTGGTCCTAGTATGCTTCCTTGAGGAACACCACAAGTCACTGGGAGGGGAGGGGACTGGGTGCCGTTTACTTCCACCACTTGCTCCCTCCCTTCCAGGTAGGATCTCATCCAGTTCACCGACGTGTCATCAAAGCCTATTGCTTTGAGCTTATTGATCATAATTGGGTGATTAACGGTGTCAAAAGCCTTCTGGAGGTCCAGCATGACCATGCCGCAATATTTGCCCTTGTCGACATCTTGTTATATTCCTATATTAACTGTAATATGTACTACACACGGTTAAACATATGACCAAAGAGGCAAAGACCAAAAATAAATATTCACCGGGACCAAGATTCAAACCCGTAACATTCTAACTATAGAACCTCAGCTTTTCTCTTGCACCACCAGACATATGTAATGATTGAGATATTTGAAATTAACGCCTCTCACCTTGACAGGTTGACTGAATCTCCAAATACATCCACTAACTAATTTCTCAGTTTTATGACCAAAACTATAGCAGTTTTAATCAACCAGAACTAGGCTATACTATTTTTTTGTAATCAAGTACAGTGGCTGTTATTGTCACTTTGGAAACATTTGGTGGCTATAAAGAGTTTTCAACTAGTTTCTGAAACAATGTTGTATTTAAATAGTTTAGAAAACATTTGAAAACACAAATCTTGTATGGGGGGTCCACATCCACGGCCAAATACATTAATTCGGGGGTCCTTGACATAAAACAATGCATTGATTTCTTTCAGCCAGCAGGTTTCGTGAGACCACTTACTGAGGTCTGACGTGGACGTCGTGTAGACGTCGTATGAACGGCGTGTCGGCGTTGTATAAAAATGTCTGGGGTTTTGGGGGTTTTTGGTTATTTCTGAGGTCTGACCTGGACGGCGTGTAGACGTCGTAGGCACGGCGTGTCGGCGTAGTTGTATGGATGCCTTTTTGATGGTTACAGTGGAACGTCATATCGACGTCGTCTGACTCGGACGTCAGTGTTGCCATATTTTGTGACAGAAATAAGCAACCAGGTCTAGGAAAACAAGACCACAATTATAAGCAACCTACCTGCATATGCATCGCCTATTATCTACAAGCTCTCAACGCGTCGCTTGTAGATCTGCTATTTTCAAACACTCTTGCAATAAAATGTGCAATATAATATTGAACTTTTTACTTTGACCCAAAATAAATATTCATCAGAACCAAGATTCAAACCCACAATCTTCTAGTTGAGGAACCTCAGCTTTTCTCTTGCACCACCAGGCATTTCTGATAATATAGATGTTTGAAGTTAACACCTCTCACCTTGACAGAATGATTGAATCTGCAAATACATCCACTCATGATCAGGGTTCATTATGAGGGTTCATAATTTTGGAATCCCTTGAAAACCAGAGGCTGCATGATCTCAAGGGGCTTACCCATATCTGCCAACCTCAGACCGTCCAATAACAGGAGATTTTTTCCCAGAGGGGGGGGGGGGGGGGGGGGCTCAGAGTAGATGTAATTTCCAGTATTGTGGTGGATTTTGGGAGTTTGACACTTTTATCAGGCTTTACTTACATAGGATCCTTTACAAAGTTAAAAGTAGCAATAAAAGAGCCATATTTAATAATAACATTTTAGGAATGGAGTTTTTAGTAAGAATTGTACTCCTTTAAAAGTTCTGAGATTTATAATGGAGGTGTCATAGATAATGGAGGTGTCATAGGGCGCTTAAAGTTAAATATCTCCCAAACTACAAATGATTTCATAGAAAAAAATCTCAAGCATGCATGTCCACAGTAAGGTGGATTTTTTGAACTGTGAATGGAGTTTCTAGGTGAAAGTGTTTTTTTGACGTGCCAAATTCGTCCATCGACCTCCATTCTAAATCTCTGAACTTTTAAAGGAGTACAATTCTAAAACTATTAAACATTTCAAAGATTCCTTTTCAGGCAAACATGTCCACAGTAAGATGAACATTTTAAAGTATGAATGGGGTACTAGCAGTAAGTATGTAGGATTAGTAGCCTGTACTCGTTTCCCTTTGCCGCATCCACAATGCATGGGGCGCTTAAAGTTAAATATCTCCCAAACTACAAATGATTTCAAAGAAAAAATCTCAAGCATGCATGTCCACAGTAAGGTGGATTTTTTGAACTGTGAATGGAGTTTCTAGGTGAAAGTGTTTTTTTGAGGTCCCAAATTCTTCCATCGACCTCCATGTTAAATCTCTGAACTTTTAAAGGAGTACAATTCTAAAACTATTAAACATTTCAAAGATTCCTTTTCAGGCAAACATGTCCACAGTAAGATGAACATTTTAAAGTATGAATGGGGTTACTAGCAGTAAGTATGTAGGATTAGTAGCCTGTACTCGTTTCCCTTTGCCGCATCCACAATGCATGGGGCGCTTAAAGTTAAATATCTCCCAAACTACAAATGATTTCAAAGAAAAAATCTCAAGCATGCATGTCCACAGTAAGGTGGATTTTTTGAACTGTGAATGGAGTTTCTAGGTGAAAGTGTTTTTTTGAGGTCCCAAATTCTTCCATCGACCTCCATGTTAAATCTCTGAACTTTTAAAGGAGTACAATTCTAAAACTATTAAACATTTCAAAGATTCCTTTTCAGGCAAACATGTCCACAGTAAGATGAACATTTTAAAGTATGAATGGGGTTACTAGCAGTAATAGTATTTAGTAGCCTGTACTCGTTTCCCTTTGCCGCATCCACAATGCATGGGGCGCTTAAAGTTAAATATCTCCCAAACTACAAATGATTTCATAGAAAAAAATCTCAAGCATGCATGTCCACAGTAAGGTGGATTTTTTGAACTGTGAATGGAGTTTCTAGGTGAAAGTGTTTTTTTGACGTGCCAAATTCGTCCATCGACCTCCATTCTAAATCTCTGAACTTTTAAAGGAGTACAATTCTAAAACTATTAAACATTTCAAAGATTCCTTTTCAGGCAAACATGTCCACAGTAAGATGAACATTTTAAAGTATGAATGGGGTACTAGCAGTAAGTATGTAGGATTAGTAGCCTGTACTCGTTTCCCTTTGCCGCATCCACAATGCATGGGGCGCTTAAAGTTAAATATCTCCCAAACTACAAATGATTTCAAAGAAAAAATCTCAAGCATGCATGTCCACAGTAAGGTGGATTTTTTGAACTGTGAATGGAGTTTCTAGGTGAAAGTGTTTTTTTGAGGTCCCAAATTCTTCCATCGACCTCCATGTTAAATCTCTGAACTTTTAAAGGAGTACAATTCTAAAACTATTAAACATTTCAAAGATTCCTTTTCAGGCAAACATGTCCACAGTAAGATGAACATTTTAAAGTATGAATGGGGTTACTAGCAGTAAGTATGTAGGATTAGTAGCCTGTACTCGTTTCCCTTTGCCGCATCCACAATGCATGGGGCGCTTAAAGTTAAATATCTCCCAAACTACAAATGATTTCAAAGAAAAAATCTCAAGCATGCATGTCCACAGTAAGGTGGATTTTTGGAACTGTGAATGGAGTTTCTAGGTGAAAGTGTTTTTTTGAGGTCCCAAATTCTTCCATCGACCTCCATGTTAAATCTCTGAACTTTTAAAGGAGTACAATTCTAAAACTATTAAACATTTCAAAGATTCCTTTTCAGGCAAACATGTCCACAGTAAGATGAACATTTTAAAGTATGAATGGGGTTACTAGCAGTAAGTATGTAGGATTTAGTAGCCTGTACTCGTTTCCCTTTGCCGCATCCACAATGCATGGGGCGCTTAAAGTTAAATATCTCCCAAACTACAAATGATTTCATAGAAAAAAATCTCAAGCATGCATGTCCACAGTAAGGTGGATTTTTTGAACTGTGAATGGAGTTTCTAGGTGAAAGTGTTTTTTTGACGTGCCAAATTCGTCCATCGACCTCCATTCTAAATCTCTGAACTTTTAAAGGAGTACAATTCTAAAACTATTAAACATTTCAAAGATTCCTTTTCAGGCAAACATGTCCACAGTAAGATGAACATTTTAAAGTATGAATGGGGTACTAGCAGTAAGTATGTAGGATTAGTAGCCTGTACTCGTTTCCCTTTGCCGCATCCACAATGCATGGGGCGCTTAAAGTTAAATATCTCCCAAACTACAAATGATTTCAAAGAAAAAATCTCAAGCATGCATGTCCACAGTAAGGTGGATTTTTTGAACTGTGAATGGAGTTTCTAGGTGAAAGTGTTTTTTTGAGGTCCCAAATTCTTCCATCGACCTCCATGTTAAATCTCTGAACTTTTAAAGGAGTACAATTCTAAAACTATTAAACATTTCAAAGATTCCTTTTCAGGCAAACATGTCCACAGTAAGATGAACATTTTAAAGTATGAATGGGGTTACTAGCAGTAAGTATGTAGGATTAGTAGCCTGTACTCGTTTCCCTTTGCCGCATCCACAATGCATGGGGCGCTTAAAGTTAAATATCTCCCAAACTACAAATGATTTCAAAGAAAAAATCTCAAGCATGCATGTCCACAGTAAGGTGGATTTTTTGAACTGTGAATGGAGTTTCTAGGTGAAAGTGTTTTTTTGAGGTCCCAAATTCTTCCATCGACCTCCATGTTAAATCTCTGAACTTTTAAAGGAGTACAATTCTAAAACTATTAAACATTTCAAAGATTCCTTTTCAGGCAAACATGTCCACAGTAAGATGAACATTTTAAAGTATGAATGGGGTTACTAGCAGTAAGTATGTAGGATTTAGTAGCCTGTACTCGTTTCCCTTTGCCGCATCCACAATGCATGGGGCGCTTAAAGTTAAATATCTCCCAAACTACAAATGATTTCAAAGAAAAAATCCCTAGCATGCATGTCCACAGTAAGGTGGATTTTTTGAACTGTGAATGGAGTTTCTAGGTGAAAGTGTTTTTTTGAGGTCCCAAATTCTTCCATCGACCTCCATGTTAAATCTCTGAACTTTTAAAGGAGTACAATTCTAAAACTATTTAACATTTCAAAGATTCCTTTTCAGGCAAACATGTCCACAGTAAGATGAACATTTTAAAGTATGAATGGGGTTACTAGCAGTAAGTATGTAGGATTAGTAGCCTGTACTCGTTTCCCTTTGCCGCATCCACAATGCATGGGGCGCTTAAAGTTAAATATCTCCCAAACTACAAATGATTTCAAAGAAAAAATCTCAAGCATGCATGTCCACAGTAAGGTGGATTTTTTGAACTGTGAATGGAGTTTCTAGGTGAAAGTGTTTTTTTGAGGTCCCAAATTCTTCCATCGACCTCCATGTTAAATCTCTGAACTTTTAAAGGAGTACAATTCTAAAACTATTAAACATTTCAAAGATTCCTTTTCAGGCAAACATGTCCACAGTAAGATGAACATTTTAAAGTATGAATGGGGTTACTAGCAGTAAGTATGTAGGATTAGTAGCCTGTACTCGTTTCCCTTTGCCGCATCCACAATGCATGGGGCGCTTAAAGTTAAATATCTCCCAAACTACAAATGATTTCAAAGAAAAAATCCCAAGCATGCATGTCCACAGTAAGGTGGATTTTTTGAACTGTGAATGGAGTTTCTAGGTGAAAGTGTTTTTTTGAGGTCCCAAATTCTTCCATCGACCTCCATGTTAAATCTCTGAACTTTTAAAGGAGTACAATTCTAAAACTATTAAACATTTCAAAGATTCCTTTTCAGGCAAACATGTCCACAGTAAGATGAACATTTTAAAGTATGAATGGGGTTACTAGCAGTAAGTATGTAGGATTTAGTAGCCTGTACTCGTTTCCCTTTGCCGCATCCACAATGCATGGGGCGCTTAAAGTTAAATATCTCCCAAACTACAAATGATTTCAAAGAAAAAATCCCAAGCATGCATGTCCACAGTAAGGTGGATTTTTTGAACTGTGAATGGAGTTTCTAGGTGAAAGTGTTTTTTTGAGGTCCCAAATTCTTCCATCGACCTCCATGTTAAATCTCTGAACTTTTAAAGGAGTACAATTCTAAAACTATTAAACATTTCAAAGATTCCTTTTCAGGCAAACATGTCCACAGTAAGATGAACATTTTAAAGTATGAATGGGGTTACTAGCAGTAAGTATGTAGGATTAGTAGCCTGTACTCGTTTCCCTTTGCCGCATCCACAATGCATGGGGCGCTTAAAGTTAAATATCTCCCAAACTACAAATGATTTCAAAGAAAAAATCTCAAGCATGCATGTCCACAGTAAGGTGGATTTTTTGAACTGTGAATGGAGTTTCTAGGTGAAAGTGTTTTTTTGAGGTCCCAAATTCTTCCATCGACCTCCATGTTAAATCTCTGAACTTTTAAAGGAGTACAATTCTAAAACTATTAAACATTTCAAAGATTCCTTTTCAGGCAAACATGTCCACAGTAAGATGAACATTTTAAAGTATGAATGGGGTTACTAGCAGTAAGTATGTAGGATTAGTAGCCTGTACTCGTTTCCCTTTGCCGCATCCACAATGCATGGGGCGCTTAAAGTTAAATATCTCCCAAACTACAAATGATTTCAAAGAAAAAATCTCAAGCATGCATGTCCACAGTAAGGTGGATTTTTTGAACTGTGAATGGAGTTTCTAGGTGAAAGTGTTTTTTTGAGGTCCCAAATTCTTCCATCGACCTCCATGTTAAATCTCTGAACTTTTAAAGGAGTACAATTCTAAAACTATTAAACATTTCAAAGATTCCTTTTCAGGCAAACATGTCCACAGTAAGATGAACATTTTAAAGTATGAATGGGGTTACTAGCAGTAAGTATGTAGGATTTAGTAGCCTGTACTCGTTTCCCTTTGCCGCATCCACAATGCATGGGGCGCTTAAAGTTAAATATCTCCCAAACTACAAATGATTTCAAAGAAAAAATCTCAAGCATGCATGTCCACAGTAAGGTGGATTTTTTGAACTGTGAATGGAGTTTCTAGGTGAAAGTGTTTTTTTGAGGTCCCAAATTCTTCCATCGACCTCCATGTTAAATCTCTGAACTTTTAAAGGAGTACAATTCTAAAACTATTAAACATTTCAAAGATTCCTTTTCAGGCAAACATGTCCACAGTAAGATGAACATTTTAAAGTATGAATGGGGTTACTAGCAGTAAGTATGTAGGATTAGTAGCCTGTACTCGTTTCCCTTTGCCGCATCCACAATGCATGGGGCGCTTAAAGTTAAATATCTCCCAAACTACAAATGATTTCAAAGAAAAAATCTCAAGCATGCATGTCCACAGTAAGGTGGATTTTTTGAACTGTGAATGGAGTTTCTAGGTGAAAGTGTTTTTTTGAGGTCCCAAATTCTTCCATCGACCTCCATGTTAAATCTCTGAACTTTTAAAGGAGTACAATTCTAAAACTATTAAACATTTCAAAGATTCCTTTTCAGGCAAACATGTCCACAGTAAGATGAACATTTTAAAGTATGAATGGGGTTACTAGCAGTAAGTATGTAGGATTAGTAGCCTGTACTCAAAAACATCTCTCCGTCCACAGTAACAAATTTCTCTTTTGGGTCTTGAGTCGAGACAGAGGCTCCCGCGGAGACATCAAATTTCTCTTTTGGGCCTTGAGTCTTGGGACTCAAGTTCCAAAAGAGAAATTTGATGTCTCCGCGGGAGCCTCTGGTTCGACTCAAGACTCTTTTGGGTCTTGAGTCCAAGACTCAAATCCTGGAAATGGCAAATCAGCATGTGTCTGTCTCCTTGGGGTCTAGTGCTGTAATAGGGATAGACTCCTGTGTTCTTGGCTGTTGCTGACAATGAGCCCACTTGTAAAGTGCATGAGCCAAATGCCTTTAATTAATTTGGTGGAATGACCCATCACGTTCATGTAATGTCAATGTACAAAGTTCAGTGTGCTTAGTTAGCTCTGTTGGAAGAGCTCTTGACTTCAGACCACAAGGTCATGGGATTGATCTCTAGCACAGGATCCTTGACATCTGAGCAATCTGACTTATGGGTCTACTATCTTCTTTCGCCTTTATCATAAAGGTTGCTGGACAATATATAGAGGATGAAATTTTATAAACATTTATTAAATAATATAATGGTAATATCAAATACATTGTAGAAATGAGAGACATTTATTAGCAAGACAGTCTTTTATTATAGTATTCCTCATTTTGCTGGTTTCCCCTGAAACCCCTTTACTGTTACAGAGTACAACTGCCTTAGAATCCCTGCTGATGATGTGGCCATAGCTGAATGATTAGAGAGCCTGCCTGTCAAGCCATAAATCCCAGGTTCGATCCCAGGCCTCAACAATGTGTCAAAGTGTCCCTGAAAAGGACACTTAAAAGAATAGTTCACCCAAAAAATACTTATTTTCTATCAATTACACACTCCATGAAGCCTTGAATTCATCGAGATTTTTTTGTTTTTGAAAATTCCTGAGCACAGACTCAAACATATTGGTTGGATCGGCGGTGCCACGTAGCTGTGAGGGTAGCGTAGCGGACAGAACCTGAGTCTAGTAGAATATAATCACGATTCAAAGAACCACTTTTATCACTATTTAGCACCATTTTTGTTTAGTGTGACATATGATCTACAGCCTGTAGATTTTTCAGATGGGGGTGGGTGGCCTAACGCATATTAAACTGCGTGGGTCCTTGACATGAAACAGTTTGAGAAGCACAGATCAAGACTACTACACCCATAGCATGTCTATATGCGTTATTACTTAATTCCAATAAAGCACTATAATCCTGTTCATATAAGAATCTATAAGATAATTAATCTTTAGGTATTCCCTATGACAGAATGCTATATCCTACTGCTGCATGAAGAGGTCATTTAATCTCTTTAGTGTTGCCAGATTCTGTGAGAGAAACAAGCAACCAGGTCTAGGAAAACCAGCCCGAAAGCAGCGACTATGGGTCACATGAGTACTTTAACATGTACATCAGTTGTTTGAAAATAGCAGATCTACAAGCTCACAACGCGTCGCATCGCGACGCGTTGTGAGCTTGTAGATCGGCTATTTTCAAATATAATCTTGCGGGGAAATTATAATAAGCAGATCTGGCAACCCTGATTCCAACCTGGTAATCCTAATTGATTTGACAACTTGTGTCTGTCTCATTCATAGAAAAAAACAGTCCAAAACACAAAATATGACCAATGTAGTATTTTTTATTTCCTCAGTACAGAAATATTTCTTAACCTTTGTTAACATTCTTTAGGCATTTCAACATGGCAGCAGTTTTCTTTTCTTTTTTTGAGGCGTAAAAAACAATGAGCACAAACTCTACTACTGAAACAAAGGTCATTGATTGATGAGAACATGAAAATAAATACCGTAGCATTCTTTAAAAAGAAATATGGTTGTACATAAAAGCCCAATTTAATACTTAACTGTGCAACCACATCGCTCGCAAATAACTACTCGTAATCTAAAAAAAAAGATAAGTTATTTTCCGTTATCCTGTAATTATTTTGGAGCGATGTTGTTGTACAACAAATTATCAATTAAAGTCTTGATCCTCTTAACAGTGCAACTGAGAAATGATTCAAATTCAGAGACCGAGAAGAGAGAAACAGAAATCTAAAGTCTCCTTTTTCATGATAAAAAGGAAACAGAATGCTTAAATTTTGTTTGTTTTTACTGTCCTCAACAAAAAAATAAAAGTGGTATGAAGGACAATGAGGCCTGATTCACTTGGTTACACATCAGTGTCGTGCGCCGAAGATTGAGGATCTACAACCTCACAACGCGTCGCAAAAGCGACACGTTGTGAGCTTGTAGATGGCCTATTTTCGCCGTACGACACTGGCACACAATTAAGTGTAAATCAGGTGTTATATTAAGAGAAGTGCCCTGGACTCAGTGTGTTACCACAGACACACATGGCTACAAAGTAAAAAAAAACACATTTTAATGTCTGCTCACAGTGCACTTCAATTACTGCTGCTACTACAGGCTGTACTGATTAACTAAAAACGTTTTTTTTTTACACCTTCTTCTGATACTGTTTCAACTTTAAAAGCAGCGAGGAAAACAAGCTGGGATGACAAGCGTGGATATAGCCAGGTCAAAGGTCAAACACAAAACACTGTTAATAAAATAAGGGCCAGATATTAACCCTCACTTTCACGGGACCAGGTTACACAGCGTTTCTGAACGATTCGTACAAATTACAAAATCATCATTCTAACTGATGTTCCTTTTTTTTTTTCTTGTTCTTTTTTCCTTTTTTTTCTAAGACGTGCTTATTCACGAGTCACTTTACATGCAATTATCTTGTCCACTGTCCGATTATTAAACACAAGTCTAGCCGATACCGCTTACCATCATTTTTAGTCTTGCGTACCCAGGCGGTCGGAGATCTCTGCGATGGTTCAGCGGGGCAGAGGTCTGGCACGATGCCAGGCTGAACGTCATCATTTCGATCCAAATGAACGCACTGCATTTAGCCCCGGGCTGAGAATGGCATGGGACCGTATCAAAGATGATATGGACCGAAGGGAAAGTTCCTCTTGTCTTTCACTCTGTGATCAACGTTTAACACGTTGTCGTGAGGCTGCAGGATAGAGGAACCACGAGGAATCTATTGGCTCTTTTTGACTCTGAATGTTTCCATTAGAACCTCAACCATCCCTGAAGGGGGAGGTTCGTCATAAAAGAAAAAAAAACGAGCAAACCTACAAGCTCACAACGCGATGCATTGTGACTCGTTGTGAGCTTGTAGATCGGCTGATGTAGTTATTTTAGAAATACACTTGAAAGCATAAGTTCTGAGTTCTTCTGGGTTTCCCAGAACTGCAGGTTTTTAGTACCACCTCCTGAACAGGGTCCAAAATTAGGTTCTGAGAACCTTATGTGAAACTGTAATGTATGGAAACAGAGCCAAAAGCATTACTGAGCCTTCCCTAAGGGGGGGGTCAGTAATGTTCACAAAACAAGACCAGCTTGGGGGGCTTGGCTGCCAACACTCAACCAGTCTGACAGGAAATGATACGTACGCACAAAGAGAGGATTTGCCAATGTACACTAGAAATAATGTTTTTAAAAAACAACCCAAAACAAAATGAAAACCAAATAAAAAATAAATAGACATTCAGAAAAACACAAACGTAATTAGTTGGCAGGTGTGCACACACATCAGTCCGTAAACAAAACTGAATGACATGGAGAGAGAGGGAGGGAGGGAGAGAGTACCCACACAAAGTTCTCTGTTTCAGCCCCGTTCGTACGGACTGGAGTTCGTTGATACGATGGTCTTTCTCTTCTCTCCCCCAGGAAGGAACTTTTTCCCCCGCATCCTGTGCCCCCCACTAACCCACCCACCCCCCTCCACCCCGGGGGGTCCGGACCGGAGGTCCTGCTGAACTACCGGATCCTGGTGAACAGGTTCAACACAGACACCGATTCCTACAGAGAAACAGAGAGGAGGGAGGTGTGAATGACAGGAGAAGAACAGTCATGGACACACATACTGTACTTCATGCAGTCAGAGGCTTCTGTGAAGCCTGATTCATTATACCCCATGCGGTGTTGATTTTGACAGCACAGTTTTAGTCAGTCTTTTGAATAAAATTTCAGGAAAAAATGTAGTCACCTAAATGTTTTACTGTAAGTCTAGTTTTAGTCGACTACATTTCATAAGATTTTAGTCGACTAAATCTACAGTTGATTTAGTCGACTAAAATGTATTTTGCCGGTGCCTTGATGGTGTCGTAATGGCTGATTTTACACTTGGTTGCATGCTGAAAATAGCCGACCTACAAGTTCACAACGCATCGCGACGCGTTGCTGCTATTTTCAGAGCGCAACAAATGAGCATAAAATGACTTGTCTTTTAGTTCTACTGGATACTGGATCTCTTCTCCACTAGCCCCTCCCAAACATTTTAGTTTTTTTAGTTGACGAAATTGTCAATATATTTAGTCATAGTTTTAGTCATCATAGCTTGTTTTTTAGTTAGTTTTCGTCAGTGGAAAACGTTTTTTTTTTCACACAGTTTTAGTCGCCGAAATCAACACTGACCCCATGATTATACAGGGAAAATCTCCCAACTGAAAATGTTTGATTTGTGAAACAGTATGAAAGGAGCCCTCTCACACGAGCACTCAGTTTCCTAAACAATTAGCATAATATGAAAAATTACGAAGGTCAGCTCATGCAAAGCGACGACACGCCGTGAGCTTGCAGATCAGCTGTTTTTAACCCATTTTGGGCGGGAAACCCTATCTGTAACTATACAGATTTTGGGGGTTGTTGTTGCTATGTACAGTATATAGCAACATACATTTTTTTGTAATTTTTAAAAACATATTTGAAGTTTTTCAGAAAACTTGGGTCAGGATTTAGAAGCCGTTTTTAGAATCGGGCTCGGGTCTAAATGGGTTAACACAATAATAAAGGCTTTACTGTTGTATATCAGCTTAGATGACAGCAGAGAGAGAGAGAGAGAGAAAAGGGGAGCCAGCTCGTTTACCTTGGTGGATCTCATCTTGCTGAAGACGTTCCAGAACCTCAGGGTCTCGTCACCTGCTCCCGTCACGATGGCCTCTCCGTCAGGGGACATGGCCTGTGTGTGGACACACGTTATATTGTCAGGAAACATACCATGCACGACTGAGCGGCAGCACAGATACATGGCAAAAACAACCAGAGTCCTACCGATGCAAGAGGCTCTAACAACAAGTACAACACATATATCGTCGATGTAGGGGTTCTAACTTTTAGTGTTTTTTCGTAAATTAACTCATTCACTGCCAGAATTATTGCTGGCCGCGCTTGCCCACTGCCAGAGATTTTTCATTGAAAAATAAAAAGTACTCAGGAGCCGAGATACAGAAGTTTTAAGTTTTAAGTTAACAAGGAAGTGGATGGGAGTCTAGATCTTCGAAAAATCATATCTCCTTGGTCTTTGGGTCAATTATTATTATTTTTTTTAATTACCTTTTTTACGTCAGTGGCAGGATTGGTGAACGGGAATAATAACGTTTATTACGTCAGTAGCAGTGAATGAGTTAACACTCTAGTTGATCATACTACAGCGTCACACAAAAGCATCAAAAAGGTAGCAGATCGCCAAGTTTGCGCTGCATTTTGAGCTTGTAGATCCGCTACTTTTTAGCAAATTTTTAATTAGAATCCTGAAAAGTCACCGTTTTGGACATATGAGGTTTTCAGAGACGTTATATAGTATACGTAAACTGCAAATGTATACACTCACCAGGTAGAGAACTCTATAGGAGTGTCCTGTGAGCTTGGCCACTTGGGTCAGGGAGGGGTACTTCCACACCAAGATCTGGTTCTGGGAGTAGCCGTGTGTGCTCACCTGCACAGCAAAAACAACACAAATAGTTTAACATTTTCCGCAAACACTTGGTTCCCTGATGGAGAAAAGGTTGAGAAGAACCACTACACATTGTAGCGTCTTGGAGGACTCACCAGTTCGTTGGTGTGCTTGGACCAGGCCAGGTTGCAGACCTGGGATCCCGTGTCGGTGCACTGCAGCGGCTGGCCGGTCAGCGTGTTCCAGAAGCGGATGCAGCGGTCGGCCGTGCCGCCGCCGGACGCAAGCAGGCCGTGCTGGTGGGGCGACCAGGCGATGGCCTTCACCGCCGCCAGGTGCTCCGTGTACTGCTGGACCGGGAGAACGCTGGAGTGGTTCCATACTAGCAGCTACAGAGAACACACACAGAGAATGATTAGATTATTATATATCATTGCTGTCGGGTTTCCACCCGACAGAGACGATGTCAAAACAATATAACTAACACAACTGTGGTGGTTGTAGTTGGTCAACCTGCTTTTCTATTGAGACATTTACATCATAGCCAATTAGCCGTATATACACTTTGTCATATGACAAATATTGGGGAAGAAAAAGCTCATCTACAAGCTCACAACAACGTGTTGTTCTGCGTTTCCCCCCCCCCCACTATTTTGGAATCGTTTTTAAATATTTAAAAAAAAACTGACCAAAATAGGGACACCAGGGTGATGAACTAAATCAGGGGTGGGCAGCTTAGATGATGGCGAGGGCCACTATATTTCCACACTCACTCCAGAGGGCCACATTCCATATACTGTCTGTCGGGCCACACAATGTCACACAAAAGTATCAAAAATAGCCGATCTACAAGCTCAAAACGTGTCGCAGTGCGACGCGTTTTGAGCTTGTAGATCTGCTATTTTTTAAATTGGAATCCAGATAATGTTTTGCTAGTTTTTAATTGGAATCCTGAAAAGAAACATTTTTATTTAATTTCAAATGCATTTAGTTATACATTATGTTAACTTTATGAACTTAAATACAAACGAATTGGACATAAAAAAGACAATAGAATTTTAATACTAATATAGACTGAAGTAATTAAAGCAGGTCATGTTTGCAATTGTAACAGCGGAAATCAATAATATATCAGTATTCCGATATTAACCTGCGGGCCGCATTAAGTGGAGGTGGGGGCCGCATGTGGCCCCCGGGCCGCCAGTTGCCCATGTATGAACTAAATAATACAGTTCGCTTTGTCTGCGTACCTTGTTGTCGTTGCCCCCCGACGCCAGTAGCTGGTGGTCCGTGCTCCACTTGAGCCCACACACCTCCTGTCTGTGGCCCTGCAGGCGGCGCTCCGACTGGAGGGGCGGGGCTCTGATGTCACGCTGCAGGATCACCCTATCGCGGCTGCCCGACGACAGCTGGTCTGCGTTCCACGCCAATGCGCCTGGAGACGGAGAGAGGAGAGAGACAGAGGAGAGAGAGGAAAGAGAGAGGAAAGGGAGGACGGTCAATGGAGCTGATCAGATTTGTTTATCATTAAGTGACTTGAAGAGGACGTCATCCATTTCCTTACCAACTCTGGCTGTGTGTCCTTCCAGCACGGAGAGCTTCTTCCCCGCCGCCGCGTCCCAGATCTGGACGTAGCCTTTGTGAGTCCCCACCGCTACCAAGTTACCCTGGAATGCACAGCACAACGCCACTGGGTAAACATACAGACATGCGCGTGCAGTGGTACACACAGACAGAAATCCAAAGATTATCATATACAGATATAAGGAAGTTACTGCTGCAGTGTGTGCTTGTAGATTGGCTATTTTCACAATTTGACCAAGTACTGTATGTAAGGGCTTAAAGGGGAATGAAGCCCTAGCCTAGGCTGAGTGATTTTGAAGTTTGTTTTCCAGTTAAGGTTAAAAACTACAAAAGGGTAAAAACATGGCAGGCTTGCATAAGGCTGACCTTATAGTACACTGTGATGTAAGCAATACAGTTGCAGCTAATATAAAGTTAATAATGGGTGTGTTTCTAGTACAGTGCCAATGTGCAAGCATTGTAGGGCTGTCAACTTTCCTCAGAAATGATATTCGAATATTAGTCTTAAAAATGTTAAAAAATCTTTTTGACAGAAACAGTACAAAAAACAATGTATCGAGTGCTCGGATCCAATAAAACATATATTTTGTTTGTTTTTATAACTTCATACATAGTTTTTTGTATTGTCCCTGTCAAATTAAAAAATAACGAATATTAATCTTCATATTTAATTCGAATATATATATTTTCCCAATATTCGAATAATATTCAAATATCGAATATTCGTTTGACAGCCCTAAAGCATCGGCACTACTGTTGTCTACGACTGAATACTAACAGACACAGCTGCAGATGTGTTACTTTCTAGCCTGCCATGGTTTTTACTCTTCTGTGGTTTAACTACAAAATCAGCCTAGGGTTTCATTCCCCTTTAAGTGGTTAAGGAAAGGTTTAATGCATTGAGGCTGTGGGTTGTTAAACAGATGTAATTACGTACCCTCTCTGACCAGCCAACAGATGTCACAGAATCTCCCTCTACAGAGAGGTCACATAGACGTGTCACCTAAAGAGACAAGAGAGACACACATAATGAGTAAGTAATTAATCATCCTGTAGAGAAAGCCAAGAGAAAGACATGAGAAAGACATGCAGGCCTCTATGGCATTGGTTCTCAAAGTGGGGTCCGGGGACCCTCAGGGGTCCTTGAGGGAGTTCCAGGGGGTCCCAGCTAAATGATAGATAGTTAGGAACCAAATGTAGCCTTACGGGTCTGTAACTCAGAGTGTGTACGAATGGAACCAAATGGACCCCGACGGGTCCATTTGGTTAAATTAACATTGATTTTACAATATAAATCCTATAAATCCTCCCAGAGATAGAAATGCCATTAAATGGGGGTCCGTAGCCTAATGCATATCAAACTGGGGGTCCTTGAAATTAAAATGGTTGAGAATCACTGCTAGAGCCGTAACAATCTTCTCTAATGGGGGTCCCTGGCATATCTTTTCAAAAGGGGGTCCCTGTGGGCTAATAAGTGTCAATTTGGGGGTCCTTGACATGAAAAGGTTTGAGAACCACTGCTCTATGGAATCCAAATGACTGAAATCGGTCACGGCGACTGAGAACTTTAATCCGAACATTCCGCAAAACCAACATGCCTGTAGTTCTACTTAACACACCTTACTGGAAGTACTGAAACCCACCTGGCTGGTGCAGGCGCTCCACAGGTACACACAGGTCCCCAGGCCCACACTGAGGACGTTCAGAGAGGACCAGTCCACCAGGTTGAGGTAGAAGTCATCCTGGAGCTCCGGAGCGTCCAGCACTTTGAAGGGAATCTTGGAGATTTTCCGCGTGGGCTTTCTAGGCGATCGTAAGAGTTTTTGGCTGCGAGGAAGGAACGACAGTGTTAAGTTAAGCATCTTGAAATAATGGGAGAGATCACAGCAATGATTTCTACACTGATGCACAAGGCAAACCTGGTTACCTGTTGCTGCTAACGGGCGATAGGGAGTACGGAGAGACTGCGTTGCCGTCCTCTTCTGGAAGAGGCCGCTTGGCACTGACGGAATACTACAAGAAACAAAGAAAAAAACGTGTGTGATGATAATGCTTATGAAAAATGCCCTTTTGTTTGTGAATGAGTACAACAAGGAAAATAGAAAACACATAAGTATTATTTCCTTACACTAAAAAGGCTCCTCTTCACAGGGGTGGAGGGTTGGAGTCTCCTGTCCTCCGACTGAGGGTCCTGGACCTTCTCTATGCCGGCCCCCAGCAGCTCGTTCTTCAACAGGGCCGAGTATGCGAGCCCGTCCGCTGCAGGGAGAGGAAGAAACAGGAAAGGGAGAACAAAAATTGAGAAATCAAAATCATTAGTTCAAGACAGAAGCAGATGGTCTGGCAACAGATTCATATTTGAATGAAGAACAAAGGCCAAGTCACACCAAACATAAGATACACCACAACAACCCCAGAATCATGTGAGGATAACGTTGGATTCCTTACCTTTACTGTTATCTGATGTGCCATCTTTGGATTTCCTATTCTGATTGTGCGACTTCTCGATTTCCTGTCAGAGAAGCAGACAAAATTAGGTAAGTTAGATATTAGATATGATATAATGCCACTCAGAATTGAGTTCTAGCATCCCTATTATGGGGGACATTTGCTGAAAACTACATGCTCTATCGGCTATTTTCGGAGAAGAGGTTTAGTGTACATAACATAGCTGTCATTCATGGATTTGAACCAAGTATATAGGGGTTAGGTGGTTAAGACTAATTTAACAAATTAAATACACAATGTAAAGCAGAAGCAGAATGCCCAGTGTAAAATATATTAAATCCAAAACCATTAATCAATGCATTTATCTTGAAGCCCCACAAAAAAAAGAGAATGTGTTCTTTTAGTGTGTATTCCAGTGCAGGAGAGACTCACGTTGATGCGGTGGAAGTTGACGCTCCAGTTGGCTCCGGCCCGCGAGGGGATGAAGCGGTCGCCGTGCTTACTGGGAGAGGACAGCGGAGAGTTGGTGGGAGTCAGCGTTCGCATGGCTCCACTGGCCTTCTGCACGACGAGAGAGAGAGAGAGGAGAAAATATGCTGTTTAACAAACTTTCAACCTGGAATCCCTATATGGCAATGGCATACATAGTTAGTAGGGTTAGGATCCAGAGGAACCACAAGATCCAACACTGAGGAACCCGGAATCGGTTCCATCACATTTGGAACCGTATCCGGAACCAGTTTTATCTACACTGTCAGAGCTGGTATGTGGACGTCTGCTATACAATTACAATACCGGGGTGGTTCTCAAACTTTTACATTTCAAGGACCAGCATAACTCTGAGAGCGTACAAATGGACCCGTAAGGTCCCATTTGGAATCCCCTCAAGTAACTCAGAGGGTCCCTGGACCTCACTTTGAGATCCACTACGATAATATGTATGCAATACTGTATGTATGATTGAATTTCTGTTCATAAAAAAAAATCATAATGTGGGTCAAAATTATATAGATATATGTTTTAATAAAATAGAGGAATTGTTGGGAACCGTTAAGAAATCAGACCTTTAAGAGGGGGTGTGGTTAAAATCCTAAAGGATCCCAACCATAATAGTTAGTAGTGAAGAAGTAGGAGGAGGCCAAACATTTGGCCACTGTCTGTCACCTACAATCAACACCTCATTCACATTCAGACAGAGTGATGCTGTCAACACCCACAGATTATCTGCTTCATCTGTTGATACTCCTCCTAATTTACGCATAGTAAAGTGACACACCTTCTCATAGTAAAGTGACACCACACCCTCTCCACCCGAGGCATTGTATTTATTGCCCGTTTATAAATCCTCTTTGGGCGGAGCAGGTATCACACTAACAATATTGTTACAACTCCATAAACCTTTTGTCTACTGCTTGAACAAACACAGACACAATTTTGCAATATAGTAATATACTATATACTAACAGCACAGGTAGCACATGTTTGGACATGCCTGGGCAAACACACACACATACGGTACTAACAATGCAACGTGTTGGGCTGACAGACACCTAAAAATAAATCCTGTGACCTGAGGGGAAGATTGCAAGCAAAGGAAAACTGTACACTGTACACATGTGATGCCCTGCCATGAGGATCGCTGTATGAAACAACCTGTCAACAGAACATCACTAATACACAGATAGATTGATAAACAACGAGGAACAATAACAGCATTTGCGGGCAAATAAGCACATTTCAGTGGACTGTACTGTAGATGGGATAGATAGGTTGACTTACTACAGGGCTGGCGTTCTCGTTGTGGATGTTGATCTGCCTGAGCAGTCTACACTCATAGTCCTGATCCATGACTAAAAAGCAGAGAGAAAAATGACATGAAACAGTTAACACAATATTCAAACAGGCATCGACCAAGTGCATAATATGCTCTATATAGGCTAACAACCACTTTTACAGCCATACATAGGCTTGAAAACTACCTTGGGGAGATAAGCTCTGCTTTTACTATACTGGTTGAGACCAGGCCTGCTGCAGTGATGTTCAAATAGAACTTAACCCAAGATGTCTTTGGTGGAAGCAGCTAGAGAGGGTCTTGTTGGTTCTAGTGGTTCAAGCACCAAGTAGTTAACTGATAATGCACAGAGATATTTTAGTTCTGTATCTCCTTGCTGTCAGAAGTAGCTGTGCTATTCCAGGCTCTCTGGTCCAAGGTGCAGACTGTCACTGAGCTTGTCCTTTTTATACCGTCGTGCCTATCCTGTGTCATCCCGCTGATGTCACACAGACTCAGCCATACCCGTATATGAAGTTCATACCACAGCTACGCCCAAATATGGTGTTATGTGGTCTAATCTAACCGTAGTCACTAGTCAGTATGATGTCAAGATGATGTCAGACTCTGACTCCATATATGGAGCTCCACGTCAACCAAGATATATGGAAAATATGGTATACGGAGTTCTCACCACAGCTACGCCCAAATATGGTGTATGTATGTCATCTAATCGAACTGTCAGTACGATGATGTCAGACTGAAACGATTCAGCCAAGTGGAGCTTCTCGACCATTATGTCTGAATATGGAGTACATAAACTCGCTCACTCAAACCTCTAGAGTAACCATGGCGATAACAACAGAATATGGTACATAGGCTAACATACAACAACAGTCATTGTATAGTAGACTAATCACATACAGTAAGTAACAACATGTGTCCTTGTTCCATGTATTAACTATGTAGCTCAGCTTGATCAGTGGCGGAATTGAGTTAATCAAATCATTGATCAATCATTGTAGCAAGCTGATTGACAGCTGTATTCATGTCCAAGACAGTGGTTCTCTCTCGTTTTATACACCCTCAGAGTTAAAATAACACAGGATTTTGCTGTCTAAAGCAGTGGTTCTCAAAGAGGATTCTATGGACTCTCGGGTTCCTTTAGGGGGGTCTAAATTGACCCTTACAAGTCTGTAACTCTGACAGTATACAAATGGAACCAAATGGACCCGTCACTGTCAGAGTTAAGGAGAGACCTTGAATGTTAAGGTTTGAGAACCATTGGTCTAAGGTCAGGTTATGATGTTAATATTTAAAAGGTATGTATATGGTTATGATGTAAAGGTTAATCTAACATCAGGTTACGATGAAAATGTAAATCTAACATCAGGTCGGGCTATGATGACGAGGTTAATCTAAAGATTACATTGTTTAGTCTGATGTTTGGTCGTCATTAAACAGCCAGTGTGTGGACTGAGTAACTGACTCAATCTGCAGCAACACGGTACAAAAGTAACCTTGGATGAAGTTGGATCAAGACGATCATATTTGTATTTTATGTATTATTATAGTCATTTTGCATTTACGAAAGTTAAAGTCAGACTCGATATAAAATACATCAATGATCGTCTTAGATCCAAGGCCAGTACAAAAGGTTCTAAAGGCTGTTTGTTTACACACTGCAGCCTGATGATACAATCATCTCTCCTTTGTTCACATCATGATACAACAGTCAGTGTGCAGAGATCACAACATATAATAATATGATCTATATAATACACGACGTGAAGTCTATTAAATGTCTACAGATCATCTGTAATGTAAACAAAGACAACACACAATCTACACAACGAAACCACACACAGTGAACTGAGATGGCTAACGTTAGCTTCTATGCTAACCGATTAGCAACATTGTGCTAACCCTAAAAACACACATAAATCCACGTCTCTCCGCAGACCTACCAGTACCTTTACACCGTGGATGTGTTGTCCTGCTCCAGGTCCAGATGTTCTATAGATCAGGTTTAGATGGTGTAAAGGTTGGTTCTTTAACAGATGTTTAAACCCTTATATAAAGAGAACCAGAACAACACAAACACAACTAAGATGTTTTTCTATCGAACATTCAATTGGTCTCCGCCGCTAAGGACCATGGGAAGTGGATGACGTCACAGGTTTTTGAATAACTCGTTTTGCGTTGCCAGGGAAACAGAGAGTGTTGTTAAGACTCTCTGGTGGTGTTTACTTTAAGTAAAAGTATCGATATTGCAATGTAGAAATATATACTCTGTTACAAAAGGCAAGTCCGGAATTAAAAAGTTACTCGAGTAAAAAAAGTACAAAAGTACCAAAAGTAAAAGTACTCATTGTGCAGAATGTCCCCATTTCAAAAGTTTTCAAATGTATGAAAATCTTTTGAAAACTGGCTGAAATGTATATAGGGGTAATGTGTGTTTTGTAATAATAATCAAAATCTACAAAGTAACTAGTAACTAAAGTTTTCAAATAAAAATGTAGTGGAGTAAAAAGTACAATATTTGGATCCGAGATGTAGTGGAGTAGAAGTAAAAGTACTGAAAATACTCCATTAAAGTAAAAATACCTTAAGTACAGTACTTGAGTAAATGTACAGTTACTTTACACCACTGTTCATAGGATTGCATTGTTTCCCCTCTGATCAATTTAGGCATTTAGCAGATGCTCCAATCACCAATCATTACAATTACATCACTCTACAATTAATCCAGAGTGATTACATCACTCTACAATTAATCCAGAATGATTACATCAACAAGGTAATACATCAAATACATAGAAATAGTAATCTAGGATCATAGGTACACCAAGAACCTATCATCAGTCTAGAATAGTATGATATTAAAAAAATATATTATCTAAATGATAATGTTTTAGAAGCCTGCAACTTGTGCAGATCTGCACAATCAAAGAATAATTATGCTGTGTAGATCATTGCCTCTAAAGATTCCTGGCCAATTATTATATCATATTTTTGATAGAGATTTACAAAATTAATACCACATTAAACGTGCTTATTGCATCAGCAGATGCAAAGTGAGCAATCTAAAACAATAACTGAACACATTTAGACTATTGTACATTCTGCTGGCATAACTGATTCTAATCTAATAATTCAATTACATTCTATATTAAAATTGTTTCAAAAGGGGGCATGCATATATGGGCATATACTGATGACATCAGGGATCTCCATATATGGGCATTAAAGGGACTCCGTATATGGGCATAAAAGGGACACGGAATGACAGGGGAGATTTTATTTTGTGAGGCACTTTTGTGAGGTTTATCTTTCTTTAGTGTCTTCAGTATCAAACCTAATGAGATTCCAGACTTAGGCTACATTAATCATTTAGTTCATTGTGTGTAACAGAAGTCTAGCTGCAGAATCCACAGAAAGAGCTGTTGAGTTGTGTTCTGTAGGCGTTCTCATTGGTATTTGTAAGTGTTTTAAGTTCTGAACCGAGTCATCTCAACCAGATAGATCGATTTAGATAGATAGATTTCACATAGCAATAGATATTGCTATGTGGTGCTCAAACTTTTTCATGTCAAGGACCCCCAAAATTATATGTATTTAGCCGTGGATCCCCATCTCAAAATATTTTGTTCCAGGCAGGGACCGATCAAGAAACAAAGATTTGAGTAAAAAGGAAAAAATAAATAAATATATAGTGTATATATACTCTGTATATATACTCTGTATATATACTGTATATTCAAAGATTTGCAGAAAATATAAATGATTTTTCAAAAATAGACATGCTATGAGCTTGTATATCTATTTTTGAAAAATCGTGACACACACACTCATACATAGCTAAAATCTAAAATGACAGGTGCTTTCACAGATGAAGCAGATAATCTGTGGGAGTTGACAGCATCACTCTGTCTGAATGAGGTGTTGTGGGTGACACAGTGGCCAAATGTTTGGCCTCCTCCTCTTCACTACTAACTATTGGGATCCTTTAGCATTTTAACCACCCCCTCGTAAAGGTCTGATTCCTTAACGTTTCCCAACAATTCCTCTATTAATAAAAAAATGAATCTATATAAGTTTGACCTACATTATAATTGTTTATGAACACAAATTCAATCATACATACAGTATTGCATACATATTATTGTAGCGGATCTCAAAGTGAGGTCAATAAAAAAAAATATGATTTTTCATAAATAGACATGCTGAGCTTATATATCTATTTTTGAAAAATCGTGACACACACACTCATATATACATAGCTAAAATCTAAAATGACACAGGTGCTTTCCCTGTTTTAATGTGTTAAAGCAGCCAATGTCACTGGGCTGGTTATGCTTAAATAAACCTTGATGCAGCCGTTATAAAATAAATAAACAAGTGTTGTACAACATTCTTGAGTTCTTGCTAACAGACCAGACAATGATTCATTGATTCATTTCTCCTTTCAGGAGGGTTTTATTATTATTATACATTATATATATTATATAAAAACAGATGTAGAAGATGGCACTGAAATGTATATAACATTCATTAAGTAAAAATAGACTCCACACCTTCCATGTGCAAAAGGCTAAACAAATGCAAAACTAAACATTCAATGACAACTCCGGCTCACTGTTGAAGGAACATCATGACCAACACCACAAAGGTGTTACCGTTTTGCAGTGAAATATACCTGGGGAAATCATCGTTATTTTTATCTACAATGATAATATATTAGCTGCAATTCTGTTGTACCCAAGACTGACAAAGAAGTGTCCTATTTTTCAGGACTCATCAACTCCCCAACAATGGTCCAACAACAACAATTCATTTTCCTATATAAGAGTTTTGAGACAAAAGTGCTACAGCGTAGGTACAGTAAGCAGTGAGTGAAATTCTATCAAAAAAATCATTTAAATATGTACAAAAGAAACAGCTTAAAAAGTATTATAAAACTATTATAAATGACTTAAACGACGAACAGAGGAGGGACTTGTCCGGCTCAAAATGTTACCTTTCCATAAACAAGACGGGACTCCGTGGATAAAACAGGCTCATACAATTCATTCACAATTCATTCAAGAGTGTAAAAGTGTGTTGCCAAAGGTCTTTTAAAGTGGTAACAGGTTCTAACAAATGAAATCCTCTTTAAGCCTGATTTATACTTGGTTGCGTGCCAGTGTCTCGCACCGTAAATAGCCGATCTACAAGCTCACAACGCGCTTGCAGATCGGCTACCTTTTGGTGCGAGATACGAGGTGTAAATCAGATTTTACACGATGCATGTTCAGTGGCTTACACTCAGCTTAAACAGCAAAGGTCCACAAAGTCTGGTCTCAGAGAATCAGGGTGCACACCGTCTGGCTTAATTCCACAGCATGTACAAACCCTGGCACTCAAGGACGATCATTGTGTGAACCAGAGGCCTACTTAATCATCACATTTGGGTAAGATTACAGCAAGTATGACAAGTAAACAATAATATAAAAACATATTTACAATACAGGCAACTAAGAATCAATGAAAGGCGATGATGCGTGAAAATGACACGGGAAAATGCCATGTAACAAATACTCAAAGCAGAAGTTAAGTCTAATTATTACAGTAGTCAGCAGCAGTAACTGGTAACCCTACAACAGTTGTTTGACATTATAGATATCGTGGTGGCAGTTTATACTAAACAGGGAGGGAATGCAGTGGTGTATGTATGTAATGGGCACACTGGCTGGAACAAGTACTACTGCTGAAAGTATCTAACTGGAAGCACAGGAAGTCGAGGGCTACAGGAAGTTCCGGTACTCTAGATAACATGAAGCCTTGTACTTCCTGTTACTTCCGGTTCAACCATTTCAGAAGTAGTTCTTTTTCAGGCTTTATCTCATCAGGAAATGGAGACAAAACTGGGAACAAGGTTAATGGGCCCATTTCATAAAAGGGATTTATCACCCAAAAAAATGTTTTGGAGACATGGATGTGTTTTAGTTTTTATCGCATTCCTAAGCCAATCATTTGACGACCAGCACACCGGTAGACAGCGCTTCCGGTAGGAGACACAAAGGAGACTCTTTGTGTCTCCTACCGGAACCGCTGCCGGTCATCAAATTATTGGTTTAGGAATGCGACAAAAACAAAAAAATATCCATTCATTAAAGTCTCCATCGCGTGACTAATCGATAGAAAAAGTCATTTTGGGGGTGAACTATCCCTTTAAAGCATCTACATGAGGATCTTCATAGTCTATGAAAACGAAGAGATCAATTATGAAAGTGAAGCTAGAAAATGGATGTGAAACTGAACTCATTCTGTTAGATGTAGAATTGGAATTGGAGGACATAAACAAAACTGAGTTTGGTTGAAGTTGGCATTTAGCCATGATGGTAAAAAGAAAGTTCACATTGTGAGCTTTATAGATCTGTTATTCTTGACAAATGTTTGCCTATGACAAGCCCAGAAAAGGTACGCTCGTGTGGGTTCATGTGGTTAAACTACATGGAGGAGGTGTCTTTGGACATGAGCTGCAGACCGTTGGTGACCTGGAAGCGAGCCTCATCTGATATACCGTACTGCTCCAGGGGGTCCTGAGGAAAAAGCACAAAACACAGTGCAGATGTGTACAGATGTTTACAGATGTGTACAGCAGGGGTCTTCAACAGGGGGTCTGGGACCCCCAGGGGGTCCTCAGATTTACTACAGGGGGTCAGCCAAATCTTTGTGTGATATGATTTTTCTTTTTTTTACCTTAACCACTTGAACTCTAGCATCCCTTTTTCTGAGGGTAACGTTAGCCAAAAATAGCAGATCTACAAGCTCACAAAGCCTCGCGCAGCGAGGCTTTGTGAGCTTGTAGATCGGCTATTTTTGGCAAAGAGATATATGTGTAGAGGGGGGAAAAGAGCAGACCAAGTAAACAAAAAAAGTTTAATCTGAAACACAATTTTATACAATATAGAGGGGGTCCCTGCTTCATCTCTCTCTCAGCTAGGGGGTCCTTGGCCTGAAAACGTTGAAGACCCCTGGTGTACAGGGTTAGGAAATCTTCCATTCAATTCAATTCTTCAATTCTGCATCAGGCCAACGCGTTTTTCTTATTTTTCAATTCTTAACTGTTTATATGATGTTCCGCATAGTAGTGTATATCTGTGGGTCATTTAATGTCACTATGAATTGAGTACAAAATGACCCCATTTGAAACAAGCCATTAGGCTTTCGTGAGCTTTTTAATCCCATTTAGTTGACCTTATATTTAAACTGTACTTTCATGTGCTTTTTTTCTGCAAACTTCGATCAATCAATTCGACCAGAGCCTTTAATCAGAGGATAGATGAAAGCTCTGGCTGAAAAAGCATTAGCATTCGCAAATTGGCCTGAAAAAAACATCTGTCAGGATACCACAAGGTGGAGGTAAATGTAAATTCCCATAGAAGGGAGGTGCCATTCACTGCCATTTGTTGATGACATGTATTGTCGTGTTAATTTTATATGCTATGTTGATCAATTGAATACATAGTTATAGGACCATAATGAACAAGACAGTTCTGACTAATAAAGTATTCAATCAGTCAATCAATCAATAAATCAATCAAAAAGCATGATGATGAAGCATAATTAATATATTATTTTTATACTTGGTAGCTGAGCAGCACCCAGAGGAAGTGCATCTGCTCCACATGTAAAATTCTCAGTTCCTCATAGTGAATGTTCAGCCAAGCTTTCATTTAAAGGTTTTGGCTTCTGCTAGGGTAGTTTTAGTCCTGTATAATGACTAATGAGTACTTTTGTAGTTGTGTAGTACTGTTACTGTTAACGGTTTGATTCACTCTGCAGCAGGCAACCCCCATACTATAAACTATATAGTATTATATAGTAAGTACTATATACTTTATAAGCAGTGAATAGAAGCAAGTAACCACCAGATTGCATATATTGTGATTAAATTGTACTGTATTATAAATAGTATAGTTGTGATGGAGCTCACCTTGCCAGTCAGCCGGTGGATTTCAGTACGATAGAATACAAGATTTTTCCTCATAAACTCATAACTGAAAGAGAAAAGAGGACAAACAAACTGATGTAACAAAGCAAGCAATGGTATAGCCCACAATGTTCAAAAAAATACTAGTGTTATTCTCTTCATTAGTATCTCTCTCTGAGTGTACATTTTTAACCAAGTGGACCCAGGTTATGGGTCCATTTGGTTATATTTGTACACTCCCTTCGTCTTATGGCGCATTTGTATTATTTTGAAGAAGAAAAAAATTAAATCATGAAAATAGCTGATCTACAGCAAGTTGTGAGCTTGTAAATGGGTTATTTTCACTATTTAAAAATGTTTTTGAAAATAATCGAAAACGCTTATAAGATTAGTTTATAAAATAAACATTTTCTACTGTTGTTCACTTCTGCCCTGCACTAGAAGGACATTCTAATGCGTGAGGGGGCCGTGATTTTTCCATTACGTTTTTCGTTTAGTTTTAATATATATATATATGTTTTTTTATGTTTATTTTATTTGAAAGTGAAATATCCCTTTAACTCTTTAACTGCCAGAGTAATAGTGTAATAGTGTTACGCTGCTGCCAGCAAAAACGAGTGATTTTATCAACCGCACGGTGATCCCCTCATTACACACACAGGGGTCTCGTAGAATGGGGGAAAAAAGATTATCCGATAGCGGTAATCCGTTCCATAGTTGTGGCAAGTTGAAAATAGCATGTTTTGCCAAAAACATATAGTGTTAAAAAAAAGTACACAGAAGCCGAGATAGAGCATTTTTATGAAATAAGTTAACCAGGGAGTGAAGTGGATGCGAGTGGTTGTGTACCTGGCTTTGATGATGGAGTCGATCCACTCCCCACACTGCTCCTCAGAGTCACACTCAAACAGGTACTTCCTCTCTGCTTCGTCTAGAAACGCTGCAAAGCAATTCAACAAAACATCTTTGATCAACATTGCTTTATTTGTTTTCCACCTGCAAGCAGCTTCAGATAATAAAAGAGATTATGTTTCTCTTAGTTAACCCATTAAGACCTGAGGCCGATTCTACAAAATGTCTTCTAAATCCTAACATAAAAAAAAAAAAAACCTATGTTGCTACATCAGTGGTCCTCAAACTTTTTCATGTCAAGGACCTCCAAAATTATATGTTTTTGGCTGCGGACCCCCATCTGAAAATATTTTGTTCCAGGGACCCCCAGAAGCAAACACTTGAGTTACAAATGTTCACTTGAAAAATATGTATATTCAAAGATTTGCAAAAATGTTCACGATTGCCGGGCTATGCGCTTGTATATTTGCTATTTTTTGAATATCCCAAAGAAATAAAAAAATGACATCAATGCGTTCCCGGTCTTAATGGGTAAAAGACAGCAATTCCTTTTTTTTGTGCAAATAAAGAAACCCTAAAAACTAGAAGAATTCATGTAATAAAAATCAAGCATGATTGTCCAGATAAAAACAGTATAAAAACAAAATGAAATTAATCTCATCTAATGCAGAGAAATGCATATACCTCCCAAGTTCATATACTGCCTAGTAGGGAGATTGTAGTTCAAAAGTCTGACTGGCCTGGGAAAGAAACTGTTAAGCATCGTGTCCTGGCTTGTTGAGCAATGGAATTCCTTGAAGTACTCTACTAACCCACGAAACCCAAATGAATGACCAAATTGCTTAACTTTGGCATCAGCGCTGTGTGAAAGCCTTAACCTTCAAATATTTTAATTCAATGAAGCACTATTAGATGTAACATGCATCACTGGATGATGTATCATTCATCCTTAGCTTTGGATACGAAACACCATATATTAGAAAACATTCAAGATTAGAGTAGAATTTGTTGCTTTTGGTTCCTCAACATTGTAACAGCAATAACAAAGAAATTAGAATAGCAGCGTGGAAGGTGAGTAGAAGGTAACGAAAAACAGCAAAGTATTGTACATTAATCATATAACACACTTTGAGGTGCTTGAAAGGGCTGTGTGCATAGTGCAACCAGTGTGCGTGGTGTGTGTGTGTGTGTGTGTGTGTGTGTGTGTGTGTGTGTGTGTGTGTGTGTGTGTGTGTGTGTGTGTGTGTGTGTGTGTGTGTGTGTGTGTGTGTGTGTGTGTGTGTGTGTGTGTGTGTGTGTGTGTGTGTGTGTGTAAATATTGATGTAGGTGTGTGAGGGGTGCTATGTGCGATTGTGTGTGATTAAAGCTGCCTCTACAAACAGACAGAGAGGCTAACAGGTCGATAGTGTCAGTTGTTCATTACCTGATTGCCTGGTGGATTTAGCTTTGGGGGGCTTACTGCTCTTGGTCTTGGCGTTCAAAGGCCTGATGATCACCTATGGGGGAAGTATAGCTGATAAGCAGCCTACTTCCCTTGGCCTTGTGGATGCGGAACCAGCCGAACCACTTACTGTACTGAAACAGTCTGTGGTTGGTTGGGGTGGCTGGCTAAGATTCTCTGACGATTCTAGTCTTGAGTTCAGGTGTAATGCGGGGTTGTTGTTGTGAGTACCAGACTTTGTTAGAACTGTCAATTTTTACTGCTTGGCAAATACACCAACGCATCCCAGATGTGGCTCAAACAAGGGATTACATTTGTTCTCCTGCTATGCCACAAACTGTGGAACGCCCTACCAACAGTCGTAAAGGAGTGTAAATCCCTACTCTCCTTCAAAACCGCTCTAAAAGAGCACTTACAGGTGGCTGCAATTTGAAACTGGGCCCTGCAAAAGTCTAAGCCTACCCCCCAAATTGTATATTTGTCTGTCATTAAATGTTTCGATGAATTGAGTACAAAGGACCCCCATGGAAACAAGCCATAGGCTTTCTTGGGTTTAAAATCCTCTCAACAGACCTTGTATTGAATTGTACTGTACTGTACTTAATAAAGTATTCAATCAATCAATCAAGCATTGCAGATTATCATCACAAGCAGACTGAACAGACCTGCTTAGCCCATTAAAACCGGGAAAACATCTGTGTCATTTTAGATTTTAGTGTTGGCTATTCAAAAATAGCAGATCTGCAAGCTGCTATTTTCTTTTTTAACATTTTTGAAAACTCTTGAAAGTATGAGGACTACTCATTTAGAAGGCATTTGTAGAATTTGTTGAGTACACAAAGCATCATTCACATCAAATGTGCTCACTCATCATACTTGACCTGATTATTTCTTTTAACTCAATCACTAAATGAGAAACCACCCGTCAGTCAGTCAGTGTTGTGTGAGAAATGTAAAGGCATCTGTGAGGAGGAATGACTCACCGATGGAGAAGGCCTGACTGTCCTCTCTCTCAACACGACACTGTTCCAGCAGCAACGCTCCTATTGGCTGGAACATGGAAAATTAAATGAACGTGTGTAATTTACACAAGCAACCTTAATACGACATCAAGAGACCAAGTGGATAGTACTGGATACATAAATGTATTTTATTTATTATGTGTTATGTCTTTATTATGTTTGATATATATTGTACTGATTTGATTTAGATTTTTATTAAGCAACAAGCTAGTCTTCCTGGTGTCCACATAAAACACACACACACACACACACACACACACACACACACACACACACACACACACACACACACACACACACACACACACACACACACACACACACACACACACACACACACACACACACACACACACACACACACACACACACAGGCTACAGTTGCAAATACAAAATTATTGTTACAAATTTACATATTGAAACTAACAAATAAGATAGCCAAGAAAAGAACAGGAAACAAAGACAAAACAAAAAAACATTACAGTGAATCTTAAATTTAGATGGATTACCTGGGAACTGTGTTTATTGCGTTGTGCTTGAAATGTTGTGAATTAACCTGAACTGAACTTTATCAATACATCAATACATGAACGGCAACCTATTGTGTCTGTGCAAATTATTGTGTGTGTGTGTTACGGTGTGAATTAATAGGGTGTGTAGGGAAGAGTGTGGTGCTAACCACAAACACTTCTATGCGCAGCATTATGTAGTGGTTACTGGTTAAGACATTTTGTCATTTTGTCAGGTGAAACGCCTGGCTGGAACCCCAGACTATTTTGGATTCGGCCAAACCGTTTGGTTATTACTATTTTTACTAAGTTAATTTACTGTAAATGCAGCAAAGGTTTCGAGGCAGGTTGATGTACGATAAAGATGTAGCCTGTATGTATAAAACTGTGTACTGTAGCAGTCATTTTCAACCTTTTCAATTTCAAGGACCCCCATATTGATTATATACATAATATTATGCCAAGGACCACCATTTGATATGATTTATTCTATCTCTATGACTGTAATTTAAGAACATTTTAAAAGTTGATTGTTGATGATTTTGTCTGACGTGATATATTCATTTGGTCCAGAGATAAGAGACTCTGATCAAAGTAGCCATACGTTCTCTAGTTGTAATTACTTGTACAATGTGTACATGCAACAATGGTGAAGACTGACTATCAATAATTGAGCTAGTGGGGACCCCCTGGAACCTCCTCAAGGACCCCTGGGGGTCCCTGGACCGGCTCACAGTGAGAACCACTGCAGTGCAGTGTGTACCAGTGGTGTGTTCTAGTTTTCTTCGGAGGGCATACCATAATTATTCCCTACCACGCGGCACGGCACGCGTATGTACGTGTGCGCGTGGTCACCGAATGAAATAACCGCTCTATTGTTAAGTAGTTAATGTGTGGATTACTTCAAAACTCCAGCGGCCAGCGGTCATTATCACCTCAAGACAATAGTCGCACATAACATAAGCCCTCACCTCAGACGCCACATTATCACATGAAAAAGGCTATGTTGAACTGAAGTTTACATTCTTGCTGCCCCCAGCCCCTCCTCCTGCATATCAGATACATTTTCTCTGACGTTTTTTGGATGGCAACGCTTGGCTAAGAACATTTTCTGCAGGTCACACTACGTATATAGGGTAACACGGTAGAACACTGGATGGAGATAACATTCAACGACCTTGTTGCACAGACTTAAACCTATAGTTTACACTGTATCAGACTCACAGCTCTGGGCATATTATGTACCCGCCTAATCAAAGCTGTGGGACGTCACATTAATGACATGGTGCGAGCTCCTACAAATTTCAGGAGGTACGAGCCAAGTGGCTCACAGCCTGCGAGATGTTTCCAAAATACATCCACGAGCCAAAAGAAATGTGCCTCACAGTCACAACAAGGCTTGCCTTACAGTCTTATGCTGCGTTCACACTGACAGCTACAGAGATACAGTACAGGCTACTATTCATTTTCAATGGAGGTCAGTGACATGAAGATACAAAGATACACACATCTGACATTTGTAGCTGCTACAAAAGCTACAACAGCTACAAAGATACAACAAAGTTGAGCTGTAGTAAGTTCAGCTACAAAGACACAAAGCTGCTAATATGCTGTGTATCCAGTGGTGGAAAAAGTACTCAAATATTTTACTTAAGTAAAAGTATCGATACTGCACTGTAAAAGTACTCTGTTACAAGTAAAAGTCCGGAATTCTAAATTTACTTGAGTAATGGTACAGAAGTATTGGCATCAAAATGTACTTAAAGTACCAAAAGTAAAAGTACAAAAATGATTGAAAATAGCCGATCTACAAGCTCACAACGCGTCGCAAAGCGACGCGTTGTGAGCTTGTAGATCTGCTATTTTCAAATAGCCTATGTATAAAATAGGGCTAAAGTGGTTAATGTATGTTTCGTAATATCATAATTTATATCTGAAAAGTAACTAGTAACTAAAGTTTTCAAGTAATTGTAGTGGAGTAAAAGTACAATATTTGCCTCTGAGATGTAGTGGAGTAGAAGTAAAAGTATTGGAAATTGGAAATACTCAAGTAAAGTACAAATATCTCAAAATTGTACTTAAGTACAGTACTTAAGTAAATGTACTTAGTTACTTTCCACCACTGTGTGTATCTTTTATATCTTATGTATCTGCCAGTGTGAACGTGGCATAAAGAAGAAGACACCCCCCCCCCCCCCTGTGAGACTGACAGAAAATCTGGCTCACAGGGTGTTGTCTTACAGTGTAAGACGTACACCGTATAAATTAGCCCATTCAATCCGGGAAACGCATCTGTGTCATTGTAGATTTGAGCCATAACCATTATTTTATACTTTGGCTATTGAAAAATAGCAGATCTGCAAGCTCATAGCTTGCAGATTTGCATTTTTAACTCAAATCTTTGCTTCTTGGGGGATTCTACAAATGTCTTCTAAACAGTTTTCTTTGAAAAAGAAAACGTATGTTGCTATAATATCAGTGGTTATCAAAACTCTTTCATGCCAAGGACCACCCAAAATTATATGTATTTGGCGCGCGGACCCCCATCTCAAAATATGTTGTTCCAGGGACCCCCAGAAGCAAAGATTTTAGTAAAGAAAATTCTTGTAAAAATAGCACATCTACAAGCTCACGCTATGAGCTTGTATATCTGCTATTTTTGAATAGCCAAAGAAATCTAAAATGACACAGATGCGTTCCCGGATCGAATGGGTTAGTCTTCATGCACGCTGCTGCTGTGTGTGAGAGAGAGAGAGAGAGAGAGAGACAGAGAGAGAGAGAGAGAGAGAGAGAGACACACAGAGAGAGAGAGAGACAGAGAGAGAGAGAGAGAGAGAGAGAGAGACACACACAGAGAGAGAGAGAGACACCAGCAGTGTGGTTCGTTGCATTACCTCTTCCTCGTCTGTCCGGAAATAGAAGAGGAAATTGACCACCAGCTTCACCAGTCTCTTCTTGACAACTGTGAACATAAAACACGCACACACGCACGCACGCACGCACGCACACACACACACACACACACACACACACACACACACACACACACACACACACACACACACACACACACACACACACACACACACACACACACACACACACACACACACACAGGGTTAGGAAACAGACTCCCTAGGCCATCAACAACAACACAGATATTAGTGGACAAACTGCTTGTGCCACATGGCATGTCGTTCCGTTACACAGCTGAGTAGTCTGGTGGAAAACGTGTCATTCGATCCCGTCACCCATTCATTCAGGTGAATTACAATGAAAGTATTATATGCCGCTCAGACTAGAGCAAGAAGAAGCGGAAGTGGAGAGTGAGTGAGAGATAAAAGCAGCGTGTAAGTTAAAGCTGCACTATGTAACTTTCCTCTTCTACCCCGGATTTGAACCCGGTTTCCTGCTTAAGTGCAGAATTCTTTTAACCATTGAGCTAATAGAGCCTGCCTGCTCGCTCAGGGGATAAATTATTTTTTTGTCAGATCCTGTGTCTAGGAGAGACATGACATTTTAGCCTGGCATGGCCAGACTAATATCACTGCGTAGATATGAATAATTAATTAATTATTAACTAATCTTCAAAGGGCAATTTTTTTTTGTCTGGACCCAGGCTAATGACCTTTGACACAATCTAATTGTCTCAATAGAAAAGCAGGGGGACAAAACACAACCACACCAATTGTATACGTTATATTGAATTAACATACTCTACCATACAGATTGTACGTTATATTGTATTAACATACTCTACTATACAGATTGTAAATTATATTGTATTAACATACTCTACCATACAGATTGGACAAAACTACATTTTATTCATTAAAAAGTGACATAGTGAGGCTTTAACATCATAGTAAGTGCAACAGCTTTCTGAGTATGTCAGTATATATTTGTTTTAATCATCAGTTTGTTTATCGATTTGTAACTCTGAGAGCCTACATATGGAAGCAAATGGACCCTGTGTAGGCTCTCAGACTTACATTGACTGTGTATAGATAGAGATAGAAAGATATATACTTAATCCCAAAGGAAATGTGTTCTGTTCCTGCTACAACTCCAGTTGCCATACATTCATACAGATTTGTAAGTAAAAGCAGCATTATTTATGAATATATAAAACACATTACATCAATAGAAATAGAATGCAGTGGACAAACTATAAGTTATAAAAAGTTTTTTTATAAAAAAAGTGTATATGGATGTGAGAGGGTGCAGAAAGTTACCATCTCCTTTCTTGGGACCTCTCATGCCCAGCTCTGCTGCCCTCTCTGAGGGCTGTCTGCTCAGATGGACCAGCTCCTTCTCATTGAACCTCATCCTGATGGTCTGGATGATGATCCACTGACAGTAACTGACGACAACACAACACACCTTCCTTCACTGCCTCCCTAGCAGCCTACCTGTACCAGCTGTCCTCCAGGGGCAGCAGCAGTACTGCCAGTGTTGAACACATGATAATAGAATAAAAGCCTAAATGCTTGGTTCGATGATGATGATCACCATGTACCCGATGCTCTCTGTGGAAGCTTTAAATCATGTGAAGAACATGGAGGTCGTGGTGATCTGATATAAAAGTGAAACAGAGCAGAACAGGACACTCCTCCCCTGGCCGCCGTGATGACACTCCTTTCCTTTTTCACAAGCAAGCACAGGCTGGTTTGGTTTCTAGTACGGCAAGCGTTGGGGGACAATCTGAGCTCACCGGCGCTAGCCATGGATCACACGACGGTCGTCCGTCACGGATGAACTTCAACCTGGTGTTTGCACCTTTTCTCTTTATAACCGTATATCTACGTAAACTTTAAAAATTCAAATATAAAGTGCTTCCTTTATGGCCACGGATGTTATAATTATGTACGGGTTCTTAAAAGTACCCGTATGTTCCGTATTGTTCAATAAAAAGCATTTTAATCCGATTGGTGGCAATCTTTTTCGGGTTTCAGCCTTTCGCTTTCAACTACGTGACCCTATCGGCTGGGAGGTGCATTGCATTCTGATACATTATAACTCTATGAGACAATGGCCACCAATCGGATTAAAATGCTTTTTTATTGAACAATGCGGAAGATACGGGTACTTTTGAGAGACCGAACACAATTGTAACATCCATGGCCATGGGCTAAGCACTTTATATTTGAAATCAAAACGTTTATGTAGATTTACGGACTAAAAAGTAAGAAATTGCAAACACCAGGTTGAAGTTAATTTCAGGGCTAAGCTCACCGCTAGCATCACCGGGTTTTTTGGTTTGTTGCGCTACCTGTGGGAAGAAAGCCTGGTTCTGGTGGCTATTTGCTGTTCAAGTGCTCATATCCGGTTAAAAGCCCGCCTACTGAATCCGGTAATATCCACATACACATAGATGAAAACACATGGGTTGTTTCCGTATCCGCTTTGGACCGGATATGTAAACTATAAAACCAAACTGATCTTAACGACCGAACCTCACTGGCACCAGTCTTTCCAACGCGGAGTGTCAATAAAGTTTTACAAAGGCGACTCTACGCATGCGCGCACTTTGTAAACGGCGTGATCAGGACGTAGAGTTGGTGAGTGTTGTGTGTTTCTGTCTGCTTTTAACGTTGATATGTCATTATTTATCATGTTTTAAACACGTACGTTACATCTAACTAATTTAGTTGTTCTTATAGATGACACTAGACCAGTCAGGTGATCTATAAACGTTTATTATGAAGGTTACCCGCAGTTAGCTTAGCATTTAGCTCAGTAGTGGTTCATTCACAAAGCCTGATAATGGAACATTATTATAACCTGCTGTAGTTTGTTATAGACCTCATGAATGTTCATGATCACAACTGAAGTATTTTTAAAAATATATATTTGTATTTCTGTTTATGGGAGAGAAGAACAGGTATAAGGCACACACAAAGACAATAAAAATAAACCATTGATTGATATTCGAAATCTGCCACTGGCTAAGGCACAAGAAGGCAAAAAAACAACTTATTTACACCAATCCAACTCATAAACATGCATATGTTTTTTAAAGATTATTATACAACAAAAGTCTTCATTACAGTCATTACTTAGATCAGTGTTTTTCAACCTTTTTTTTGCGTCAAGGACCCCCACATTGACACATATTAGCCCAGGGACCCCCATTTGAAAAGATATGCCAGGGACCCAACCATTTTGATTCCTTGGGGGTCCCAATCTACACTGTATCATCATCACCAGTGTTCATTTAACTCTGAGAGTGTAGAAATGTACACTCTCAGAGTTACAGACACGTAAGGGTGAATTTCGTTCCTAACTATTAATTTGTCTGGGGACCCCCTGGAACCCCCTCAAGGACCACTGGTGGTCCCCGGACCACTGGTTGAGAACCACTGACTTAGATAGAACTCATTATCTTGTTATCAGAACTAAACTCTGCATTACAGTCATTATTATAATGTGCTGTAGTTTGATAGAACTCATGAATGTTATGAAGACTAAACTCTACATTACAGTCATTATTACACAGAGATGAACAGAGACCCATCAACATGTAAAACTTTGACGTGGCTCATTTGGAAGTCTTCAGAAAGATAGAAATACGATTTGTTTATCGAGTTATATTTGTCACTTTAAAATCCCTCTGTAATCCCCAATAACACTGCACTTAGAAATGGATATTAAACACAAAAACTGTTGTGGTAAATGGTGCATTTATATGGGGTGCATTTATATAGCGCTTCTATCCGAAGCGCTTTACATTGATTGTGCCATTAACCCATTCACACACACATTCATACACCGATGGCGGAGGAAACCATGCAAGGCACCAACCTGCTCATCGGGAGCAATTAGGGGTTCAGCGTCTTGCTCAAGGACACTTCGACACTAACTCTAGGGGAGCGCCCCAGCCCGTGATCGAACTGGGAACCTTGCGGTTTTCCAGTTCACTCTACCCGGCCACTCTACCCCTGAGCCACTGCCGCCCCATAAACCACTGTGCATAAACCACTTCTCTTCTTCAAAATACATTCAAAAGACTCGAGCGTTACATGATATAGCCTACTGTAGGTCCTTTATACGACAAGTAAGCCAATACAAGTAATTACATTTTTAAGCATCAAAAGGTCATCAATAAGTTACTCATGGATTCAGTTCTGATGTGCTCTTTATTATCTAATCCAACATGTTTCTAATAGTAACTAAGTTCTACCATATGTTCTTTATTCTTTCCCTCAGGAACATAAGAGGAGAAGAAGGTCTGATCATTGCTGCTGTCCAGTGGTGACTGGTCGTGCGTGTGTGTGTTGAAGTAATCCACCTCTTCAAAGATGGATTTCCAACATCGAGCTGGCGGGAAGACGGGGAGCGGAGGTGTGGCGTCTGCCTCGGAGAGTAACCGCGACAGACGGGAGCGGTTACGGCAGCTGGCCCTGGAGACCATCGACATCAATAAGGACCCCTACTTCATGAAGAACCACCTGGGCTCCTACGAGTGCAAACTGTGTCTGACGCTTCACAACAACGAGGTGAGGAGGCACAAATTAATGCCTGATACAGTGAGGTGACGATTCACAAATTAATGACCATTACAGCCTTATGTACGTATGTATACTGTAATTCAGGCTTAATACTTGCATCTTCACTTTTTTTTTTACCTTTATTTATGTATATGCAGGGTAGCAACCAATTGTCTTTGAATTGAGTGTGATTTTTGCCCTGTCTTGCAAACTAAAATGTCCATGTTTTTTTTGTTCCCTCTCAATTTCAGGGCAGCTACTTAGCGCACACGCAAGGAAAGAAACATCAGACAAACTTGTAAGTTCTACGTTTTTATATTATATAATATATTTATGTGGTTAAAAAGGTGTGTGTCTGACCTGTTAGGCTAGCTCACACACTGTGCTCTTTGACTGTTGCTTTCAGAGCGAGGAGAGCAGCCAAAGAGGCCAAAGAAGCTCCCGCTCAGCCCGCTCCAGAGAAGGTCAAGGTCGAGGTCAAGAAATTTGTGAAGATCGGCCGACCGGGATACAAAGGTAAACAAGCGCCGGACGAGAATAAATAAATCTTGAATGAAATGAATGAATGGGTGATCCTTGTCATGAAAAAAGTTTGAGAACCACTGATATTATAGCAAACATAAGTTTTTCAAAGAAACTGTTAATAGGATTGTACTGTTAATAGGCACTATTGAGCCAGTTTGTATGCATGTTATCTCCTGGTTCTGAGTGGAAAAAGTTGGGGGGGGAAATAGAAAAAAAAATAGAAAAAATAATTATAAATCTATTTTTTCTAAGTTGGAACTGAAAATCGGGAGGGATTGTACTGCTAGTGACATCACTTTCGGGGCCAAATCAGTTTGGCCTGTTAAAACCCCAGATATGCTGTGAAAGCCTGAGTGCTCAAACTGGGGTATTCTTTGGGATAGAAGAGAGGTAGGGGAGACCAAAAACACACAAAAAAGAAGGAAAAGTTAAAATTCATGGCTTTAAAAGACATTTGTAGAAAATTTGAACATTGTGGATCATGATCGTGGACGGGTCATCTTTTAATAAAGATTTGCACTCATTTTCCACTACTTTTCAAAACAAATAGCAGATGTACAAGCTCAAAATAATTGTTATGCACAATGGGGTACTTCAGTGGGGAGTTCCAATGTTATAATGAAAGTTTTTTAAAGTTTATAACCGTGTATCTCTCTTCTCCTTTAGTCACCAAACAGAGAGACTCAGAGACCGGCCAACAGTCTCTACTATTTCAGGTTAGTGTGTTGTGTTTGACACAAACAAAACAAAATGATGAATATACAGAATATGGAGATTAGATGTTTCTGCCCGACAGCAACGATATCCTAGTTGATTTCCCTCCTCTTCATCAGATCGACTACCCAGAGATAGCGGAGGGCATTGGACCCAGGCATCGCTTCATGTCTGCCTATGAGCAGCGCATCGAGCCCCCGGATCGCCGTTGGCAGTACCTGCTGCTGGCTGCCGAGCCCTACGAGACCATCGCTTTCAAGGTGCACGAGAGCTATACGCTTTTTATTAGCTCATTTTAACATGCCATCCTTGGTTTTGGCCATGTCATTATAGGCAAAAATTGGAGATTTACAAGCTCACAACACGCTGCACTGCGGAGCATAGAGAGCTTGCAGATCTGCTATTTTCTTCAAAGGTTTTCCCCAGAATATGGATGCTGTGGTTTTAAGTGGTTAAGCGTCCATAATATATGTCAATGCAAGTAATAGATTTCTCTCCACTGGGAAGAGGTATTGACTGTATCCCTCCTACTGTGTGTTTGTGGCGCTGACGGCACATTCTGTTCTTTCAGGTTCCCAGCAGAGAAATTGATAAAGCTGAGAATCGCTTCTGGACCCACTGGAACAAAGAGACAAAACAGGTACAGTGAAGCCATTAGTGTTTCCCACAGGTTGGAAATGTACTTAGTATATCACTCTTGTCTGTAACACCAATTCATACTAAAATAAAATATAAGAAGCTAAAACACTCACATTCATACGTGCATCAAGATCTGCTGTACCTATTCCACTGTGATGCTATTCATTTCTTTAATCAGTCGTCATGTCTTTAAAAGTAGAAAACAAAAACAATCTCCATGAATTCAAGGCTTCATGGGGTGTGTAATTGATAGAAAATAAGTCATGTTTGGGGTGAACTACTTCTTTAAAGGACGACTTCACCGATTTTCAACCTATCTATCCATATAATAGGTCCTCACTAATACTCATGATAAAATGGTACCATTTTTTTCTACTCGGTCTGTGTCTCAGAGGAGAGCTGTGGACAGTTCAGAGTCCCGTCTACCAGTGACATCATCAATGGGGAATCCAAGCTAATAGAAACTGCAGGCTTTCTATTCCTGGAAAGTTGCAATGCAATAAAAGAAGCCATTGTTCTCGTGTTAATAAAAATCTAAATAAGAAATGTGAAATCTTGTTGGAAAAAAAAATCATGCCTAACGATGATGTCACTGGTAGACGGGTTTCTGGACTGTCCACAGCCCTCCTATGAGACACAGACCAAGTAGGAAAAATGGAACCATGTTATCATGAGTATTAGTGAGGACCAATTTTATGAAGATAGGTTGAAAATCGGTGAAGTCGTCCTTTAACAGTTACACTGCTCTGTTGTAACCTCTTCTCCTGTATCGTTTGCCTGGCAGTTCTTCCTGCAGTTCCATTTCAAAATGGAGAAGGCCGGCGTTCCCCAGAACAGCGGTCCTCCTCCTCAGATAGGGGTGAAGCGACCCCCTCCTCTCATGGGCGGCATGGGGCCCCGCCCGCCCAACGAGCCCATGCCCCCTCCCCCTCCGGGAGGCATGCCCCCGCTGCCCCCGGGCGCTCCGGGAGGTCCTCAGATGCCCCCTCCTCAGATGCCGCCTCAGATGCCCCCGATGCCCATGAGACCACCGCCTCCAGACGGCCTCCACCATAATCATTGATCTACTCTTATTCTTATTGATGATATTATCTGATCTAGTTGTCCATATTCAGCGGACTTGGTGCATTTTTGTTTCTGTTTTACCGGTCATATTTTTTATGTCTATAGTAAAGTCTATAGCGCCTCTGTGATATATAGAAAAAATCAGTATCAATTCAGCTATTCCTGTTTTTGTACAAAATTTGAACAACGTATTAAGATGGGTCATCTTTTAATATTCATTTTTGTAATTAAAATGTGAAGAAACGTTTTCTTGACTCATTACATGTTTCATAGATACAAGTCATGTTATCAGATAATGATCTGGCCATCATGCTGCGTCGACCAACATGGTCAGCGGTGGAACAGGGGCTCAACCAGGACATGGGCATCTTGGCTGCCTACCTTCGCAAGTGGCGTTTGCAGCTCAGTACTGGGAAGACTGTGTCTGCCACATACCACCTGTGCAACAGAGAGGCCAAAAGGGAACTGACGGTGTCCGTCGACAACAAGCGCCTGGAGCACCAACTAGCCCCCAAGTACCTCGGTGTGCGGCTGGACAGGACACTGTCCTACAAACAGCACCTTGAGGAAGTGAGAGCCAAAGTGACAGCAAGGGTCTCGCTTATCCGCCGCCTCGCTGGCACAACCTGGGGTGCCTCCGCCAGGACTCTACGAATCTCCACACAAGCACTGGTGTTCTCTGCTGCCGAATACTGCGCCCCAGTCTGGAGTAGAATCCCACATGTGAAGAAGGTTGATCCTATCATCAACAATGCCCTTCGGATCATAACTGGCTGCTTGAAGCCCACCCCCGTGTCCTACCTGCCAGTCCTAGCGGGAATTGCTCCGGCCGGTCTCCGACGAGAGGCCGCTATCCTCGCACTTGCAAGGAAAGCCCAAGAACATGACTGGCATATCCTGCACGATACAACAACTAAGGCAGCGTCCCCAAGCAGACTCAAGTCCCGTCACCCCTACAACAGGACAGCACAAGAGATGCTTGGTTCCATCCCTGAGGACCTGTCTACAAGGGCATGGCTAGCAACTTCCTGGAAGCAGGAATGGGAGTCGGCTGAACCCACACGTCTGCACCATCACATCCCAGACCCGGGAGATGGAGTTGAAGGAGAACATCTACCACGCCGGCATTGGACCCTGCTGAACCGCCTCCGTACTGGGGTTGGTCGCTTCAAATCGTCCATGAAGGAGTGGGGCCTGGCAGACAGCGCAGTATGCGAGTGTGGCGAGCCTGAGCAGACTGCCGAACATATAATCACCACCTGTCCTCTGTACAGACCTCCTTCAGAGGCTGGCCTCTTCCAAGTGGGACCAGAGACGAGAGCGTGGCTCTGTGACACTGAGCTGGACATATGACGACGATACACGAAAGAAGATGTTATCAGACAAGTGATGTCACAACTTTTAAACGGAGAGCTTTATTGATGTATTTGTTAGATTTCACAGTGACAGAAACCTGATGTTAAGAATGTAAGGCCTTCACAAGAGTTATTTAATAAGTATATAAGCAAACATTATTGACATGTTATTGGTTTAGGGATAAAAGACCAGAAAGTTTAAGAGACCAAGTTTTATACAAGATTTTATAGCTGTAATCTGTAACGTTGATGTCCTATCTGGGATTCGAGCCCTGGTCTCTCTCACAAGTGTCAACATTTCTTCTGCTGAGTTAAGACTAAAAGCTTGTTTGGGCTGGGGAGAGGGAGATATTACACTTTTTATGCTTCATATAATACCGGGCCCGTTGTCAACCGCTAGTGGTCCTACCTGACCAATAAAAGAGCAGGGATTCCACCACCAACCACCTCAGTTTGTTATATTGTGTGAACATACTTGGCCATGCAGAATAAGGTTTTATTCCCTTAAAAATAATTATGGATTGCAGCTTTATTTTCTGAAATATAGTCAGATAATCCCAATCCTGATTTTAGATCATTGTAGGACATTTCAGAACATAAGCTTAAAAAACAATTTCAGTGCCGTCGGTGCACTAATCTTAAAACAGACAAATTGCTAAATTGGCACTTGTTCAATACATCTGTAAACGTCTCAACTAAGGCCGGGCCGTTAACGCCGTTAACGGGCTAAGTTAACGCGGACTCTTATCGTGCGATAAAAAAAATTACCGCCGTTAATCTATTCTCAAAGTTGGGTCTGGGAGACAAAACATTAGCTGATGTAGCTGGGCGAATTACTCTGTGTCTGTGTGTGACTGCAATGCGTGTGTGTGCGTGTGTGAGTGTGTGTGTGTGTGTGTGTGTGTGTGTGGGGGGGGGGGAATAGGTGTCGGGTTTCACATGGTCAGACGTGCGCACTGCCTCTCATTCATTTCACTCAGACAGAGAGAGGAGGAGCGTGTTGCTCCACTCGTTAATTCATTTGCTTCAGGTCTGTAAGCCCAGCGCAGCTTATTAAAGTGGTCATTGGACAAAAGCAGAGCCTCCGCTACCGTGTTGATGAACAAACATAGCAGTAGTTGGGCGCTGTTTGGTAATACTTGTTGCGTGAGCATGCTAATGAGTGCTACATGCTAACAACAACAAACACATGTATGCTATTAAGCGTGCGGGTGCACGCACACACACACACACACACACACACACACACACACACACACACACACACACACACACACACACACACACACACACACACAGTGTAGGACAGTGGTTCTAAAAGTGGGTCCTTATATGGGTCTGTAACTCTGAGTGTGTAACACTGAGTGTACAAACCAAATGGACCCTTATGGGTCTGTAAATTCAGTGTCCAAATGGAACCAATTGTTCACAATTTTCAATGATAGGCCTACTGGAGAAACTTTTCAATAGCAGACTAGATTCTTTTTTTGGAAAAATGTAATGTAGCCTACTCTCAGAGAGTCAATATGGTTTTAGAACTAACAGATCAACATCTCAGGCATTGATGGAATCCATTGAAAGAAGCACAGTTGCAATTGGAATATTAATTTACCCCAAAAAAGCTTTTGACACTATCTATCACACCATATTAATAAACAAACTGGAGAAAATTGGTATTAGAGGCATTGCAGTAGACTGGATTAAAACAAAGTTATTTGGACAGACGTCAACAGTTTGTGAAGCTGGGCAAATACAGCTCAAATCATTTGGGCGTCTCCCAGGGGTCAGTATTGGGACTCAAACTTTTGATTCAATTATTCAATATCAATGATATTTGCCAAGTTTCTTTCTAAGCTGCTGTCACTGGTACTTTTTGCAGTTGACACATATGTTTTTTGCTCTGGGGATTATCCAGATGATAATATAAAATAATTTGGAATAAACAGGGATTGCTTTTTCAAATGCAGTGTTTACACATGTTTTTCAGACTGGATAAAACTGTTTTTTTTATCGATCATATCGACATCGGTTATATCGGTTATCGGTCATAACAGCAATATATCATATCGGATATCGATATCGGCCAAAATCCCATCGGTGCATCCCTAGAACACACATATTTTGAATGCCTTCGGCAGACTTCAAATGAGCCATTTTAATCTAGATTAATCTAGATTAACTCCAGGATTGCAGATAGATTAATCTAGATTAAAAAAATTTATCTATATGCCCACCTCTAGTCTCAACACAGACACAGAGTGCACATTTCATTAAGTATTCATGTCATCTTAAAAGTTCATAAATGGGCTGGGTCTCCAATGTTATTTTAATCATTAAAACTTTGCCACCATCTTGCAAAGCAATGAAGTGTCACTGCTCATGTTTCTACTAATTATACTTCTGTCCTGGGATATTTTTTGCTGTTTGAAAAGCAATAAGTTCGAACACGAATATCTAATAATACGAATATTCTAGTAGGTACCAGGCCAGCTACACAGGAGAATCTTCAGTGTTATTTTATCGATTTCTAAGTCAGAGTTACAAAAGGACCCTTACAGGTCCACTTTGTTCCATTTGTTCACTCTGTAAAATCAACATTTAAAAAGAAAAAAATGCTTCGGTATCTTTTTTCTTCTGCTGCATTTTCTTCTTCTTGGGTTTCATCACCTGTTCTTCCTTCTCCCCTTCCTCCTTCTCCTCTTCCTCCTTTTCCTCTTCCTCCTTCTCCTCTTCCTCCTTCTCCTCTTCTTCCTCTGCCTTCTCCTCTTCCTCATTTTCCCCCTCCTCTTCGTGTTCTTTTGGTTTTTTCCTCTCTTTAATTTTCTCCTTCCCGTCCTTTAATTTGCCGTGTTTCGGGGGTGTTTTTTTGTCAGCTCTCTGTCTGTTTTTGACCACTCTTGATGCTCCTTTCTTTGACTTCCCTCTTTTGGCTGCTCCACCACCATCCTCATCATCATCACACTCATCTTCGTCACAGTCGTCATCGTCATCGAAGTCTGGCCACCAAAGCTGAATGACGTCCCATAGAGAGGACTCGGGCTGCATGGCACAACATGACAGGAATATTACAATATTACAATTATATTATATATATGGGTCTTCAACTCTTCAACCTTAGAGCAACTACAGGGGGAGTGAACACTTCAACCCTAGCATCCCTATACTGGGAAGGGTTAGCTGAAAATAGCAGATCTACAAACTGAAAAATAGCAGACCTACAAGCTCACAACGTGTCGTGCTGCGACACGTTGTGAGCTTGTAGATCGGCTATTTTCGGCAAAAACATTTGGTGTAGAGGGGGGAAAAGAGCAGACCAAGTACTGAGTAAATACACATGAACAAAATACATTAATTTTACACAGCACTGACAAACAAGTCTATGAAGGTATCTATGAAAAAGTTTAATATGCAACACAAATGTATTTAATATGTAGAGAGGGTTCCTGCTTCAACTCTATGGGACATTCTCTTTAACTACATTTTGATGCCAAGACTTTAGTACTTTTACTTTTAGTACTTTTTCTACCACTGGTTAAATGTTAGGGTTTAAGCGCAACCTGGGCGACACACCAATGAAAGAGGGAGTCACGGTTTACCAGGCTAGAGCATTGGTTCTCAAAGTGGGGTCCGGGGACCCCCAGGGGTCCTCGAGGGAGTTCCAGGGGGTCCATAGCTAAATGATAGATGGTTATAGGAACCAGATGGACCGTTATGGGTCTGTAACTCTGAGTGTACAAATGGATGTTCCATTTGTGCACTCTCAGAGTTAAATTAACTTTGATTTTACAATATAAATTGGGGTCCCAGAGATAGACATGTCATTAAATGGGGGTCCGTAGCCTAATGCATGTCAAACTGGGGGTCCTTGAAATCAAAATGGTTGAGAATCACTGCTAGAGCCGTACACATCTTCTATTATGGGGGTCCCTGGCATATCTTTTCAAATGAGGGGGGGGGGTCTGCGGGCTAATAAGTGTCAATTTGGGGGTCCTTGACATGAAAAAGTTTGAGAACCACACTTGGCTAGAGGGCAAACTCATCTCAAGCATAGAGGATCTCAAGGCCTTTTTAGTCCAGGTGAAACCACGCCCCCTTGTGGCTCGTGCGTCTCGTGCGCTCGCGCCTCTTTTCCCACAACGTCACAGAGTAGAGTAGACATCATGGGTGTGTCTGTTTGTTCTCTAAAAACATGTTCTGAGTCTATTTATCTCTTTATTATGTTTAGGGGAAAGAGCTGTGTATCCGTCCTGTAAAATACCGAATCGCCTTTTAATTGACAATTAGGACGTAAAGACCTACAGCTGTAACAGAAATAGAATGAACAGGTTAGTTCTTGGCTGGAGAGAGACTAGGCCTACTTCTTTAATTGCTCAGAGGGATTAGAAGGTGCGTCATGGCCTTTGTCTACATTACACATAAAGTAAGTGCCGCCATTAAAGCTTATTTTCAGCCTTTAAACTGATAATTGTGTGTATGTTGTCGTCGTGTTGTCGTCTCGGTCTCTCTCTCTGTTTCTCTCTCTCTCTCTCTCTCTCTCTCTCTCTCCCTCTCTCTCTGTGTTTCACTTGTTTGTTAAGTGTCCCAGACTAGGCAGTGACTTTGCAGAGAGGGGATAGCTAGGCAACTGTAGGAGATGTTTTCTCTTTAAAGTTTTATTTTTGGTCCAAAATACAGCAGCAGGAGAAGACCTGTTGTAACATTGGTCAATGTTGTGTGTGTGTGTGTGTGTGTGTGTGTGTGTGTGTGTGGGACAGGAATGAAGTTGGCCATCTGGAAGACCAGGAGGAACCAGGTTCAGGGGCTGGGATCAGTTGAGCATCCCTTTTTGATGGCAAAGGCGATATTGGCAGCTCGCATCAAAACAGAGAACGCCTACTACAGCCTGTTGAGGGACATTGGGGGGTTTGGACAGGTGTGGTGTGTAGGTGTCTCTCTCTCTCTCTCCCTCCCTCACTCTTGTGTGTTCAAGTTTCTTTATTAGGATAAACCTAGCTCTGGTCCATAGCCTTAGAAGGAGTTCTCCTAACATAATGGACCAGAGCTAGGATAAACCCCTTGAGATGTAGCTACTCTCTGGTTTTCGAGGGGTCAGCCTACTGGATTGATATTGAGTTTTATACTTTGTCTATTTTAGAATAATTAATTTGAAATTAATAATTTGAAATGGGGTCCATGACCTAATGAATCATGTTCATTTGAGGGTCCATGACATTAAAAAGTTTCAAAATAATATTCACAACACATACTGGTATGATGGAAATTTTAATCACCAGCATTACCATCGTACTACTGACCAGGATTGTAAACCAGAGGTTCTACACAATTTAAAGGAGAAGAAAAAATACTTATCTTCTACAAAGTGTACAAATGGAACCAAATAGACCCTGTTCCCTTTTTACACTTTCAGAGTTACAGACCAGCTGGTTCCTAATCCTAACTATTAATAATTTAGCTGATTGATTGATGTACTTTATTTAGTAAGACATTAGAATAACAGTACATGGAAGTACAAATTCACAATACAAGGTCTACTAAACTGGAAGACTCATTAAGCACTGAGCTTGTTTAAGATGAGATCCCCATGCACACAAATCATGGCTGGGGATCCATGGAGGTTCTGTAGGTTTTGTGTTTACCTCAGGTAGATTGTAGAGAGCCTTGCGTCTCAAGGCGGATCGTCTAGTCGCCACGCCGACTAGCTCCTCCTCTTCCTCTGTTATCCTCTGGCCACGCAGCATCTCTGTTGTGATGAGAGCATAACAGTCTGAAGACTCCACTTTATAGCCTGTATAGCACGTAATCCATTAGGACCGGGAACGCATCAGTGTCATATTTGTATTTATATCTTTGGCTATTCAAAAAAGTAGATCTGCTATTTTTGGGAAAATGTTTGCAAATCTTTGAATTAGGCCTATATATTTATAACGTTTGTAACTCAAATCTTTGCTTCTGGGGGGTCTCTGGAACATAAATATTTTCAGATGGGGGTCCGCGGCTAAATACATATAATTTTGGGAGGTCCTTGACATGAAAAGGGTTGAGCACCACTGATATAGAAACGTACGAAAAATGTGTAGAATCCCCTAGAAGCAAAGATTTGAGTTACAAATGTAAGCTATAAACAAATATATATAGTCAAAGATTTGCAAAGATTTTCAAGATTTTTCAAAAATAGCAGATCTACAAACTCATTGCGCGGCACTCTGTGCCGCGCAATGAGTTTGTATATTGTAGCCACTTATTGTAAATCGCTTTGGATAAAAGCGTCTGCTAAATGACTGTAATGTAATGTAATGTATATCTGCTATTTTTGGAATAGCCCAAAACATCTAAAATGACACAGATGCGTTCCCGGATTGAATGGGTTGACCATTTGTTTACCTGGTATCCTATATAGTTTCAATGAACAGATTATTATTTTGATATCATACTGTTTAGAGACTGATGCTGGGTTCTTGGTTTATCTATATTTACCATGCAGCCTGTGCATCCCAGAGGTCAGCAGCAGGATGGTGATGACCACAAACAGACATCGGTTCAGAGTGACGCTCTGCCACGGCGTGTCGACGGGGGCGGGGCTCTGCACGGACGCGGGTTTACTCACCGATGGCGCTGAAGAAGAGAGAGAGAGAAGCCGACTAGGGTGAGTAAAAACAAAACGTGAAAAAAAGTAAATATGATGAGACTACTAGAGCAGTATGTGGTTCTCAAACCTCTTTAATTTCAAGGACCACCATAAATCTGAGAGTGTACAAATGGAACCAAATGGACCCGTATGGGTCCTTTTGGTTCCATTTGTACACTCTCAGAGTTACAGACCTGGCTGTAAGGGTCTATTTGGAACCCCCTTCCAGGAACCCTGAGGGTCCCTGGACCACACTTTGAGAACCACTGGAGACGTGAGTTGGAGAATGAAATGTAACGCTACAAGCTGTGACTTATTTTAATGAAAACAAATGTAATTTGTTACTGTACGGTAGAGTGTCATATACAATAACTATATAGCACATCTGCAGAGATTGGAGGAAGGTCTCCTTTACTCTGTCAGTGAGAAATTACAACCCTGGTGTCGGGTGACACTTACTGGTTGCCAATGTCAATAAAGTTATTTGTAGTAGGTTCTGTGTCCAGACTGATACCGTGGAGGAACGTGAGAGTGAATCCATGCACGTTATCAGTCTGGCCAATGCCAGGCTAGCGTAGTTTAGCTTATAGGAATAGTTAGTTTGGTATATCCATCTTTTATTCCAACTCCTAGAGACTGGCGAGACTAAGCTAGTAGTTATACTTGATTCAGCATTTAAATGAGGATTGGGGAAACTAACAGGGGGAACCAAAACAAAGCGGGGGGGGGGGGGGGGGGGGGGGTTCAGTAGGCGCGGTCTAGACCAGATCACACGGGCCAGTTTCAAACGAATACCAGGCTTTCCTCCGAGGTGGAAAGTCTGGTGACGCAAGGTTAGTATAGACTGTAGTCCCGTAGGTGTCAGCATACCTGTTTCCTGCTCTGGTTAATTTTCCCATAGGTTCATTTGATTGGCTCAGCAGCAAATTTGAACCAGAAACAACTTTACCGTTTCCTGTTCAAATCGGCTGCTGAGCCACTCAGATGGATCTATGGGAAACTGAACCACAACAGGAAACAGATATGCCACTTTCTGGAAACCTGCACAGAGCCTCTTGTAATTCGGACATCGTTGCAGTTACCTCCCTCCGTCAGGAGAGGGCGACAAGGGACATGAAATATGGATTGTAAGCTTTTCATTCATCACACAAAGGTGTTCCATTGCCAACAAGAAACACAGCCAGAAATGGCTTACAGGGAATTCAGGGAAAGTATTAAGGCCTAATTTATGCTCCGTCATGCAATGAAAACAACAGACCTACAAGCTCACAACGCATCGATGCGTTGTGAGCTTGTAGGTCTGCTGTTTTCAATGCTTAACGGCTTGGTGTGAAGAAGTATAAATTGGACTTCACGGGTTGACTCACAAGGTTCCCTGGGTAGAGTCTTGGTGACTTGTGGTGCTGGATATTGTTGTTGTTGAACTTGAGCTGCTTCCTGAAAGGAAAAGTGATAATGCATAATGCATCTTTCTGTGAAACTGCTTACTGCTCTGAATTCTACACTATTTGTTTTGTGAGGAAGTTTTGTGTCGTCAACTTATGACATTTGACAGAAAGTGAAATTCAGTTAAGTTCCATACTAACCTCTCTCAGTTTTCTTGAAGCATACATTTCTGGAACAGATACATTGAGTTATTGAGCAATACTGTACCATACACACTTCACCTCAAATCAAAATGAAACTTATAACAATAACAACTCCCCCAATATATAAATTAAGAACTCTTGTTAAATGCATGTTTATGACTTTTGTATTGCATCTTACAGAACAGTACTTTCTCAGACAGGTTGCAAATTAATAACGTGTGTGTGTGTGTGTGTGTGTGTGTGTGTGTGTGTGTGTGTGTGTGTGTGTGTGTGTGTGTGTGTGTGTGTGTGTGTGTGTGTGTGTGTGTGTGTGTGTGTGTGTGTGTGTGTGTGTGTGTGTGTGTGTGTGTGTGCGCGTGTGCGTGCGCACTTATTTTACATCCAAAATGAAATATCAGCCTTTGGTAGTCAGAACATATTATGACCGTAGGATATAACTGTCATCTTATTGTGTTTGGGAGTCCGTGGCCACGTTCAAACACTTGTGCTCCGTGGACTGACATTGGGAGGATTGCAAAAGACAAACGCAAAAATGAATGGGCTAAATTCTGTTCTATCTCAGCTCTCATGGGCAGTTTGTCTATCTGGAGAAGACAATGTTTCATATATCCTTGACTAGTAAAAAAAAGAACAAGTTCTCCTCTGTCACTTTCTGTTTATATGATTAAGTCATCAATGTGTTGTTATAAGCATGTACATCCAGTTGTACCTTCTTCTGATCAGTGTTTGGATCTATTATGTAATGTGCTTCTCATGCAGATCCAAAGTAAGTGTGTGTGTGTGTGTGTGTGTGTGTGTGTGTGTGTGTGTGTGTGTGTGTGTGTGTGTGTGTGTGTGTGTGTGTGTGTGTGTGTGTGTGTGTGTGTGTGTGTGTGTGTGTGTGTGTGTGTGTGTGTGTCTTGAAGACCACTCTCTGAGGACCCTCAGAGAGTTGCTACAGGGGGGGCCACCAAATCTTTGCGATAGGAACTTCTTCTTACCATTTGAACCCTAGCATCCCTACATTTGCCAAAAATAGCACACCTACAAGCTTACAATGAGCTTGTAGATCTGCTATTTTTGGCAAAGAGATTTGGTGTAGAGTGGAAAAAGAGCAGACCAAGTACAGAGCCAAAGGTCAAGTTTACTAAGCATTGGGGGGTTTTAAATGTCCAAATGCAACATATTAATAGGAGAAAAAAACCCGACAGTAGGAGTAATTTAATGCATTTCCTCTCGAGAAACAATGCACGCTACATAAACCTCCGCCTACGGCTTTGAAAAATCAAATCATGATACCGTCCCAAATGAAACACTGCACCAAAGTATTTGCATTGGCACCTGTATTAGTACTGTACTTTTGTGAGTGACAAATGAATCCTCTCGAATCTCCGATTGGCAAACACAGCAAGTTTTCCGCTGATTATTTTTTATTATGCAAAAGACCATAAGCTTTACGTTTGTCAATTACTGCTGGTCCTTCCCTGTCAACAAATAATTATATCCTACCTGTTACTTGCTCTGTGTAATCCACTTTCGACTCCATTGCCTCCCATACAGAATGACCTTCCATAACTTCAGTGGTAAATCCATGCTACTTTAAGTCATAAATTAATGACCCGGGGGAACGGAGCACAGATAGTTGCACACTGGTGTTGCATGCCGTGAATGAATAGCAGATATACAAACTCACAACACGTCACGTTAGTGGCGCATTGTGAGCTTGTAGATCTGCTATTTACTGCGCACAACACCGGCACGCAACTTGTATAGCTGTAAGGCTAACACTTGGGTGTTGGGTTACATTCAGCAGGTCGTGGAGTCACTCACTACGCCAGCCAGCATTCTGAGCAGCTGGTCTTTATGATAGATCGATTTTAAATGATTTGGCTGGGGATGGATGCTTTGTAGTTTGGAATTTTGACTAGCAAGTATGTGCTGCGTTTTGATGACTTTCGTCATGTCATTCACACCGCGGCCATCGCAACACACACACCCCAAGCACTTTTTTTTTCTCCAGATCTGCACTGATCTCATAAATAGCCCCTATGAAATCCTCACGACGGAAATCCGTTGCCACGGCGGAGAACTTTAATCCCAGGGATTTTACTCTACTGTAGTACACAGTACTTTTAGTACTGTAGTACACTTTTATTGTGTTAAGGGCTTTGGGCTTTTATGCCTTTATTGATAGGACATTAGGCTGACAGGAAATGGAGCAAAGGCCGTTGGGATCGGGACTCGAACCCGCAACGCGCCGCCAGGCTACATTGAGCCTAGGTGCCTGGACCGCTACGCCAGTGGTCCAGTGTACAGTATGTTGCTGTTTCTTAACCACTGCACAAACAAAGTTCGAAAGGAAAATGAAGTGTGTGTGAGTGGGGGGTAGGCAAACAGTGAACAGTCAGTTAGTGTCTGATGTTGTTCATAAGCCTGGTCGTTGTGGTGTAAATAGTTGTTAGTGTCTCAGAAGCCCATGCCGGTGCACTGAGGGCCCTGAGGCTGCGCTACGGCCTGCCAACACGTAGCAGCTGAAACGCTCCATGCTTCTATCTCGTCCATGATGCCACCGTTCCTACAGTCAGAGTGCTGTGTACTGTGAGAGGACTGTGTGCTGTGTGTACTGGATTGTCACCGTGTGATGCTGCTCTACAATATTGGCTCCTATTTCAATGGCTTGGCAACTATGGGGACTGAGGTATGCTGCTGCCTGCATGCTGCCACCAGCCTGGGTGCTGCTGTTCTCCCAATATTTATAGACCCCACTGTACCTTCCTTCCATGCTCCTGAAATAGAGACTGACTGTGTGTGAACATGCATGGAGGACTGTGACACACAGTGGGTCTCTCTCTCTCTCTCTCTCTCTACTCTGTTACAAGTAAAATCAAAATTTACTTGAGTAAAAGTACAAAAGTATTGGTGTCAAAATGTACTTGATGTACCAAAAGTAAAACTACTAAAACGTTTGAAAATAGCAGATCTACAAGCTCACAATCGCGATGCGACGCGTTGTGAGCTTGTAGATCGGCTATTTTCAAATAGCCTAGGTATAAAATAGGGCTAAAGTGGTTAATGTATGTTTTATAATGCAATAATGTAAGTTTTCAAATAATTGTAGTGGAGTAAAAGTACAATATTTGCCTCTGAGATGCAGTGGAGCAGAAGTAAAAGTATTGAAAATTGGATATACTCCAAGTGTGTGTGTGTGTGTGTGTGTGTGTGTGCGCGCATGCCAGTGGTTTTTCACCTGGTCTAAGGGTCTGTCTTCCAGGCTTCTGTGGTGGTCTGGATGGTCCTAACTCCTCCTCAAATGTCTCATAACTTTCCTCCATCTCTCTGCTTAGTGAGAGAGAGGGAGAGGGAGGGAGAGGGGTAGAGAGCGAGAGGGAGAGAGAGGGAGCGAGGGAGAGGGAGGGAGAGGGGTGATGAGAGTTTGCTTGCATTTGAGAAGGGTGCGAACGATTAGGTGGGATTTGAACATGAATGACACGTTTTGGAATAGCAACGGGGAGTGAATGTGTATTTTTAGAATAACGTCAGTCGGTTGGTTGGCATCCAAATGCAAAGTTATGCAAAGCAGTGTGAATAAGCTATCCATGATGCTATACGGCTATACCGACGTATCAACAACAGTGTTGATACTATTTATAAGAGTGTGTTTTCTTTTCTTACGGATGTTTTCATAGATCCACACAGCGGTCAGTCTTCTTAAGACCTTCCACCATGACAATAATCTCTGCCACAAGGTTTGACAAACATTTTCAGATTATCTCTGGATGCCTCCAACGAGGCCATCATGGCAGGCGTGACATTACCGATGGGACACCAGTCTAATGGTTGTTTAACCCATTAAGACCGGGAACGCATCTGTGTCATTTTTAAGATTTATTTCGCTATTTTTGTGAGAAATCGTGGAATTTTGCACAAATCTTTGAATATATAATTTTTAAAGCTAAAATTTGTAAAATATTTTGTTCCAAGGAACCCCCCAGAAGCAAAGATTTGAGTAACAAATGTTCGCTTAAAAAAAATAATATATATATTCAAAGATTTGCACACATTTTAATTTGCTATGAGCTTGTATATCTGCTATTTTTGGTAATTTTGATTGGCCAAAGAAATCTAAAATGACAGAGATGCGTTCCCGGATTGAATGGCTTAAGTCACCTATAAATAGTTGGCATGCTGGACTAGAGAGTGAGTGACACATGCAGTGTCCAAACCTCAGTGTTCATGTATCCATTTGTAACTGTGTGTGTGTGTGTGTGTGTGTGTGTGTGTGTGTGTGTGTGTGTGTGTGTGTGTGTGTGTGTGTGTGTGTGTGTGTGTGTGTGTGTGTGTGTGTGTGTGTGTGTGTGTGTGTGTGTGTGTGTGTGTGTGTGTGTGTGTGTGTGTGTGTGCGTGCGTGCGTGTGCAACAAATGTAACCATTTGTAACTCTGTGTGTGCAACAAATGTAACCAAACAGACCTCTACAGATATGTGATACAGAGTGTGTATATCGTCACTCTATAATTGTTGTATGTCAAGCGGTTCCTTTTTAATTATTATTATTTTAAAAAGTTAAATAGTGAAAACAGCGCCGATCTAGAAGCTCACAACGAATTGATATTGGTCATTGATATTGGTCTATTATTATTATTATTATCATTATTATTAGTATTAGTATTCTCTCTTAAGGTGAGAGAGAGTGTGTGCTCAGAGAGAATACTAATACTAATAATAATTGAGTACACACTCTCTCAAGTGAATTACACATTCTCTCAAGTGAGTATTCTCTCTTCCCACCTTAAGTTATCATTGCTACCATTGGCTGTATCTACTTCTTTGTTCTAAGCTGGTTCTTGCATCTAAATTCCCCCTCTCATAATGAAGGTCTATCTATCTTATCTAATACAGATATGACAAAGCATTGTTGTTGTTAACCACCAGTAGCATGGATAATATAAGCCTTTTATATACAGTCTCATCACCAGTTGAAACTAGTAGAGAAAGTCTTACCTGCTGCTTTTACATTGGCTCCTCTCCCTTGAGGCAGAGGCAGCGTCAGGGAGCCATTGTCACAGCGAGCAGCTCGTCTGTCACAGCTCTGAGCGACGTGACAGGTGCTGGAGTGTGGAGAGAGAGAGACACAGAGAGACAGAGAGGGAGAGAGAGAGGGAGAGAGAGAGGGAAAAAACAGAAAAGCACAACAGGCCTGTCCTTTGGAGGGGGGTGACTGACTGAGTGAAGTGAGCCAGCCATGTTGTGTTGTCATATACAGCTGTCACATCTCCAGTCAAACTCTGTCTCTGTATCCTTGTTAGAGTATTCTGTTTGATCCAATCACACATCACAACGTGAGCCAGTGCAAACAGCGAGAGGGATTTTCCAAGCAACTAAAAAGACAATAGACAATAGGTATAGGACGATAGGAGGCACCCCCCCCCCCCCATTAAATGGGCAAAAAAAACAAGTCCTCATGTGAAGGCTCTGATTTGTCACTTGCCTTAGGCCGGGCAACCACAGTATAGTAATGGCACTTATTTATTTATTTAATCATACTCAATCACACATAGCAACCCCTTTACACACCTCTCACAACATTTATACACACACACACACACACACACACACACACACACACACACACACACACACACACACACACACACACACACACACACACACACACACACACACACACACACACACACACACACACACACACACACACACACACACACACACAGCATTTAGCCCGTTATTTTTGCATTTGTCTTTTGTAATCCTCCCAGTGTCAGTCCACGGAGGAGCACAAGTTAGTGAACGTGGCCCCAGGCTCCCAAACACAAGTTGACAGTTATATCCTAAGGCCATAATACGTTCTACCAAAGGCTGATATTTCATTTCAGTTTGGATCTAAAATAAGTGTCCAAACACGCACGTGCACACACACGCACACACACGCACACACACACACACACACACACACACACACACACACACACACACACACACACACACACACACACACACACACACACACACACACACACACACACACACACACACACACAGCAATAACTATAACAATAAAAATAGCAATAACAAATCTTGAACGTTGAATTAATTCAAATCTAAATGATTGCTCCGCGTTGCCTGCCATGCAGTGTTCCCTGGTGGTTCCAGCCTCCTGATTGGCTGCTAGTCATGGCTGATTTAAAATGTCTTTATGTAACCAAATGGAAATTGAGGCTGAGGTAGTGACTGCCAGGTCTACTGCCAATGTGTTTCCACTGTAATCTGAAGACTCACCTCTTCAGACTCCACCTCAGCCCGTTGCACTTGACCTAGACTACTCAGTGGTGGAAAAAGTACTCACATCTTTTACTTAAGTAAAAGTATCAATACTGCAGTGTAGAAATATACTCTGTTACAAGAAAAAGTCCGGTAATCAAAATTTACTTGAGTAAAAGTGCAAAAGTATTGGCATCAAAATATATTTAAAGTACCAAAAGTGAAAGTACTCATTGTGCAGAATGTCCCATTTCACAAGTTAAAAATGTTTACAAATCTTTTGAAAATAGCAGATCTACAAGCTCACAATGCAACTCGATGTACTTAGTTACTTTACACTACTGCCTAGACTTTAGGACCATGCAGTCTTATGCAAAGGTTAAAAATGTAATTTAGTTAGCATGTTATGTAGACAGATGCCAGGTTCATTTGTCGACCTGGCATCCTATAGTCTCCATAGTTTCAATGTACAGATTATTATTACTGATGCTAGGCTCTTGGTTTACCTGTGATCCTACGCACTGCACTCTCACTACGTCTCTATACATTCTATATATGTGTTTACCTTGCTTACTGTAAGTCACTCTGGATAAAGAGCATCTGATAAATGCTTACATTGTAAATTGTGTATGTGGGCATTTTAGGGGTTGTTGTTTGGTTATTCACCAGCAGAGGGAGCCACTGCAATAGGTAACATGAAGAGTGCTGTGTGGTGTTTGTGGATTCCTGTAGATCAGCGATTCTCAACCTTTTGAATTTCAAGATGTATTCAATAAAGAAAGAACAATTATCTCTGGGACCCCAACTACACTCAAATTCTAATATGAAATGATGTTACTTTAACCCTGAGAGTGTACAAATGAAACCACATGGACCCTAATGACAATGGTTCTCAACCTGTGGGTTCAAGGACTTTTGAGACCTTTTTTAATACGTAAAAAAAAAAGACCATTACTGCATCAAAGGTAACAAACTATACTATAAAAACGGGTCAAACATTGGCCTAATTGTGGGAGGTCCCCAGTTCAAATATGAGTATTTTGGGGGGTCCCCAGTTCAAATCTGAATTATTTTGGGGGGTCACAGCCTGAAAAGGTTGAGAACCACTGCCTTATGGGTCCATTTGGTTCAATTTTTACACTGTCAGAGTTACAGAACTACGAATCCTCAAGAGCGCTTGTCTCTATTAGAGCTTACATTCTAATGCCCTCTTTTAATCTTTCCATGTCTGTCACCTGCTCTGCTGCTTTCAATGAGTTCGAGCCGGTGTCACCCTCCCACCTTGAAAAAATGGTTTCTCAATTAAAACCTGCATCTTGTCCTACTGACATTGTCCCACTATACGCTCTTCAAGGAAGCCTGGCAGACTATTGGACCTAATGTCCAACTGATTATCAATCATAGTCTTGCCTCAGGTGTGGTTCCGACTTATTCCAAGCATGCAGTGGTGGAACCCTTGATTAAAAAAACAAGCCTTGACACCTCTTTTTTTTCCAAATTTGATCTCAAAACTCCCTTTCATCTCCAACATTTTGGAGAAAGTTGTACTTTTACAGCTTCAGTCCTTTTTAATTGCACATGGTCTACTTGAGGTTTTAAAGCTTTTCACAGTACAGAGTCTGCACTTTTAAGAGTTGTTAATGACCTTTTAAGAATCACTGACTCAGGTGACCCTGCGATCCTTGTGCTTTTAGACCTCACGGCTGCATTTTGACCACAACATTCTCATCTCTCGTTTAGAGTGCTGTGTGGGTATAGGAGGCACAGCTTGAAATTGGTTCAGGTCTTATTTGACAGACAGATCTTTCTCTGTAGCCCTAGGTGACTCACACACATCGTCCTCTGCCCCTCTCCTGTGTGGAGTCCCGCAGAGTTCAAATCTTGGCCCCATCCTTTTTTCCCTGTACCTCTGGGGTTGATTTTTAAAAAGCATACCACTTCTATGCAGATGACTCACAGATCTACATGACACCAGCTCCCTGAACACACTGCTGGACTGTCTGAAGGACATAAAAGCGTCGAGGGCCCAAAACCTCTGGATCTGGGCTCTCTGCATTCATTTTTAAAACCGGTAGTCACTAACCTTGGTGTCAAATTGGACAGTGATTTTAAGCTTGAAAAACAGATTAACTCTGTTGTTAAATCCAGCTTTTATCAGCTGAGGCTTTTAGCCAAAGTCAGGTCTGCTGTAAACCTTATTGATTTTAAACGTCTTATCCATGCTGTTATCTCAACCCGACTTGACTACTGTTACACACTTTATGCTGGCTCCAAGTCTGCTTGTCACGACTACAGTTCTTAACAGGCGCACAGAAGTATGATCACATCTCCCCTATCCTTGCCTCGCTACACTGGCTCCCTGTTTGTTACAGAATTCAGTTTTTAATGTTTGTTTTTAAGCCTTTAAATGGGTTGGCACCCAGTCTTCTTTCACTTTTGCCCTGCTGTTTGGTGCCCCATTATCCATGCTGTTATCTCAACCCAACTCGACTACTATAATGCACTTTATGTTGGCGTTAGCCAAGCCTGCTTGTCACGACTACAGTTAGTCAAAAACGCTGCTGCTCGCCTCTTAGGCTGCCCTAGTGTGTCTCATATCTGGCATAGAGGGGCGGGTTCAATATCTCCGGAGCCCACTGCACTCTGGTTGGTTGGGGAAATGAAACACTTCATATTCCAGTCGCGTCAACAGGCTAGTCCAGGCTCTTATTTTTTTAGCAAAACTAAAAAATAAAAGCCTGGAGATCGAGGTGACTCGCCTCTTAACAGGGGCATGGAAGTATGATAACATCTCCCCAATCCTTGCCTTGCCTTGCCAACACTGGCTCCCTGATCATTACAGGATTGGCGATGGTGGTAAACATGTGCTTTGGCCTTGTGACTGAGAGAGTCATGTCTTGCAGCCATGCTATGATGAACAATAGAAAAACCTCATGCAGCCAGGCAGGCAGGCCGGCAGGCAGACAGACAGACAGACAGACAGACAGGCAGGCAGGCAGACAGACAGACAGACAGGCAGGCAGGCAGGCAGGCAGGCAGGCAAGATTGTGTGTGAAATGAGAGATGTCTTCATCATAGCATCACAATGCTGTGCTACTGTCGCTTTATTACACTCGAGCTGTGCGCCAGAAATAGCAGCTCTAGAATCATAATCACCTTCATTGTCACATCACAGGTTTACAGGTGTAAAACAGTTAGTGGGTGAAATGATTTCTTGTACAAGTAAGTACTGTACATCATTTGTAATTTTCAGGAAAGGGAAGAAGAATAGGGATGGAAAAGAAGAGTACAGTGAAAAATATACTTATACACCTATATATAGTGTAACAGGTAACATATTTGTTAAGCTGTATGTATACTTGTATATAATTATATATTGTTTGATAATAATAATAAGCTTGATGTACAAGCATATCCCCCAGCCATGATATACCGTGGACATGACGCTAGTATGGCGCAGGGACATACTAGCCCCAATCCAACCCTTGATGCTGAGTGCCAAGCAGGGAGGCATTGCGACCCCTTTGGTATGACCCGGGCCCGGGGAGATTGAACCCTGACCTTCCAGTAATAATATTAATAGCGCTATGTCAAATAAAAACGGCAGCAATAAACTGCAAATAAACTGCAGCAGGTGCAGATGTGTACATACGGTTCGTTAAATAGAACGGTATCAATAGAGCTACAAGCTCGCAATGTATCACGGAATGTGATATGTTGTGTGGGCTTGTAGATCTAGCTATTTTCTGGGCAGCAGACCAGGGCATAATAAATCAAGGTTTTGGGAGCTAAAATGGAACCGGCAGCTGTCTTGTCAGTAGCATGACTGTAGCGCACTGTAGCACAACAACACAGGAGGTCTAATTTTTAGATGTCTTTGGCTATTTTTCAAAAATCGTGAAAATATGTGCAAATCTTTGAATATATACAGTATATATATTTTTAAAGCGAACATTTGTAACTCAAATCTTTGCTTCTGGGGGGTTCTACAAATGTCTTCTAAATCAATAATACAGTTATATAAGATATAACTGTATAAAACAGTTTTTTTTTTAAACTTATGTTTCTATATCAGTGGTGCTCAAACTTTTTCATGTCAAGGACCCCCAAAATTATATGTATTTGGCCGCCGACCCTCATCTCAAAATGTTTTGTTCCAGGGACCCCCCAGAAGCAAAGATTTGAGTTATAAATGTTCCCTTTAAAAAAAAATATATATATTCAAATACTTGAGCTTGTATATCTGCTATTTTTGAATAGCCCAAACTGTAAAATATGGATAAGGTGGTTACACAGATGTGTTCCCGGTCTTAATGGGTTAACATATAAAGCACCACTGGCACAATACTATACTGTATGCATAGCATACATATAGTTGAGTATTAATGTATGGATGTGCTGTAGGATATCTCATCATCATAGTAGTAATAAGGCTCATATTCCCATGCAGCCATTCACAAGTAAGACGATGATGTATGCACCAACGGTCATTCCGCCTCCTAATGAGCTCATCTACACATTTAATGGACCAAATGCTGACTCTCAGCCAAGTCACTATGTCAGTGTGTATCAGCCCTGAGGATACTAGGGCCTTCACCACCAGTGGGGGAAAGTAACTAAGTACATTTACTTAAGTGCTGTACTTAAGTACAATTTTGAGGTATTTTTACTCTGATGGAGTATTTCCAATTTTCAATACTTTTACTTCTACTCCGCTACATCTCTCTCCACTACGGAACTGTGACCGTGACTACAGATGCCATAGTCTGTATACACAGGGCCGCATTAAGACCCCTCAGGGCCGTGGAACACCACAAAACCAAAGGCCCCCCCAGCGGCGTAATTTCACGCACATGCGCGCGCGTGCATGCGCCCAACCTGCACGCGTGCGCGAAATTTTTCGGGTCTAATTCGTGTCTAATTTGGTTCTATTTGACCAATATAAATCAGCATTTTTTCTTTAAATACGCAAAAATTAAATACACAATTCTCACAGGGCCCTTGCAGGCTGCGGGGCGTGGAACACAAGTTCCACTAGGTTCCACGGTTAATGCGGCCCTGTGTATACAGGGACCACGACTGCAACTACATCAAGATCCCATAGCCCCAGATGAGAATATTAAATACAGAATCTTACATTTGGGGAAAGTGAAGAATTGGCTTAGCAGGGATGTAAAATAGTCTGTGTGTAAGGAAGGACAGATCTATTGGTCAACCCACTGAGGAGACAAATGGATGAGAACGTAGTGCGCGTGCATGTGCGTGTGCCTGTGCGTGTGCCTGCGTGCGTGTGTGTGTGTGTGTGTGTGTGTGTGTGTGTGTGTATTACACACAATTTGTCCTTGTCATAACCTGGACAGCGTCTGCCTGTTCAGTCTCAAACTCGCGTGTGTGTCTCATATAACTCAGAGGTGTGCACTGTGCAGAGCCCAATGGCAATTTGGATGGACCAACAGTTTCTGTGAACAGAAGAATCTATTGAATATATGGGGCGGCAGTGGCTCAGGGGTAGAGAGTGGCCGGAAGAGCGGGCCGGATGGCAACCGCGAGGTTCCCAGTTCCCCCAGAGTTGGTGTGGAAGTGTCCTTGAGCAAGACGCTGAACCCCTAATTGCTCCCGATGAGCAGGTTGGTGCCTTGCATGGTTTCCTCCGTCATCGGTGTATGAATGTGTGTGTGAATGGGTGAATGTAATGCACAATCTATGTCAAGCGCTTTGGATAAAAGCGCTTTATAAATGCACCATTTATATATGTATCTGTCGGCTTGCGGGTCTGAGAAAGAAGTGTGTTCGGGAGAGTTTATGCATCGGCTTCCCTGATTGGCCAACCCAAAGCCGTCGGTGATTGGTGGAGCGTCACGTCGCGTTTGTTCCACATAGTCATTATAAATGGATGGTCATAAATAGGCCTAGTCCTATTATAGTCAGGGGATATTAAAAAAGCGGTAAACGGCCCAATCTCAATGGGCTTTTTACACAAAAAGTATACATGGCTATGGCCGTTTTTAGCCCAAGGAGTGGTTTTGGTGCAAAACAAATGATTGCAATGGATTCAGAATCATAAAAACACCCTAGTTTGACCCCTCACATGCTACTTACAACAGAATTAAATTTGGATTTTTTTTGGGGATTTTTTTTTAACCAAGGTTATGGTGGGTATTCCAACTTTAAGGAGCTGTCAAAAATTCTCCTAGGGATACTGAATTTCAATAAAGTTGTGATGTGTTACTAGACACCTTTGCAAACACATTGGTGAAGATTTTTTTTGGTAAGGAATTTATTCCAAGATTGGAAAATATTCTGCTAATATCCCCTGACTATTAGTCCTAATAGTTCTATTCGATTGTTAAGACGTGACGTTGCGCCCCGCTAGAATAACTTCCGGGTCCAAGTGTTTTGATGTTAATAATAATAATGTTAAATCATAATAATAAATAAATACTTTGTACTTCTATGATATTAGCCTTAAGACCCTTATTAACCCTCAATGGTTCATTTCTGAAAAAGGAGGTTATTGTAAAAAGATTTACGGGTTCCAACATGTTGTTTACAATGAAGAGTGGACGGCGCTGGTGCCTTTTGGACCCGGACGTGACATCGGACTACAAAATTACGTCAGACTTAAGAACCGAATAGTCCTATAGTCCTAGTTATATTAAAAAGCATTATTTTACACTTTGGCTATTTTTGAAAAATCGTGAAAATGTGCAAATCTTTGAATATACATATATTATTTTAAAGCGAACATTTGTAACTCAAAACCTTTCTTCTGGGGGGTCCCTGGAACAAAATATTTTGAGATGGCGGTCGGCGGCCAAATACATATCATTTTGGGGTCCTTGACATGAAAAAGTTTGAGAACCACTGATATAGTAACATACGTTTTTCAGAATACTGTTTCGTAGACATTCGTAGAATCGGCTTCAGGTCTTAATGGGTTAAGAAGATAAGATAATAAGATAAACTACAATAATTTAAACTGTTCCAAAATAAAATAAAGCCCAAATGACTGTCTAATATGTTAAGCTCCTGGAGTAATCAAGGCAAGCTTCGCCGCTTTCCCTCCATTGTTCTCCATACATTCCTACATTAAAGAAGTGTAACTTTGCCAAGTTTGGGGCATAAAATCTTAAGTCTTTCAAGGACAACACGAGCCCCCAACGGAGCCATATCCTTGGCCAATAAAGAGAGCTTGCATGGCCTCCGGTCCAGCTCTTTCGCGTTCTAAATTCAGACTCTGGGGACCGGTCCACGGTCGGAAGATGCCCTCCGTACCCTTTTGTCCTTTCCTAATAAGGGACTGGGGCCGTAAAGGACGGAGCGGGACTGTCCGCTGTGTCCGGGACCCTGTGGGAGACACGCTGGAGTGTGAAATGACATTAACCGTTGAAGCTTTCCTCCTGCTGCTCCCAGACTCACAGAATGGCTTCACAGCAGTATAACAAGAATTAAATTATGTTCTCATGCTGTCGCTATGATGCAGTGACATCATTTTAGTCTAGTTTCTCCTTGTTTTTAAGTGATTCTTTTGGGCATTTTCAAGGCTTTGTTTGATAGGGTTAGTGGAGAGAGGGAGACAGATGGGGAATGGACATGCAGCAGCAATAAGGGCCTCGGGGTCGGATTTGAACCTGTGTCAGCCGGGCAAGTACTGAGCCTTAATAGTACTGTGTGCACTCTACCAGGCAGAGTCGGCCCAGCCAATTGTCAGAATAGGCAATTGCCTAGGGCTCCATGAGGCTGGGGGGGGGGGGTTAAAGAACATAGAATATTAAAAAGAACCCTCAAATTTGTACGTTTTAACACATTGACTGCCATGGACGTAATATTACGTCATCTCAAATCCAACGCTTGACTGGCAATGATTTAATATTAAGTCATCTGGTGTTATTTTAACCACGTATTTTCTTCTTTGGCTATTAAAAAATAGCAGATCTACAAGCTCATTGCGCGGCACTCGGTGCTGTGCTATGAGCTTGTAGATCTGCTATTTTTGGAAAATCCCTGGCACAAAGCATTTTTGAGATGGGGGTCCACAGCCAAATATTTTGGGGGTCCTTGACATGAAAAAGTTTGAGAACCACTGTCCTAGTATAGGGAGCTTACTGGGGAAAAGGGTGTGTGTGTGAATCATGGGCATCACTTCCTGTTGTCAGTCATTCAATTCGTTTGAGGGATCAAATCAATCAGTCAGTCAGTCATGTGGGAACACAACCTGACAGAAATCAGAAAGGGTCAAATTAATGATTAATGCTTGATTATTGTCTCCGCTAGGCCAAAGGCATGGCGAGAGAGTATGTTTTACCCCCTGTCCGTCCGTCCTTCTGTTTGTGAACAGCTAATCCGTTCGTCCTTCTGTCTGTGAACAGCTAATCCGTTCGTCCTTCTGTCTGTGAACAGCTAATCTCCGGAACGGTTGGCCTGATCGCAACGAAACTTTGCACACACACTCCCTGGATGCTAATTCTGAACCTCTGCCCCAAATCTTTCACATGTGCCTGTTATAGCGCCACCATGAGGCCGATTTCTAACCTGGCGGAGACATGTGCTCCGAGGAGCACTTTTTCTGGTTGATTGATTGAATACTTCATTAGACAGAAATGTAAATGGCATGTGGTACAGTCAGAGATTTGGGCTAAAAGGATAACACAAACAAGTCCTGGGGACTTGTTTCCATTGTGGGTCCTGTAGCCATCAGTGCTATTATCAAGCGTTTCACTCACTTAAACGGCAGTCCACATCAATGCCACTCCTTGCAATTTCTATTACTTGCAACTACTTGCAACTCCTTGCAACCATTATCCCCAAAAGGCATCGGTCTGCACTCTGCACTCTGGTCAGTCCAGAACGCTGCAATTTCTTGCAACTTTCTTGCACTCCCCAGAGCGCTTACCATGACCAATAAGAAGCTGGAACTGAGTTTCAGACGTGTTGTCGACACCGTGGGAGAAACATGTTGTCTGTCTGTGGCGTCAGACGGCATTATCACTCCTTTACGTGTTTGGAACAGAACTGCAGTGCATCATGTTCTCTTTGAGGTTCTGTGGGAGTTTATCCCCTCTGTATCCTCACCCTGAAACCCTTTGATGTATGTCTCATGGACCGCCGTGGCATGTTACCTGGTGGGGGTTCACATGACCCGTCTCTCATTCTCCCACCGCACCGCACCGCACCGCGGGGGGATGGGTGGGTGGGTGAGGGGGGGTCTGTCAGAACATCCAGACAGATGGAGGATGATGCTATGAACAAAGAACACAGCCTGGAGAACACGGCCTGGCCTGCATGGCATGAAGCCTCATTTAAATAACTTTCAACCTGGCGTCCCTGGTTTGGGCATGTCTTTAAATTAACAAGAAGAAAATAGTAACAAATTAAAATGTTCAAGTAATTTACCAAAAAATTACAAATGTTCCCAACATTTTCCAAAAAATAGCAAAAATAACGGCTCTACAAGGTCTGCTATTTTAGCTATTTTTGAGATGCGGCTAAAATATTCTATCCTACAACAGTGTAGTGTTTTTTTTTTGGGGGGGAGGGTGCATTTTCAAGCCTTTATTGGTTAGAAACAGGAAACAGAGAGAGAGAGAGAGAGAGAACAAGAGTGACCGGCCAGCCGGTCAGGAATGTGACATTTGTGGTACTTTACGTGCCCTACAGCATGTCAAGGACCCCCAAATTGACACTTAATAGCCCGCGGACCCCCATTTGAGAAGATATGCCAAGGGCCCCCTTAAGAGAAGATTTTGTACGGCTCTATAGCAGTGATTTTCAAGCATTTTAATTTCAAGGACCCCCAGTTTGACATGCATTAGGCTACGGACCCCCATTTGATGGCATTTCTATCTCTTGGACCCCAATTTGTATCGTAAAATCAATGTTAATTTAACTCTGAGAGTGTACAAATGGAACCAAATGGACCCGTTAGGGTCCATTTGGTTCCATTTGTACACTCTCTGAGTTACAGACCCATAAGGGTCCCTTTGGTTCCTAACTACCATTTAGCTGGTGACCCCCTGGAACTCCCTCAAGGACCCCTGGGGGTCCCCGGACCCCACTTTGTGAACCAACGCCCTACAGTACAGTACCTAACCACTCAGATATCAGCTCACCTCCTACAACCGTGATTTTAACTAAAGAAACACGTTTGAAATGTATGAATGAGGCTTTAAGTGACACGTCACGTGTATCCACGAGGTGCATTGATGGCAATGACAGGAAAAGAGCATCGTGCCAAAGGAGGCTGTAACTAAAGGCCATTTTTTCCCATGTATGAGCATCACTTTCCTTCACCCCCGCCATGCATTATCATGAGCTTTATGATGGAGGAGATTAGAGGAAATGAGAGAGTCGAGAAACGAAAGAAAAACGAGAGACGAGAAGAAGAGGGGAGAGAAGAAAAAAAGCAATTGGTCATGGATATTAAATTACATGCAGAGCAATGGTGACTCTGTGGCGATAATTAAAGTTGCTAATGGGATTCCTGGGGTTTCTGTGGTTAAACTGAGTTTAATCACCACTTCATTCTGCTCTCATACGTACTGCAACATGTACAGTATGATAAATGTGTGATGCTGCTATCACACATAAACCGCTTAGACCAGTGGTTCTCAAACTTTTTCATGTCAAGGACCCCCAAATTGACACTTATTAGCCCGCGGACCCCCATTTGAAAAGATATGCCAGGGACCCCCATAAGAGAAGATTTTGACGGCTCTTGCCGTAAAAATGTTAATATCAAGGACCCCCAGTTTGACATGCATTAGGCTATACGGACCCCCATTTAATGGCATTTCTATCCCTGGGACCCCAATTTATATTGTAAAATCAATGTTAATTTAACTCTGAGAGTGTGCAAATGGAACCAAATGGACCCGTTAGGGTCCATTTGGTTCCATTTGTACACTCTCAGAGTTACAGACCCATAAGGGTCCATTTGATTCCTATCCATCATTTAGCTGGGGCCTGGGGACCCCCTGGAACCCCCTCAAGTACCCCTGGGGGTCCCTGGACCCCACTTTGAGAACCATTGGCTTTTAATACAGCTTTTGCTGTATATTGTTGCTGGGCAGAAAGCTTGTATCTAAAATGTTCATATATATATATTTATTTTTTCATAAATTAATTGTTTTATACTTCCTCATGACACAAATATGAAAATAGCAGATCTAAAAGCTCACAACGCATAACATTGATCTGCTATTTGCGCTGTTCTTGAAAAAATGTATACAAAATGTTTGAAAATGTTCGCCGATAGCCTAATGACAAAAAGCCTAAAATAGAACCCTAATTAAAACTAACTGAGTTAGAAAAAAAAATCAAAACGAACTTAAACTGAAATGAGAAATCCAACACTATTATAACCTTGGACAGGGCCCAGTGTCTCTCTCTCTCTCTCTCTTTCTGTCCGTCTCCCTCCCTCCCTCCCTCCCTCCTTCTCTCCCTCCCTCCCTCCCTCCATCTCTCTCTCATTCACTTGTCTCAGTCAGACCGCATGTGTTTTATTGATGTAGTAATTTGGCCTGTAGATTGCACGCTGCCCTCCCGGGTGCAGTGTGTATTAATTACCATCTATTCATCAGGGGGCCGGTGGAGCTCTCTACTCTCTCAGCCTCTCAGCGTGCTGCCGAGCCGCTACGCTCCGGCCCAGTGCTCCACAGTGTGTTGCAGAGTCATAATGCCTTCTCGCTAACAAACTGTGAAGAAACCAAGTCTGGCCGCTCGCCCAAAACGCAGCAAAAGAGTGATTTTGTAGATTTTGTCAGGCGGAATAATGATGTCTTCATCTCCATATTCTAACTTTTTGTGTTTTTTCGTAAATGAACGGCCTGTAGTTGATCATACCACAGCGTCACATAAAAGTAGCAAAAGTAGCAGATCCGCAAGCTCCGCACCACGTTTTTGAGCTTGTAGATCTGCTACTTTTGATATTTTTTAATTCGAATCTTGAAAAGTAACAGTTTTGGGGGCATGGTGGCGCAGTCGGTAGCGCTGTCGCCTCACGGCTAGAAGGTCCTGGGTTAGATTCCCGCCGGGGACGCTGTGGGCGCTGGGGGCGTGTCTTCTCCTCCACGTCATCAGTGCCCATACCCATAGGTGGGGTTGGCGAAAGGGCCTATCTGTGTGGAGTTGGCATGTTCTCCCCATGTCTCCTAGGGTAGTTAATACCCTCACAAAAACATGTAGTAATTCTGGTCACTATACCGCCTCCCCCATGACAGCCGGGGCGCCTCATGGAGGGGAAAGGAACTGGTTGGAATAACGTGTTCCTTCCACGCGCTACGTCCTACCAGGGAAACTCCCCCCTGTCAGGTGACAAGAAGGTCAGTTGGCTCTCGTGCATCGAAGGAGACATGAGCTCGGCCCTGGGCTCCCTAGGCTGGTGGGGGGAGTGTAGCGCCCAGGATCACTTAGAAAATTGGCACCGGGTGAAAAAAGGGTTACAAAATTGTGGGATTTTGTAACCCAACAGAGACGATTTACAAATATTAACAACAACCACATCTTCTGTGATTACACGGTTGCCCACATTTAGAAGAGACCAAGAAACCATAAACTGTATACTGTAGCCTAATTCAATTCCACCCCCAAATTATTATGTATTTGACCACAGACCTATCCTGGAATCCAGGCTGATTCAATACATTCTGCGTTCTTTTTTTCTCTCACTTCGCTACTCAGCAGTGGTGGAAAAAGTACTCAAATGTTTTACTTGAGTAAAAGTATCAACACTGCAATGCAGAAGTACTCTGTTACAAGTGAAAGTCCAGAATTACACATTTACTTGGGTAAAAGTACAAAAGTATTGGCATCAAAATGTACTTAAAGTGCCAAAAGGAGGGGAGGGGAGGCAGGGACATAGATTGGTGAAGCAATAGGAAGCAGCGCTGGTACCGAGCACAAGGCTTTGGATACGCCCCTTCAAGACCTTCGATAGGGCTGGCTCCTCCAGTCTACGTAATTGGTGACGTTTGGGAATACGAATCAAATAGGACCCTGGCCAGACTGCGTAGCGAAGTGAGAAATTAGCAGATCTGCAAGTTCACAACGCGTTGCGATGCAACACATTGTGAGCTTGTAGATCTGCTATTTTCAAATAGCTGATGTATATTGGGTTAAAGGGGGTAAACAGATTTTGATGCTATACTGTATCAACTCATTTTGCTGGGGACCCCCCGGCACCTCCTTATTAGGTCTGCAATTTTCTGCAATTTTCAGCGTGCGACACCGAGTACAACGGAAGCATAAATTAAGACGTAAATTAGACGCTCCAAAATCACACACACGCACACACACACACACACACACACACACACACACACACACACACACACACACACACACACACACACACACACACACACACACACACACACACACACACACACACACACACACACACGCATGCACGCACAATCTGTGCAGACTTTGGCACCAGCCTCCTATGAGCAATAAAGAATATGTCATTGTAATTGGTGCCAAGGGTGTACAAAAAAAGGAAAAAAGTAATGGACAGAATTATGAGCTATGAATGTGAATTGCTGTTCATTATATGGTCTGGCCGTTATGGAGTGTGGAAAAGTACTATATTGACCTGAACCATTCAAACTGCACTTAATAACAAAATGCCATTTAAATGCCTGTGGATCCGTCTCGCAATGTAAGTGGTTTACAAAGGCAGCGCTGTGGGATGCTGCCATCTACGCACAGGAAAAATAATGGTTCTCAAATGGTTCTTTAAAAGGCTATATGGTTCCACAAAGAACCATCAACTACTAAAGAACCACTTGATCTAGTGAATGGTTCTTCATGTTCCTCATCTAGTTTTTAGAGAACCTATTATTTGTCAAAGTTCTTTGAGGAACCTTCGAACTCTTAAACCATGTCTTAATAGGGAGACATTCGTGTCGCACCGCAACGCGTGCAGGAAATGCATCGACTTTCATAGAAAATAGCAGATCTACAAGCTCACAACGCGTCTCACCACGACGCGTTGTGAGCTTGTATAGATCCAAAACAATTTCTTCTATGGCATCACTCTGAAGAACCAGTTTTGGATGTTGAACCAGTTGGCACCTTTATTTGTATATATGTGTGTGTGTGTGTGTGTGTGTGTGTGTGTGTGTGTGTGTGTGTGTGTGTGTGTGTGTGTGTGTGTGTGTGTGTGTGTGTGTGTGTGTGTGTGTGTGTCTCAGCATGTATGTGTTCATGCTTGTTGCACACCGCATGCATATGATCAATAACTCATTCCAGTCTCTTAAACTGAAAAGGAATTGATTAAATATCTATTACAGAGAAATGCTGGACAGACAGAGAGAGACTGAAAGAGGAGGAGGAGATAAAGACCATTTTGTTTTAGCAAATAACATTAAAAAGAGATGTATAGTATAGAGAGCCTCTGTTTCTTAGTTCGTCTGGACTGAGGAATAATTTGGAGACTGGAGGCACATTTTCGAAAGCTGCTTTATTATAATCGTTGGTACATATAAGTGATAAGCAAGCCGGCACGGCCCGGCAGTGAGTGTACCGTCTCCCTTCTGGCTCCCAAACTGTGGAACAAACTCCCCCCCCCCCCCCCCCCCAGTGCAGTTAGAACTTCACTGGGGAGCCCAGATCTGAAGACTGACCTCTTCAGACACTTACTCAGCCCCGTAGCACTTTACCTAGTCTTGATGACCATGCAGGTGTACCCGTGGGTACCCACTCCCAGCAAAAGTAGTTGATATAGCATCACAATCATTTTAACCATTTATATCAGTGGTTTTCAACCATTTTTCATGTCAAGGTCCATTATTTGTAAGGCATTTGAGGCAAAAATAACAATTCTTTAATTACGTAATGCAGATGTTTAACAATAATTTAACTCTTGAGAGCGTAAAATGAAACCAAATTTGGTTTAATTTTACGCTCTCAAGAGTTAAAGATCTTTCATGTTAAAGAATATTCCATGATTTTTCAAAGGTACCGTAAAAGCGCTCGTTTTCGCTGGCAGCAGTGGCACACTATTACACTATTACTCTGGCAGTCAAAGAGTTAAAAAAAAATGAAATAAAACATATTTTCAAATCTTAAAGAAAAAAAGTTATGTAGTTAACGACCCATAGAAATTGGTCTGCGACCCAAAAACAGTGCAATAACCCACTTAATCTTGCTCATCCAGCTACCAGAATCAAGGCCGACACCCATGGAGTTTGCAGTCAGTGTTGTAGAGCAGTGGTTTTCAACCTTTTTTTCATGCCAAGGACCCCTAAATTGATATACATTTGGCCGCGGACCCCCATCTGAAAATGTTTTGTGCCAGGGGACCCCCCAGAAGCAAAGATTTGAGTTAAAATGTTTGCTTTGAAAAATTGTATATATGTTCAAAGATTTGCACACATTTTCAAGATTTTTCAAAAATAGCATATCTACAAGCTCATAGTGCGGCACTCGGTGCCGCGCTATGAGCTTGTATATCTGCTATTTTTGAATAGC